>NC_133331.1:5049590-5387217 GCF_042186555.1 Aquarana catesbeiana
TTTTAAAGGGTGTTCCGCAGCTTTCGAATTTGCCGCAAACACCCCAAATTGTTCGCTGTTCGGCAAACTGGCGAACAGCCGATGTTCGAGTCAAACATGACTTCGACTCGAAGCTCATCCCTAGTGTTGGTGTTGCCACAACACTGTAAGCCCTCACAGGGCCCTGCTGTGAAATATTAGATCAAGAATTGTAATTACATGCCCCTGTTGAACAGGGTCAGAAAAATTGGGCCTTTGGTGATGGTGGTGGTGCTGCTGGTGCCACAACACTGTAAGTCCTCACAGTTACTCTTGGTGGGCACAGAAACAGGCCCTGCTGTGAAATATTAGATAAAGAATTGTAATTACACGTCCCTGTTGAACAGGGGCAGAAAAATTGGGCCTTAGGCACTGGTGCCACAATACTGCAACCCCTCACAAATACTCTAGTTGGAGCACAGGAACGAGCCCTGCTGCAAAGTATTGCATCAAAAATTGTAATTACACGCCCCTGTTAAACAGGGGCAGAAAAATTGGGCCTTAGCCACTGGTGGCGGCGCCCAGAACCAAAAATATTCTTACAAGCTATTAGCATGATCATTGAGGAGGAAGAGGATAGTCACTCAGCATAACAGGATAGTCACTCAGCATCAGCATAGGGAGTCTTGAAGGAACCTGACATTTCAAAAAAAATTATTTGGTTACATCAGCATCAGGTGCTTGGTATCTGGTGGTGATCCAAGACTGATTCAATTTTATGTAGGTCAGTCGATCGACCGAGTCAGTGGACAGGCACACCCTGTGATCAGTTACAAAGCCTCCAGCAGCACTGGATGCTGAACGCTGGATGCAGGACAGGCCAGTAGCTCAATTGCATACTGTGCAAGCTCTGGCCAGTGATCCATCCTCAAGACCCAGTAACCCAGAGGATTTTCGGTGGGAAAGCTGTCCAAGTCAGATCTTGCCCCTAAGAATTCCTGCACCATGTAAAACAGACACTGGCGATGGTTACTGGAACCGATCATACCTTGGGGCTGCGGACTAAAAAATTGTCTGACCGCATTGGTCAGATGGCCACCTTCTCCACCGCTCCTTCTTTGACTGACCGAAGCCTCAGCAACACATTGTCCAGGAACAGGAGTTTGTAACCTCCCAGTCTCTGGGAACACATTGCACAGACCTTTCTGCAAGGCCTCCTGAAGATGTTTCATCCTCTGCTCCCTCTGCGACGGCAAGATAAGGTCCGCAACCTTACCCTTGTAATGTGGATCAAGGAGGGTTGCCAGCCAGTAACGATCCCTCTCCTTGACACCATGATTACAAGGATCCTTCCATGATCCACAGCTGCCTCCTCTCAGCCATGTACAAGCCCATGGGTTTCTTGGAACTGTAAATGATCCCTCAAAGACTGCTGCTGATGCTGAGTGCCAGGCTCCACCTCCATGCTGACGCAATCCTCCTCCTCCTCCTCTTCCTGTGTGATCGGCGGGCACGCAGGAACACTGTCTGGATAAAGGGGGCCTTGAGAGCTAAGGAAGTCCTCCTCTTCCTGCCTCTGTTCTGCCTCAATTGCCCTGTCCATTATTCCACACAGCGTGTGCTCCAACAGGTGGACAAGGGGGACAGTGTCACTGATGCATGCACTGTCACTGCTCACCATCCTCGTGGCCTCTTCAAATGGTGACAGGACAGTGCATGCATCCCTGATCATGGCCCACTGGCGTGAGGAAAGAAAAACAAGCTCCCCTGACCCTGTCCTGGTGCCATAGTCGCACAGGTACTCATTGATGGCCCTCTGCTGTGTGTGCAGCCGCTGCAGCATGGCCAACGTTGAGTTTCACCTGGTGGGCATGTCACAGATTAGGCGGTTCTTGGGCAGGTTAAATTCCTTTTGGAGGTCAGCCAGCCGAGCACTGGCATTATATGACCGGCGGAAATGCACACAGACTTTCCTGGCCTGCCTCAGGACATCCTGTAAGCCCGGGTACCTGCCCAAGAACCGCTGAACCGCCAAGTTAAGGACGTGAGCCAAACAGGGAACATGGGTCAGTTGTCCCTGTCGGAGGGCGGAGAGGAGGTTGGTGCCATTATCGCAAACCACCATTCCTGGCTTAAGCTGGCGTGGCGTCAACCACCTCTGAACCTGCCTCCGCAGAGCTGACAGAATCTCTGCCCCAGTGTGGCTCCTGTCCCCCAAGCACACCAGCTCAAGCACCGCATGGCATCTTTTGGCCTGCATACTTGCATAGTCCCTTGAACGCCTACGGAGCACCGCTGGTTCCGAGGACAAAGCACAGGAAGAGGCCATGGAGGAAGAAGAAGAGGAGGGGTTGGAGGAGAGAGGTGTGTCAGAATCACCAGTAGTAGCATTTTGGAGGCGTGGTGGCGGAACAACCTCCAACACTACTGCACCTTGTCCTGCATCCTTCCCAGCTGCCAGCAGAGTCACCCAATGCGCCGTGAAACTTAGGTAACGTCCCTGTCCATGCCTGCTGGACCATGAGTCAGCGGTAATATGTACCTTATCACTGACCGCCCTGTGCAGCGAGGCTAAGACATTGCCTTCCACATGCCAGTAGAGAGCCGGAATCGCCTTCCGGTGAGAAAAAGTGGCGTTTGGGAACCTACCACTGAGGAACCGCACATTCCACAAACTCACGAAAGGGGGCAGAGTCTACCAACTGAAAAGGTAGCAGTTGAAGTGCTAGCAATTTTGCCAAGCTAGCATTCAACTGCTGGGCATGTGGATGGCTGGGAGCAAATTTCTTTATGCGGTGCAGCAGCTGGGGCAGGGAAATTTGCCTGGTACAATCTGACGTTGGTGTACCAATAGCAGATTGCCCGCAAGTACTTGGCTGTGACACACCTAATTCTACACTTTCATTTCTCTCAGTGCAGGTCTCAGAGAGGACTGAAGGTATAGTGGGGTTGGAGAACCCAGCTGATGAGGAGCAAGGAGAGGTCCTCTTTGTTCTTTGGTGTGGGTCTTTTAGGCACGCTTGCCAATGAACTGCATGGCAGGTCAACATATGTCTGGTCAAGCATGTGGTGCTCAAGCGGGAGTTGTTTGTTGCAAATAGCAGCAGTGTGATCTGATGCACTCGCCTCAAAAAAGGCCCACACCAAAGAACTTTTGGAAAAACGTGCAGAGACAGCAGCACCCTGCACATGCTCTGCAGTGTGATGCAGTCAGTGTGCTGCCCTTAAGCTGGCCCCTGGAAGGCATCCTGCCTCGTTGGTGATGTGCCGCCTCCTCCTCCTCCTCCTCTCTCCTTTCAGGCACCCACGTGGAGTCAGTGACCTCATCATCCCCTCCCTCCTCATCACTAGAGCAAACCTGGCAGTATGCTGCAGCAGGGGGAACATGACTGCCATATTGCTGTCCTTCTTGGGCACCCCCTCTCTCTAGGCTCACGTTACTGCCTTCCTCTAGCTGAGTACCAGCATCGGAGCCTTCAAAACGCTGGGCATCCTCCTGGAGCATATACCCAACACTGTGGTCAAACAGTTCGTGGGCCTCCTCAGGAGGACATGATGAGGCTAGGGAAGGAACGACTGATGCCATTGAGCCGAGGGAAGAGGCCGTGTTGGCAGTTGCTTTGCCAGACAAAGTACCTTGAGCATGGGTGAGAGAGGATGAGGAGGATGAGGACGGCTTGGTCATCCACTTGACCAAGTCTTCCGTATGTTGTGGCTCAACGCGGCCAGCTGCCAAAAAAAAGGCCAAGCGTGTCCCAGGGCCACGTGCTGATGAGGATGCACCGTGTCCTCTAGACACAGAGCCTGATTGCCCTCTTTTATTGGCTTGTGACTGTCTGCCTCTCCTTGTTGGCCTTCCAGACATACTAATGGCCTGCAGTGAGATGTAGCTGCACAAAACTGAGATGTATATATATATATATATATATATATATATATATATATATATATATATATATACTGATTATACAGCAGCTAGCAGAATCAATTCCCTGCTTGTAGTATTATTAGTATGAGAACACCTGCACTTGTCTTCAGGTAGCTATACTGTAGGTGCAACTGTGCAGGGTACACAGTACACTAACTGGAAATACTTCAAGAGCCTGCCTGTGCTATTAATAGGATCAGAAGAAGCACACAAGCACCTGGCTTCAGGTAGCTATACTGTAGGTGCAACTGTGCAGGGTACACAGTACACTAACTGTAAATACTGTAAAAACACCTGCCTTCAGTATATTAGGAAGAGAATAACAGGAATGGATCTAGCTAAACTGAATACAGTATGTATATATATATATATATATATATATATATATATACACACACAACACCTGGGATGTATATATACAGTGGGGACGGAAAGTATTCAGACCCCCTTAAATTTTTCACTCTTTGTTATATTGCAGCCATTTGCTAAAATCATTTAAGTTTATTTTTTTCCTCATTAATGTACACACAGCACCCCATATTGTACACACAGCACCCCATATTGTACACACAGCCCCCCATATTGTACACACAGCACCCCATATTGACAGAAAAACACAGAATTGTTGACATTTTTGCAGATTTATTAAAAAAAAAAAAACTGAAATATCACATGGTCCTAAGTATTCAGACCCTTTGCTGTGACACTCATATATTTAATTTAGGTGCTGTCCGTTTCTTCTGATCATCCTTGAGATGCTTCTACACCTTCATTTGAGTCCAGCTGTGTTTGATTATACTGATTGGACTTGATTAGGAAAGCCACACACCTGTCTATATATGACCTTACAGCTCATAGTGCATGTCAGAGCAAATGAGAATCATGAGGTCAAAGGAACTGTCTGAAGAGCTCAGAGACAGAATTGTGACAAGGCAAAGATCTGGCCAAGGTTACAAAAAAATTTCTGCTGCACTTAAGGTTCCTAAAAGCACAGTGGCCTCCATAATCCTTAAATGGAAGACGTTTGGGATGACCAGAACCCTTCCTAGAGCTGGCCATCCAGCCAAACTGAGCTATTGGGGGAGAAGAGCCTTGGTGAGAGAGGTAAAGAAGAACCCAAAGATCACTGTGGCTGAGCTCCAGTGATGCAGTCGGGAGATGGGAGAAAGTTGTAGAAAGTCAACCATCACTGCAGCCCTCCACCAGTCGGGGCTGTATGGCAGAGTGGCCCAACAGAAGCCTCTCCTCAGTGCAAGACACATGAAAGCCCGCATGGAGTTTGCTAAAAAACACCTGAAGGACTCCAAGATGGTGAGAAATAAGATTCTCTGGTCTGATGAGACCAAGATAGAACTTTTTAGCCTTAATTCTAAGCAGTATGTGTGGAGAAAACTAGGCACTGCTCATCACCTGTCCAATACAGTCCCAACAGTGAAGCATGGTGGTGGCAGCATCATGCTGTGGGGGTGTTTTTCAGCTGCAGGGACAGGACGACTGGTTGCAATCGAGGGAAAGATGAATGCGGCCAAGTACAGGGATATCCTGGTTGAAAACCTTCTCCAGAGTGCTCAGGACCTCAGACTGGGCCGAAAGTTTACCTTCCAACAAGACAATGACCCTAAGCACACAGCTAAAATAACGAAGGAGTGGCTTCACAACAACTCCGTGACTTTTCTTTAATGGTCCAGCCAGAGCCCTGACTTAAACCCAATTGAGGATCTCTGGAGAGACCTAAAAATGGCCGTCCACCAACGTTTACCATCCAACCTGACAGAACTGGAGAGGATCTGCAAGGAGGAATGGCAGAGGATCCCCAAATCCAGATGTGAAAAACTTGTTGCATCTTTCTCAAAAAGACTCATGACTGTATTAGATCAAAAGGGGGCTTCTACTAAATACTGAGCAAAGGGTCTGAATACTTAGGACCATGTGATATTTCAGTTTTTCTTTTGTAATAAATCTGCAAAAATGTCAACAATTCTGTGTTTTTCTGTCAATATGGGGGCTGTGTGTACAATATGGGGTGATGTGTGTACAATATGGGGGGCTGTGTGTACAATATGGGGTGCTGTGTGTATAATATGGGGGGCTGTGTGTACAATATGGGGTGCTGTGTGTACAATATGGAGTGCTGTGTGTACAATATGGGGGGCTGTGTGTACAATATGGGGTGATGTGTGTACAATATGGGGGGCTGTGTGTACAATATGGGGTGCTGTGTGTACAATATGGGGTGATGTGTAGAGGGTATGGTACAAGCCCTTCACTTCTAATGGCTGTGTGAGATAAAAATAACCTTGTCACCTGTCTCTGACTTCCTATACCTGGACTCCAACTTTTGTTGCAGCATTCCAGAAAAGGGGCGACTTATCCTGGTGGATTCATAACTCTGTGATGAGTCCAAAAGACCTAGTTGTGTAGAGCTCTCACACTCTAATGCCGCGTACACACGATCAAACTTCTCGTTGGAAAAAGATATGACGGCTTTTCCGATGGGATTCCGCTCAAGTTTGACTTGCATACACATGGTCACGCAAAAGTTCGCTAGACTTACGACCGTCAAGAACGCGGTGACGTACAACACTACGACGAGCCGAGAAAATGAAGTTCAATGTTCAAAAGTCCAATGGAGCATACACGCGGTCGCATTTTCCGACGAAAAACTCTCATCGGTCGTTTGCGGGCCGAAATTCCGATCGTGTGTACGCGGCATTAATGTTATTTCTTGTAGTAGAAAATACAGAGAGTGCACCAAGCTTGTGTAGCACAGTTAGGTATTTCCCACTGTCATATCCCCCCTCCCCCCACACTCTCCTCTGGTAGAAACTGTCCACTGTCATACCCCCCCACTTCTCTCTTGCACCCACTGTCCATGGGCATATTCTCTATACTCCTCTCCTGCACAATCTGACCACTGTCATACTCTCCACACTCCTCTCCTTTATATACTGCTTGATGTTATTTCCCCCACACTCCTCTCCTGTACATACTGCCCACTGTCATACCCTCCACACTCCTCTCCTGTACATACTGCCCTCTGTCATACCCTCCACACTCCTCTCCTGTACATACCACTCACTGTCATACCCTCAACACTCCTCTCCTGTACATACCACCCACTGTCATACCCTTCACACTCCTCTCCTGTATATACTGTGTAGCAATAACTCTCAGTGGAGCTGCTGGTTTAAGCGGGCTTGTTACCTTCACTCTCAACACCTCTGTTTCACCGGCACCGGGTCTAGGGTTCCGTTGAGTTTACCTCTGGACGATACAAGCACCAAACACTTGAGTGGGTTTTCCAATGCTTTTAATAAAACGAACAAGGGAAGTAGCAGGAAAGAGGCAGTAGGAAAGCTGCAGGGAAGCTCAAATACCTTTCTGTTGTATTTCTTCAGAACATTCTTTGTAATTGAACACTTGTAATTGAATAGTCCCCCTTTCGTTGGATTCAATCTTTGCCCGTCTGGATAGACATCTCTCACTTGCCTCACAGCCAGCACGTAGCAGGAACAAAAGTCTCTGCCACAGACTTATCTGGAATAAAACCCGTACGATCCTCTGCCACAGGATGTATTGGTTTGTGATGAATGTCAGATACAGTACTTGAACCTTTAAGCCAACCCGGCAGTACTATACTGTAAGATTACTTCGGAATGCGTCCTCCAACCGAGTCACCAGGCCCCTCTCCAGACCAGTACTCTGCATGATCCTTCCATGACGGGTCCTCCCCTGGGATCTTCTCGGTTGCCCAGCTTCTTCACTCAGGAAAGACAGCTCAGGACCATTCCTCCGCTGCTGTAGTAGGCCCCAGACAGGCTTCTGGGCCCACCCACACGCCGCAGCGACGCGGGCCTCCGGAACGGAGGACCACAAGGTGGTATTCCTGAGGCATACCTGTCGGCCAGGAGGGCCAGCAGGTGGCTGAAAACGAACCCTAAAACATGGCGTCTGTCCCATAAATACCCTCTCCCAGAATGCAACTCGGAGGACCACCTCCACCGAGTTATCTCCGGGACAGAGGAGCACTCATTCGCTTCAACACGTTACTTTTCCAACACCTGCCGATGGTGACAACGACACCCACCGGCACAATGTGGAACTGCATGCAACGTCAGCCAAGCTGGAACAGAGGCAAATCTAAATTCCTATAATAAGCGACCCACTATATTTACCTATCAGCGGTAAATAAAAATCTACCAGCGCTACATACTCCCCCCAGTACAATAGACGTTGTCCTCAACGTCTGTCACAAAACAATAACTCCCAAGCCTGAGAGTAGGTATTTGAGCTTAAAACTTGGCTTTAGTTAAAGAAGAAAGAAAGACAGTAGAAAGACATTTTAAGATCAACAATTGTAAAACAATATGTTCACATCCACAAACAAAACCATCCTATGACTGTACATAACCTCACTATCTATTTTAGCTGAAAAGCCTAACAGCTTGATAGAGGATCCAATGGTTCCTGAAAAGGAAAACATATTAAACACACACTAAATATGTACAATATCCTCAACAACAGTTTGGGAGCAAAGTCTCATTCCTGCAGAAGAATGACACTTTCTTCCCGTATTTCTCCTCCTTTTAAAGAAACAAACTAAATAAACTTTAGAAGTCCATCCCTATATTTTTTTTGTTTTTTTTTTGTTTAGGTAAATCACACTTTTTCAATGAGGAACCCAGCTAGCAAAAAAGTCGTCCTTGGATTTAAAACACTGAGATGAGTATTCAGATCTTGACCACAAAGATCTCTATGCACTGACACTAACTAACTAACAGTTCTTTTGTCCATAATTACCAATAAAACCGGGGATCTGGCAATGTCAGTGTCTTTCCCAGTTTATCCACTGTAGTGATGAAATACACAACGTCATCTTTTTCGGGTCTGCAAATGACCACTTTGTCAGCATGAATGTGCCAGCCATAATTCCAGTGCATAAAACATCCACTGTAACGTTCATCCATAGCAACAGAACAACCAGTTTTCCGGAAAGGCTTAGGCACAGACAATTAGTTCCAAACAGCTTCACTGTACCAAAGCTCCCGGTTAGCTTCAATCACTTGCATTATGTCCTGAGGGACATATGGAAACTCCAAACCATATTCCGTAGCTACACGCTTGTTCAACATTCTCTGCAAACGTGCAAGTTTTGGTAAAGATCTGTTTTTCAGCAACAATTGCTCACCCGTTCCTGACATGGACTTTGTTGGATCCGGTTCGGGTAGTCTCTGGGGTAGGCCTCGACCACGGCCACGAGAAGCCTTCACATATCCCACCTTCTTCTGGACAGGTACAGCAGGGATAGGTGTAGTGGATGCGGAAATCAAAGTAATGCCCGCTGATGAATCAGTAACAGCAGTGTCTCTCTCCGGAACATTCTCTGTAGCAACAGGCAAAGTCACGGCCTGCCGTGCTCTTCCAGCAGGAGTAGCAGCTTCTAATGTGGCGACACCTGTAGCCCAGTCCATACGATAAGCACGGGGTGACATGGTAGGTTGCTCCACCACAAACAAATATTCTCCACACTGCGGGCAGCGACCAAATGGACGGAGATGTACGGCCAGTTCCTCACATTTGTGGCAAATCATGCCCAGCCCTTCGATATCTCCAACGGTGTAGAGAACAAACCTCCCCTGTGGCTTCAGACGAATACCGGTATCTGTAAGCAGGGTTCCAGTCAACACAGTACTCGACACAGTGCTCGCTGGGAACATTCTTGGTCCCATAATTGACTGCATCGCCGAAAAAGACATGGCCACACTATGATCTTTTCAGCACGATCACGAGGCCTCTCTTCTTCTCTGGCGCCAAACACATACACGCGTCCCACGCGGTATCAAGTAGGGTAGGCTCCTCCCACTTGTTCTTCTGATCACGTAGCTCCCGGGCTTTTACTGGCACCCGCCGCCTACGCACTCAGAAATAAAGTCCTGCAACTTTTTAACCTCTTCCTCCCCTGAGAAAATAAAGTCCAGCTCTCACCGTAAACTCCCGGTGAAACACCTCCCTAGGTTGTGAGAATTGACGGCTAACAAATCCCGGACGAGCCCCCACATGTAGCAATATCTCTCGGTGGAGCTGCTGGTTTAAGCGGTCTTGTTACCTTCACTCTCGACACCTCTGTTTCACCGTCACCGGGTCTAGGGTTCCGTTGAGTTTACCCCTGGACGATATAAGCACCAAACACTTGAGTGGGTTTTCCAATGCTTTTAATAAAACAAACAAGGGAAGCAGCAGGAAAGAGGCAGTAGGAAAGCTGCAGGGAAGCTCAAATACCTTTCTGTTGTATTTCTTCAGAACATTCTTTGTAATTGAACACTTGTAATTGAATAGTCCCCCTTTCATAGGATTCAATCTTTACCCGTCTGGATAGCAGCCAGCACGTAGCATGAACAAAAGTCTCTGCCACAGACTTATCTGGAATAAAACCTGTACGATCCTCTGCCACAGTATGTATTGGTTTGTGATGAATGTCAGATACAGTACTTGAAGCTTTAAGCCAACCTGGCAGTACTATACTGTAAGATTACTTTTTTACCGAGTCACCAGGCCCCTCTCCAGACCAGCACTCTGCATGATCCTTCCATGACGGGTCCTCCCCTGGGATCTTCTCGGTTGTCCAGCTTCTTCACTCAGGATAGACAGCTCAGGACCATTCCTCTGCTGCTGTGGTAGGCCCCAGACAGGCTTCTGGGCCCACCTACACAGCGATGCGGGCCTCCAGAACGGAGGACCACAAGGTGGTATTCCTAACGCATACCTGTCGGCCTGGAGGGCCAGCAGGTGGCTGAAAATGAACCCCTAAACATGGTGTCTGTCCCATAAATACCCTCTCCCAGAATGCAACTCGGAGGACCATCTCCACCGAGTTGTCCCCGGGACAGAGGAGCACTCATTCACTTCAACACGTTACTTTTTCAACACCTGCCGATGGTGACAACGACACCCACCGGCACAATGTGGAACTGCATGCAACGTCAGCCAAGCTGGAACAGAGGCAAATCTAACTTCCTATAATAAGCGACCCACTAAATTTACCTATCAGCGGTAGATAAAAATCTACCAGCGCTACAACTGCCCACTCTCATACCATCCACACTCCTCTCCTGTACATACTGCCCACTGTCATACCCTCCACACTCCTCTCCTGTACATACTGCCCACTGTCATACCCTCCACACTCTTCTCCTGTACATACCGCCCACTGTCATATCCTCCACACTCCTTTCCTCTACATACTGCCCACTGTCATACCCTCCACACTCCTCTCCTGTACATACTGCCCACTGTCATACCCTCCACACTCCTCTCCTGTATATACTGCCCACTGTCATACCCTCCACACTCCTCTCCTGTACATACTGCCCACTGTCATACCCTCCACACTCCTCTCCTGTACATTCTGTCCACTGTCATACCCTCCATACTCCTCTCCTGTACATACTGCCCACTGTCATACCCTCCACACTCCTCTCCTGTACATAATGCCCACTGTCATACCCTCCACACTCCTCTCCTGTACATAGGGCTTTTTTTCTCAGAAAATAGGTGCAGGAACTCACCCTCCCCACCCAAACCCCCGCCCACAACCACATCCAAACTCCACCCCCCCAACCACGCCCAAACCCCACCCCCAGACACACCTTCCTTAGAGGAGAGAAGTACAGCGGCGCCATATAATTGTAATAAGTGAAAGCTTAGAACTGCGTATCACACATGGTTCAGGAATGTGTAACACACAATGTACAGGACTCAGGACTTCATAGCACACAGGGCTCAGGAGTGTGTATTGTGCAGTTGTGAGCTGTACATATCACACAGGGCGCAAAAAAAAATAAAAAAAAAAAAATCAGCAAACAAAATAGTACTTACATTTAATGCAAAGCGTCCCTTGTTCTCAGAAATATGGAGCCCTGTGTACAGAGTGCAGGGGTCAGGAATATGTAACATAGAGCCCAGCACACAGAGAGCGGTGGTAAAGTGTATGTAATATGCAGTCCATCATACAGAGTACAGGGCTCAGGAGTATGTAATGCAAAACCCATTGTGCAGAGTACAGCATTAATAAGGAGTACCATCCAGAGGCCTTTATTATAAATACATAGTTACATAGTTACATACATAGTAACTATGTAATTATGTAATAAGTAATAACTATGTAATAGGGAGTACCATCCAGAGGCCTCTACACCTAACCTCTGCAACCCTCATCCACAGCTCACCTCTTCTTTCCCCTGTCCACAGCTCCACTCTGCACCCCTATCCACAACTCACCTTTGCCCTCCCATCATCATCTCACCTCTGCACCCCTCTAACTACAGCATACACCCCCAGTCCACACCTCACCTCTGCACCCCCATCTATATTATCTCTGCTCCCCTTCTGCACCCCCATCCATATTATCTCTGCTCCCCTTCTGCACCCCCATCCATATTATCTCTGCTCCCCTTCTGCACCCCCATCCATATTATCTCTGCTCCCCTTCTGCACCCCCATCCATATTATCTCTGCTCTCCTTCTGCACCCCCATCCATATAATCTCTGCTCTCCTTCTGCACCCCCATCCATATTATCTCTGCTCCCCTTCTGCACCCCCATCCATATTATCTCTGCTCCCCTTCTGCAACCCCATTGAAAGCCCAATCCACAGCTCTCACCTTTGCCAACCCCCCACATGTTTCACCTCTGCACCCCCAGCTTCCCCTACAGCTCTCACCTCTGCACAACTTCCCCCACCCTCAACAGCTCTCATTTTGCACAAACTGCCCCCCCGCCCACCCTCTCCACATCTCTCACTTTACACAACCTGCCTTCCTTCTGCCCTCTGCAGCTCTTACCTCTGTACAAAGCAAACCCCTTCCCAGTTCTCCTCTCTGGACAAATTGTGTCAGTAGAGCAGTGGACAGTGTCAGTAGGGCAGTGGATGGTGTCAGGAGGGCAGTGGACGGTGTCAGTAGGGCAGTGGACGGTGTCAGTAGGGCAGTGGATGATGTCAGGAGGGCAGTGGACAGTGTCAGTAGGGCAGTGGATGGTGTCAGGAGGGCAGTGGATGGTGTCAGCAGAGCAGTGGACAGTGTCAGTAGGGCAGTGGATGGTGTCAGTAGAGCAGTGGATGGTGTCAGGAGGGCAGTGGACGGTGTCAGTAGGGCAGTGGACGTTGTCAGGAGGGCAGTGGATGGTGTCAGCAGAGCAGTGGACAGTGTCAGGAGGGCAGTGGACGGTGTCAGTAGAGCAGTGGATGGTGTCAGGAGGGCAGTGGACAGTGTCAGTAGGGCAGTAGATGATGTCAGGAGGGCAGTGGATGGTGTCAGTAGGGCAGTAGACGGTGTCAGTAGGGCAGTGGATGATGTCAGTAGGGCAGTGGATGGTGTCAGGAGGGCAGGGGACGGTGTCAGGAGGGCAGTGGACGGTGTCAGTAGGGCAGTGGACGGTGTCAGGAGGGCAGAGGATGGTGTCAGTAGGGCAGTGGACGGTGTCAGTAGGGCAATGGACGGTGTCAGGAGGGCAGTGGATGGTGTCAGTAGAGCAGTGGACGGTGTCAGTAGGGCAGTGGACGGTGTCAGTAGGGCAGAGGATGATGTCAGGAGGGCAGTGGACGGTGTCAGTAGGGCAGTGGATGATGTCAGGAGGGCAGTGGACGGTGTCAGTAGGGCAGTGGACGGTGTCAGTAGGGCAGTGGATGATGTCAGGAGGGCAGTGGATGGTGTCAGCAGAGCAGTGGGCAGTGTCAGTAGGGCAGTGGACGGTGTCAGTAGGGCAGTGGACGGTGTCAGTAGGGCAGTGGATGATGTCAGGAGGGCAGTGGATGGTGTCAGCAGAGCAGTGGGCAGTGTCAGTAGGGCAGTGGACGGTGTCAGGAGGGTAGTGGATGGTGTCAGGAGGGCAGTGGACGGTGTCAGTGGGGCAGTGGACGGTGTCAGGAGGGTAGTGGATGGTGTCAGCAGAGCAGTGGACAGTGTCAGTAGGGCAGTGGACGGTGTCAGGAGGGCAGTGGATGGTGTCAGCAGAGCAGTGGACAGTGTCAGTAGGGCAGTGGACGGTGTCAGTAGAGCAGTGGACGGTGTCAGTAGGGCAGTGGACGGTGTCAGGAGGGCAGTGGACGGTGTCAGTAGGGCAGTGGATGGTGTCAGTAGGGCAGTGGATGGTGTCAGTAGGGCAGTGGATGGTGTCAGGAGGGCAGTGGACGGTGTCAGGAGAGCAGTGGATGGTGTCAGGAGGGCAGAGGACGGTGTCAGTAGGGCAGTGGATGGTGTCAGTAGAGCAGTGGATGGTGTCAGTAGGGCAGTGGAGGGTGTCAGTAGGGCAGTGGATGGTGTCAGTAGGGCAGTGGATGGTGTCAGGAGGGCAGAGGACGGTGTCAGTAGGGCAGTGGACGGTGTCAGTAGGGCAGTGGACGGTGTCAGTAGAGCAGTGGACGGGGTCAGTAGGGCAGTGGATGGTGTCAGTAGAGCAGTGGACGGGGTCAGTAGGGCAGTGGATGGTGTCAGTAGGGCAGTGGACGGTGTCAGTAGAGCAGTGGACGGTGTCAGTAGAGCAGTGGACGGGGTCAGTAGGGCAGTGGATGGTGTCAGTAGAGCAGTGGATGGTGTCAGTAGGGCAGTGGACTGTGTCAGTAGAGCAGTGGATGTGACAGTAGGGCAGAGGACGGCATCAGTTGGACAGTGGGTGATGTCAGTAGGGCAGTGTACCTCCATCCAAAAACCGGAATCAGCTCTACTGAACCCGACCCCTTACAAACTGTTAACAAAGTGGCACTGTGCATTCTACAACACTTTTAAGCTCCTTTTAATTATCAAAAAAAAATCCCAAAAAATCCAAAGCAATCCACAGGCACCCCACAAATAGAGAAGAAAATATCAGATAAAGGCTACTGAGTGAGCTCAGGACAATATAGTAAATATGCCAGGATGGGACTGCAGAGGGTACTAGACTGCGATCTTCAATCAGCAGCCATGTCCCTGGAAAGACCAGCATGACAAGTCCCACACTGGAAAGCTTGTGGACTGTGAACTTCAGGAAAGTAAAGCAATGAGGAGGAAAGGAAGGACCCTCAGCTCTGCACTCACCCAGCGGTCGTGTCCCTTAGCTTGCGTGGCAGGCAGGCTCAGAGGCGTATCTAGTGAAAATGGCGCCTATGGCAAGAACGCAAACTGCGTCCCTGTCAAAACAAAAA
The DNA here is from genome assembly GCF_042186555.1 of Aquarana catesbeiana. Taxonomy (NCBI): domain Eukaryota; kingdom Metazoa; phylum Chordata; class Amphibia; order Anura; family Ranidae; genus Aquarana; species Aquarana catesbeiana. The sequence continues at coordinate 5,064,653 of NC_133331.1, forward strand.
AAAAAACAGCTAACAAAACTACAAGTCAAGCTCTTTTATCTTTCAATGAACAAATTATAGATTAGTACTACATAAACTGCCTGTCAGTTCGCCCCTGGTCATTAAACATTCTATATTCAGAGTTTGCACTACATGAACTTTCACTGAATGTGGACTGGTTAAGGAGCTTGTTGCACAAATCACTTTATTAAACTTTATGATATCTATTTATTTAATCCATATTGAGCACTATTTGATTGTGCGTGTGTGCCAAGCAGAAGCAGCCAATCAAATATAGTGCTCAATATGGATTAAATAAATATGCATAGCCATAAATATCCAAAATAAAAGTGTAATAAAGTGATTTGTGCAACAGCAGGTACTACTTTTAAATAGACTGTAGATGCGACTACAGGAGATGACCAGAGACTGCGAATGGGACTACAGGAGATGACCAGAGACTGTGAATGGGACTACAGGAGATGACCAGAGACTGTGAATGGGACTACAGGAGATGACCAGAGACTGTGAATGCGACATACTACAGGAGATGACCAGAGACTGCGAATGCGACTACAGGAGATGACCAGAGACTGTGAATGGGACTACAGGAGATGACCAGAGACTGTGAATGGGACTACAGGAGATGACCAGAGACTGTGAATGCAACATACTACAGGAGATGACCAGACAGCGAATGCTACATACTACAGGAGATGACCAGAGACTGCGAATGCGACATACTACAGGAGATGACCAGAGACTGCGAATGCGACATACTACAGGAGATGACCAGAGACTGCGAATGCGACATACTACAGGAGATGACCAGAGACTGCGAATGCAACATACTACAGGAGATGACCAGAGACTGCGAATGCGACATACTACAGGAGATGACCAGACTGCGAATGCGACATACTACAGGAGATGACCAGAGACTGCGAATTCGACTACAAGAGATGACCAGAGACTGCGAATGTAACTACAGGAGATGACTAGAGACTGCGAATGCGACATACTACAGGAGATGACCAGACAGCGAATGCTACATACTACAGGAGATGACCAGACAGCGAATGCGACATACTACAGGAGATGACCACAGACTGCGAATGCGACATACTACAGGAGATGACCACAGACTGCGAATGCGACATACTACAGGAGATGACCACAGACTGCGAATGCGACTACAGGAGATGACCAGAGACTGCGAATGTAACTACAGGAGATGACCAGAGACTGCGAATGTGACATACTACAGGAGATGACCAGAGACTGCGAATGCGACATACTACAGGAGATGACCAGAGACTGCAAATGCGACTACAGGAGATGACCAGAGACTGCGAATGCGACATACTACAGGAGATGACCAGAGACTGCGATTGTGACTACAGGAGATTACCAGAGACTGCGAATGCGACTACAGGAGATGACCAGAGATTGCGCATGTGACATACTACAGGAAATGACCAGAGACTGCGAATGCGACATATTACAGGAGATGACCAGAGACTGCAAATGCAACTACAGGAGATGACCAGAGACTGTGAATGTGACTACAGGAGATGACCAGAGACTGCGAATGTGACATACTACAGGAGATGACCAGAGACTGCGAATGCGACATACTACAGGAGATGACAAGACTGTGAATGCGACTACAGATGACCAGACTGTGAATGCGACATACTACAGGAGATGACCAGAGACTGCGAATGCGACATACTACAGGAGATGACCAGAGACTGCGAATGCGACATACTACAGGAGATGACCAGAGACTGCGAATGCGACATACTACAAGAGATGACCAGAGACTGCGAATGCGACATACTACAGGAGATGACCAGAGACTGCGAATGCAACATACTACAGGAGATGACCAGAGACTGCGAATGCGACATACTACAGGAGATGACCAGAGACTGCGAATGCGACATACTACAGGAGATGACCAGAGACTGCGAATGGGACTACAGGAGATGACCAGAGACCGTGAATGGGACTACAGGAGATGACCAGAGACTGTGAATGCGACATACTACAGGAGATGACCAGAGACTGCGAATGCGACATACTATGGGAGATGACCAGAGACTGCGAATGCGACATACTACAGGAGATGACCAGAGACTGCGAATGCGACATACTACAGGAGATGACCAGACAGCGAATGCTACATACTACAGGAGATGACCAGAGACTGCGAATGCGACATACTACAGAAGATGACCAGAGACTGCGAATGCGACATACTACAGGAGATGACCAGAGACTGCGAATGCGACTACAGGAGATGACCAGAGACTGCAAATGCAGCATACTACAGGAGATGACTAGAGACTGCAAATTCGACTACAGAAGATGACCAGAGACTGCTAATGCGACATACTACAGGAGATGACCAGAGACTGCGAATGCGACTACAGGAGATGACCAGAGACTTCAAATGCGACTACAAGAGATGACCAGAGACTGCGAATGTAACTACAGGAGATGACCAGAGACTGCGAATGTAACTACAGGAGATGACCAGAGACTGTGAATGTGACATACTACAGGAGATGACCAGAGACTGCGAATGGGACATACTACAGGAGATGACCAGAGACTGCGATTGTGACTACAGGAGATTACCAGAGACTGCGAATGCGACTACAGGAGATGACCAGAGATTGCGCATGTGACATACTACAGGAAATGACCAGAGACTGCGAATGCGACATATTACAGGAGATGACCAGAGACTGCAAATGCAACTACAGGAGATGACCAGAGACTGTGAATGTGACTACAGGAGATGACCAGAGACTGCGAATGCGACATACTACAGGAGATGACCAGAGACTGCGAATGCGACATACTACAGGAGATGACAAGACTGTGAATGCGACTACAGATGACCAGACTGTGAATGCGACATACTACAGGAGATGACCAGAGACTGCGAATGCGACATACTACAGGAGATGACCAGAGACTGCGAATGCGACATACTACAGGAGATGACCAGAGACTGCGAATGCGACATACTACAGGAGATGACCAGAGACTGCGAATGCGACATACTACAGGAGATGACCAGACAGCGAATGCTACATACTACAGGAGATGACCAGAGACTGCGAATGCGACATACTACAGGAGATGACCAGAGACTGCGAATGCGACATACTACAGGAGATGACCAGAGACTGCGAATGCGACATACTACAGGAGATGACCAGAGACTGCGAATGCAACATACTACAGGAGATGACCAGAGACTGCGAATGCGACATACTACAGGAGATGACAAGACTGTGAATGCGACATACTACAGGAGATGACCAGAGACTGCGAATGCAACATACTACAGGAGATGACCAGAGACTGCGAATGCGACATACTACAGGAGATGACCAGACAGCGAATGCTACATACTACAGAAGATGACCAGAGACTGCGAATGCGACATACTACAGGAGATGACCAGAGACTGCGAATGCGACTACAGGAGATGACCAGAGACTGCAAATGCAGCATACTACAGGAGATGACCAGAGACTGCGAATGCGACTACAGGAGATGACCAGAGACTTCAAATGCGACTACAAGAGATGACCAGAGACTGCGAATGTAACTACAGGAGATGACCAGAGACTGCGAATGTAACTACAGGAGATGACCAGAGACTGTGAATGTGACATACTACAGGAGATGACCAGAGACTGCGAATGGGACATACTACAGGAGATGACCAGAGACTGTGAATGCAACTTCAGGAGATGACCAGAGACTGCGAATGCAACATACTACAGGAGATGACCAGAGACTGCGAATGCAACTACAGGAGATGACCAGAGAATGCGAATGCGACATACTACAGGAGATGACCAGAGACTGTGAATGCAACATACTACAGGAGATGACCAGAGACTGCAAATGCGACATACTACAAGAGATGACCAGAGACTGCGAATGCGACATACTACAGGAGATGACCAGAGACTGCGAATGTGACTACAGGAGATGACCAGAGACGGTGAATGTGACTACAAGAGATGACCAGAGACTGCGAATGTAACTACAGGAGATGACCAGAGACTGCGAATGTAACTACAGGAGATGACCAGAGACTGAATGTGACATACTACAGGAGATGACCAGAGACTGCGAATGCGACATACTACAGGAGATGACCAGAGACCGCGAATGCGACATACTACAGGAGATGACCAGAGACTGCGATTGCGACTACAGGAGACAACCAGAGACTGCGATTGTGACTACAGGAGATGACCAGAGACTGCGAATGTAACTACAGGAGATGACCAGAGACTGTGAATGTAACTACAGAAGATGACCAGAGACTGCGAATGTGACATACTACAGGAGATGAACAGAGACTGCGAATGCGACTACAGGAGATGACCATAGACTGTGACTGTGACATACTACAGATGACCAGAGACTGCGAATGCAACATACTACAGGAGATGACCAGAGACTGCGAATGCGACATACTACAGGAGATGACCAGAGACTGTGAATGCAACATACTACAGGAGATGACCAGAGACTGCGAATGCGACATACTACAGGAGATGACCAGAGACTGCGAATGCGACATACTACAGGAGATGACCAGAGACTGCGAATGCGACTACAGGAGATGACCAGAGACTGCGAATGCGACTACAGGAGATGACCAGAGACTGCGAATGTGACATTCTACAGGAGATGACCAGAGACTGCGAATGCGACTACAGGAGATGACCAGAGACTGCGAATGCAACTACAGGAGATTACCAGAGACTGCGAATGTGACATACTACAGGAGATGACCAGACAGCAAATGCGACATACTACAGGAGATGACCAGAGACTGCAAATGTGACTACAGGAGATGACCAGAGACTGCGAATGTGACATACTACAGGAGATGACCAGAGACTGCGAATGTGACATACTACAGGAGATGACCAGAGACTGCGAATGCGACATACTACAGGAGATGACCAGAGACTGCGAATGAGACTGCGACTACAGGAGATGACCAGAGACTGCGAATGTGACTACAGGAGATGACCAGAGACTGGGAATGCGACTACAGGAGATGACCAGAGACTGCGAATGCGACATACTACAGGAGATGACCAGAGACTGCGAATGCGACATACTACAGGAGATGACCAGAGACTGCGAATGCGACATACTACAGGAGATGACCAGAGACTGCGAATGCGACATACTACAGGAGATGACCAGAGACTGCGAATACGACATACTACAGGAGATGACCAGAGACTGCGAATGTGACATACTACAGGAGATGACCAGAGACTGCGAATGCGACATACTACAGGAGATGACCAGAGACTGCGAATGGGACATACTACAGGAGATGACCAGAGACTGCGAATGTGACATACTACAGGAGATGACCAGAGACTGCGAATGCGACATACTACAGGAGATGACCAGAGACTGCGAATGTGACATACTACAGGAGATGACCAAGTAGCCAGTTTTAAAATTTAAACTTTCAGCAATGCACAGCTATACAGGAGGGTAAACAACATTGTCAGTAGGGATGAGCCGAACACCCCCCCGGTTCAGTTCACACCAGAACCTGCAACCGGACCGCAAGCTCTGGCCAGTGATCCATCCTCAAGACCCAGTAACCCAGAGGATTTTCGGTGGGAAAGGTGTCCAAGTCAGATCTTGTCCCTAGGTATTCCTGCACCATGTAAAACAGACACTTGCGATGGTTGCTGGAACCGATCATACCTTAGGGCTGCGGACTAAAAAATTGTCTGAACGCATCGGTCAGACGGCCACCTTCTCCACCGCTCCTTCTTTGACTGACCGAAGCCTCAGCAACACGTGGTTCAGAAACAGGAGTTTGTAATCTCCCAGTCTCTGGGAACGCGTTGCACAGACCTTTCTGCAAGGCCTCCCGAAGATGTTTCATCCTCTGCTCCCTCTGCGACGGCAAGATAAGGTCCGCAACCTTACCATTGTAACGTGGATCAAGGAGGGTTGCCAGCCAGTAACAATACCCCCCCTTGATACCATGAATACGAGGATCCTTCCGCAGGCTTTGCAGGATCAGGGAGGCCATGCAGCGTAGGATTGCTGAGGCATTCGGTCTGGAGTCCTCTGGGTCACTAAGGATGACATGATCCGCAGCCACCTCCTCCCAGCCACGTACAAGTCCATGTGTTTCTTGGGACTGTAAATGATCCCTTAAACACTGCTGCTGATCCTGAGTGCCAGGCTCCACCTCCATACTGACACAATCCTCCTCCTCCTCCTCGTCCTCTTCCTGTGTGATCGGCGGGCATGCAGGAACACTGTCTGGATAAAGGGGACCTTGAGAGCTAAGGAAGTCCTCCTCTTCCTGCCTCTGTTCTGTCTCAAGTGCCCTGTCCATTTTTCCACGCAGCGTGTGCTCCAACAGGTGGACAAGGGGGACAGTGTCACTGATGCATGCACTGTCACTGCTCACCATCCTTGTGGCCTCCTCAAATGGTGACAGGACAGTGCATGCATCCCTGATCATGGCCCACCGGCGTGGGGAAAAGAAAACAAGCTCCCCTGACCCTGTCCTGGTGCCATATTCGCACAGGTACTCATTGATGGCAATCTGCTGCATGTGCAGCCGCTGCAGCATGGCCAACGTTGAGTTCCACCTGGTGGGCATGTCACAGATTAGGCGGTTCTTGGGCAGGTTAAATTCCTTTTGGAGGTCAGCCAGCCGAGTACTGGCATTATATGACCGGCGGAAATGCACACAGACTTTCCTGGCCTGCCTCAGGACATCCTGTAAGCCCGGGTACCTGCCCAAGAACCACTGCACCACCAAGTTAAAGTCGTGAGCTCCTGTCCCCCAAGCACACCAGCTTAAGCACCACATGGCATCTTTTGGCCTGCATACTTGAGTAGCCCCTTGAACGCCTACGGAGCACCGCTGGTTCCGAAGACAAAGCACAGGAAGAGGCCATGGAGGAAGAAGAAGAGGAGGGGGTGGAGGAGAGAGGTGTGTCAGAATCACTAGTAGTGGCATTTTGGAGGTGTGGTGGCAGGACAACCTCCAACACTACTGCACCTTGTCCTGCATCCTTCCCAGCTGCCAGAAGAGTCACCCAATGCACCGTGAAACTTAAGTAATGTCCCTGTCCATGCCTGCTGGACCATGAGTCAGCGGTAATATGCACCTTACCGCTGACCGCCCTGTCCAGAGAGGCATGGACATTGCCTTCCACATGCGGTAGAGAGCCGAAATCGCCTTCCGTAAGAAAAAGTGGCGTTTGGGAACCTGCCACTGAGGAACTGCACATTCCACAAACTCACGGAAGGGGGCAGAGTCTACCAACTGAAAAGGTAGCAGTTGAAGTGCTAGCAATTTTGCCAAGCTAGCATTCAACCGCTGGGCATGTGGATGGCTGGGAGCAAACTTCTTTTGGTGGTGCAGCAGCTGGGGTAGGGAAATTTGCCTGGTACAATCTGACTTCGGTGTAACAAAAGCAGATTGTCCACAAGTACTTGGCTGTGACACACCTAATTCTACACCTTCATTCCTCTCAGTGCAGGTCTCAGAGAGGACTGAAGGTATAGTGGGGTTGGAGATCTCAGGTGATGAGGAGCAAGGAGAGGTCCTCTTTGTTCTTTGGTGTGGGTCTTTTAGATACGCTTGCCAACGAACTGCATGGCAGGTCAACATATGTCTGGTCAAGCATGTGGTGCCCAAGCGGGAGATGTTTTGGCCACGTGAGATACGCTTGAGACATATGTTGCAAATAGCAGCGGTGCGATCTGATGCACTCGTCTCAAAAAAGGCACACACCAAAGAACTTTTGGAATAACGCGCAGAGACAGCAGTGCCCTGCACATGCGGAGCTTTGCAGTGTGATGCAGTCAGTGTGCTGCCCTTAGGCTGGCCCCTGGAGGGCATCCTGCCTCGTTGGTAATGTGCCTCCTCCTCTCTCCTATCAGACACCCACGTTGAGTCAGTGACCTCATCATCCCCTCCCCCCTCATCACTGGAGCAAACCTGGCAGTATGCTGCAGCAGGGGGAGCATGACTGCCATCTTGTTGTCCTTCTTAGGCACCCCCTCTGTCCGTGCTCATGTTACTGCCTTTATCTAGCTCAGTATCATCATCAGAGCCTTCTAAACGCTAGGCATCCTCCTGGAGCATGTACGCAACACTGTGGTCAAACAGTTCGAGGGACTCCTCAGGAGGACATGGTAGGGCTACGGAAGGAGTCACTGATGCTATTGAGCCGAGGGAAGAGGCCGCTTTGGCAGCTGCTTTGCCAGACAAAGTACCCTGAGCATGGGTGAGAGAGGATGAGGAGGATGAGGACGGCTTGGTCATCCACTCAACCAAGTCTTCCGCATGTTGCGGCTCAACACGGCCAGCTGCCGAAAAAAAGGCCAAGCGTGTCCCACGATGACACTGATGAGGATGCACCGTCTCCACGACCAGCACTGTTGCCTCTAGACACAGAGCCTGCTTGCCCTCTTTTATTGGCTTGTGACTGTCTGCCTCTCCTTGTTGGCCTTCCAGACATGCTAATGGCCAGCAGTGAGATGTAGCTGCACTAAGCTGGGATATATATATATATATATATATATATATATATATATATATATATATATATACTGATACTGCAGCTAGCAAAAACAACTGCCTGCCTGTAGTATGAGAACACCACCAATCTTCTAAAGGTAGCTTTAGATGAACACTGTGCAGAGGTCGCACTACACTAACTTGTAGCTTTAGCTGACCACTGTGCAGAGGACACACTACACCAACGTTAAAATAATGTAGCTGCCTGCGGTAGTGATAGGATCAGGAAAACACCACCAACCTTCTACAGGTAGCTTTAGCTGAACACTGTGAAGAGGACGCACTACACTAACGTTAAAATAATGTAGCTGCCTGCGGTAGTGATAGGATCAGGAAAACACCACCAACCTTCTACAGGTAGCTTTAGCTGAACACTGTGCAGAGGTCGCACTACACTAACTTGTAGCTTTAGCTGAACACTGTTCAGAGGACGCACTACACTAACTTGTAGCTTTAGCTGAACGCTGTGCAGAGGTCACACTACACTAACTTGTAGCTTTAGCTGAACACTGTTCAGAGGAAGCACTACACTAATTTGTAGCTTTAGCTGAACACTGCACTACACTAACTTGTAGCTTTAGCTGAACACTGTTCAGAGGACGCACTACACTAACGTTAAAATAATGTAGCTGCCTGCGGTAGTGATAGGATCAGGAAAACCCCACAAACCTTCTACAGGTACCTTTAGCTGAACACTGTGAAGAGGACGCACTACACTAACGTTAAAATAACGTAGCTGCCTGCGGGAGTGATAGGATCAGGAAAACACCACCAACCTTCTACAGGTAGCTTTAGCTGAACACTGTGAAGAGGACGCACTACACTACCATTAAAATAATGTAGCTGCCTGCGGTAGTGATGGGATCAGGAAAACACCACCAACCTTCTACAGGTAGCTTTAGCTGAACACTGTGAAGAGGACGCACTACACTAACGTTAAAATAATGTAGCTGCCTGCGGTAGTGATAGGATCAGGAAAACACCACTAACCTTCTACAGGTAGCTTTAGCTGAACACTGTGCAAAGGACGGACTACACTAATGTTAAAATAATGTAGCTGCCTGCGGTAGTGATAGGATCAGGAAAACACCTCCAACCTTCTACAGATAGCTTTAGCTGGACACTGTGCAGAAGTTGCACTACACTAACTTGTAGCTTTAGCTGAACACTGTTCAGAGAACGCACTACACTAACTTGTAGCTTTAGCTGAACACTGTGCAGAGGTCACACTACACTAACTTGTAGCTTTAGCTGAACACTGTGAGGAGGACGCACTACACTAACTTGTAGCTTTAGCTGAACACTGTGCACTACACTAACTTGTAGCTTTAGCTGAACACTGTTCAGAGGACGCATTACACTAACTTGTAGCTTTAGCTGAACACTGTGCAGAGGACGCACTGCACTAACTTGTATCTTTAGCTGAACACTGTGAGGAAGACGCACTACACTAACTTGTAGCTTTAGCTGAACACTGTGCATAGGTCGCACTACACTAACTTGTAGCTTTAGCTGAACACTGTTCAGAGGATGCACTACACTAACTTGTAGCTTTAGCTGAACACTGTGAGGAGGACGCACTACACTAACTTGTAGCTTTAGCTGAACACTGTGAGGAGGACGCACTACACAAACTTGTAGCTTTAGCTGAACACTGTGAGGAGGACGCACTACACTAACTTGTAGCTTTATCTGAACACTGTGAGGAGGACGCACTACACTAACTTGTAGCTTTAGCTGAACACTGTGCACTACACTAACTTGTAGCTTTAGCTGAACACTGTTCAGAGTACGCACTACACTAACTTGTAGCTTTAGCTGAACACTGTGCAGAGGACGCACTACACTAACTTGTTGCTTTAGCTGAACACTGTGAGGAGGACGCACTACACTAACTTGTAGCTTTAGCTGAACACTGTGAGGAGGATGCACTACACTATATAGTAGCTATAGCTGAACACTGTGCAGAGGTCGCACTACACTAACTTGTAGCTTTAGCTGAACACTGTGCACTACACTAACTTGTAGCTTTAGCTGAACACTGTGCATAGGTCGCACTACACTAACTTGTAGCTTTAGCTGAACACTGTTCAGAGGATGCACTACACTAACTTGTAGCTTTAGCTGAACACTGTGAGGAGGACGCACTACACTAACTTGTAGCTTTAGCTGAACACTGTGAGGAGGACGCACTACACAAACTTGTAGCTTTAGCTGAACACTGTGAGGAGGACGCACTACACTAACTTGTAGCTTTATCTGAACACTGTGAGGAGGACGCACTACACTAACTTGTAGCTTTAGCTGAACACTGTGCACTACACTAACTTGTAGCTTTAGCTGAACACTGTTCAGAGTACGCACTACACTAACTTGTAGCTTTAGCTGAACACTGTGCAGAGGACGCACTACACTAACTTGTTGCTTTAGCTGAACACTGTGAGGAGGACGCACTACACTAACTTGTAGCTTTAGCTGAACACTGTGAGGAGGATGCACTACACTATATAGTAGCTATAGCTGAACACTGTGCAGAGGTCGCACTACACTAACTTGTAGCTTTAGCTGAACACTGTGCACTACACTAACTTGTAGCTTTAGCTGAACACTGTGCAGAGGTCACACTACACTAACTTGTAGCTTTAGCTGAACACTGTGCAGAGGTCGCACTAAACTAACTTGTAGCTTTAGCTGAACACTGTTCAGAGGACGCACTACACTAACTTGTAGCTTTAGCTGAACACTGTTCAGGGGACGCACTACACTAACTTGTAGCTTTAGCTGAACACTGTGCAGAGGATGCACTACACTAACTTGTAGCTTTAGCTGAACACTGTTCAGAGGATGCACTACACTAACTTGTACCTTTAGGTGAACACTGTTCAGAGGACGCACTACACTAACTTGTAGCTATAGCTGAACACTGTGCAGAGGTCGCACTACACTAACTTGTAGCTTTAGCTGAACACTGTGCACTACACTAACTTGTAGCTTTAGCTGAACACTGTGCAGAGGTCACACTACACTAACTTGTAGCTTTAGCTGAACACTGTGCAGAGGTTGCACTAAACTAACTTGTAGCTTTAGCTGAACACTGTTCAGAGGACGCACTACACTAACTTGTAGCTTTAGCTGAACACTGTGAGGAGGACGCACTACACTAACTTGTAGCTTTAGCTGAACACTGTGAGGAGGATGCACTACACTAACTTGTAGCTTTAGCTGAACACTGTGAGGAGGACGCCCTACACTAACTGTAAATAGTGTAGCTGCCTGACTGTGGTACTAATAGGATCAGAAGAACACCAGCAATTTTCTTCAGGTAGCTGTAAATACTGTAACAACACAAGCCTGCCTGTCAGTAGGAAGATAATAACAAGAACGGATCTAGCTAAACTGAATACAGTGTATATATATTTATATACAACACCTGGGATGCATATATACATATACAATACATTGTAAGCTTTAGCTGAACACTGTGAAGGGGACGCACTACACTAACTTGTAGCTTTAGCTGAACACTGTGAGGAGGACGCACTACACAAACTTGTAGCTTTAGCTGAACACTGTGAGGAGGACGCACTACACTAACTTGTAGCTTTATCTGAACACTGTGAGGAGGACGCACTACACTAACTTGTAGCTTTAGCTGAACACTGTGCACTACACTAACTTGTAGCTTTAGCTGAACACTGTTCAGAGTACGCACTACACTAACTTGTAGCTTTAGCTGAACACTGTGCAGAGGACGCACTACACTAACTTGTTGCTTTAGCTGAACACTGTGAGGAGGACGCACTACACTAACTTGAAGCTTTAGCTGAACACTGTGAGGAGGACGCACTACACTATATAGTAGCTATAGCTGAACACTGTGCAGAGGTCGCACTACACTAACTTGTAGCTTTAGCTGAACACTGTGCACTACACTAACTTGTAGCTTTAGCTGAACACTGTGCAGAGGTCACACTACACTAACTTGTAGCTTTAGCTGAACACTGTGCAGAGGTCGCACGAAACTAACTTGTAGCTTTAGCTGAACACTGTTCAGAGGACGCACTACACTAACTTGTAGCTTTAGCTGAACACTGTGAGGAGGACGCACTACACTAACTTGTAGCTTTAGCTGAACACTGTGAGGAGGATGCACTACACTAACTTGTAGCTTTAGCTGAACACTGTGAGGAGGACGCACTACACTAACTTGTACCTTTAGGTGAACATTGTTCAGAGGATGCACTACACTAACTTGTAGCTTTAGCTGAACACTGTGAGGAGGACGCACTACACTAACTTGTACCTTTAGGTGAACACTGTTCAGAGGATGCACTACACTAACTTGTAGCTTTAGCTGAACACTGTGCAGAGGTCACACTAAACTAACTTGTAGCTTTAGCTGAACACTGTGAGCAGGACGCCCTACACTAACTGTAAATAGTCTAGCTGCCTGACTGTGGTACTAATAGGATCAGAAGAACACCAGCAATTTTCTTCAGGTAGCTGTAAATACTGTAACAACACAAGCCTGCCTGTCAGTAGGAAGATAATAACAGGAACGGATCTAGCTAAACTGAATACAGTGTATATATATTTATATACAACACCTGGGATGCATATATATATACAATACACTGTAAGTGCAGCTAACTGACTGACTGTCCTGCCTAATCTATCTAACTTAAATCAAATGACACTGTCTCTCTGTCTCTGTCCCTCAACGCCGGAACACACTACACAGGGCCGCCATGCAGGTGGCCTTATATAGTGTGGGGCGTGTACTAAACCCCCTGAGCCATAATTGGCCAAAGCCACCCTGGTTTTGGCCAATTACAGCTCTCTCTACAGACGGCGCTGTGATTGGCCAAGCATGCGGTCATAGTGCATGCTTGGCCAATCATCAGCCAACAATGCACTGCTATGCCGCAGTGAATTATGGGCCGTGACGCGCCACACGAATTTGGCGCGAACGGCCCATATTGTTCGCAATTCGGCCAAAGGGCGAACAGACGATGTTCAAGTCGAATATGGGTTCGACTCGAACACGAAGCTCATCCCTAATTGTCAGGGAGGGTTTAGTAACAGTTAGTCTATAGGCAGAAAGATCTACCTGGCCAGCCAGGCTCACCTCCCGCTCTCAGAGGTCCGGAGGTGGAGCTTTCCACTGTAGGGGTGGGGCTTATGGTGGTAGGGGTGGGGCTTTTTCAGTATGGGGGTGGCAATATTCGTGGTCCAGGAGAGGCGATCTCAGCACTCCGAGCACATACAGAGTACATGGGGCGGGGCAGGGCAGGGTCAGAGCGTCAGTGGAGCTCCCTGCACCACCCCTCCCTGCTGACAGAGCCTCCCTCAGCCTAAGCCGAGCCCAACAGCCGGCTATCTGATAGAACACTGGCTGCGATCCAGTGGGGTGGGCACAGCTCCGGGAGCTATATTAGTCTGGGAGGAGGGGTGGGGTTTTTTTTTCATGCTTATACTTTTTGCCGCCCCTCCCCCCATGGTGCCCTTGCCATGGCTGCCATGCCTTAGATACGCCACTGCAGGCTCTGTCTGTGCAAACCGCACTCCGGACAGGTCACATACTCCATAGCTCCCAACTGTCCCGGATTTCGAGGGACTGTCCCGGATTTGGAGCAATGTCCCCCATGTCCCTCTCTCCTCATAATTTGTCCACCATTTTGGTCTGATCTATATAGTTGTATATAAAATGCACTTTTTATCTTTCAAAAAGTGTTTCCCAGTGCTAAACCTTTCATCCAAATTCTAAATTGCTGCATTTGTAAATTTTAAAAGCCAGTATAAAAGAATAGAAGTGGTAAAAAAAAAGCCCTTGTGGATTTGATTAACCTTTTTTGGGGTTAATTCTCCTTTATGGGGGTGTGGCAGGGGGCGTGTCTTATATGTTTGGTAGTAGGTGTCCCTCATTCCCATCTCAACACTGTGTGCTTTACACAACACCGCCCCGCAAAACTCACACAGCGCCGGGGACTCGGGCAGAGCGCTGAACAGCGCAGGCAGGGGAGGGAGACACCGGCACGGGAAACCCCATTCAAAACCCGTACTGTCCAGGTGAAGAGGGCTTCCATAGGTGCCGGAATGGCAGACAAAAAGCCCTGAATTGATTAATAATCAGACAGATGAAGTAACTCTTGGTGTCTTTACAGGTAAACAAGATGTTCAATGTCAGCAGTGAAATGGAGCTAGCCATATATTACAACCCTGAGCTGATGTTCACAATCCTGGTTTTATCTCTCACTACTCTCGTGGGTGTCCCCGGCAATGCTCTGGTGCTTTGGATTACCGGAGTGAAGATGGAGCGGACCGTGACTACCATTTGGTTTGGGAACCTTGCTCTGGCTGATATCATGTGCTGCTTGTGTGTTCCTTTCGGTGTAGTGCAGTCCTTCTACCCAGACTGGCTGTACGGTCCTGTCCTCTGCAAGATGTTATTTTCCATCGTCATCATTAACATGTACACCAGTGTCTTCACCCTGGTGGCTATCAGCGTTGACCGATGGATTCTGGTTGTCCATCCCGTGTGGGCCCGAAATCACAGAAGAATCAAAATGGCGTGGATGATATGCTTGGCTATTTGGATGTTGTCCTGTGTGATGTGTCTTCCTGTCGCCATCTACAAGAGATATCACACCTTTGATAACGAGACCTTGTGTGATTCAGAACCTCACATAAGAGAGTCCTTCTATCTTACATGTGCAATGTTTGGATTTCTGATCCCTCTTATTATCATTTGTATCTGTTACATTCATCTGGCTTTTGCAGTAAAAAATATCAGATTTTCTGAAGTAAGTAGAAAAACCATCAAGATGTCAATAAGTGTTATTGTCGTGTTTTTCATCACCTGGGCCCCCTACCACACCATCGGAGTAATCCTGATATACACTAAAAATGACGTACTGGACATCCTGCACCTTGTCTCACATGCTCTGGCCATATTCAATAGTTGCATCAACCCAATACTCTACGTCTTCATGGGGAAAGATATGAAGCAGAAGCTGAGACAGTCTATTGGCGAGCTCATGCAAAATATATTTAGGGAGAACGTATTATCCCCACCAGGCAATGAGGACCAGCACACCACAGAAGAAAGCCTCCCTATATAATGTATGAAATGGATTTGTAGATATTTTAGCATTTTTAGCTTTATTAGTGATTGTAATTAACTGCCTGATCAAAATCGTATCATTGCGTGTTAGGGCGGCCATACTGTATGTCTTGAATAAGTCACATGGCATCAGGGCTTAGTGCTTATTGACCATTTGGGGTGATAGGTGTTATCAGTATATGTGCACCCCCCTCCCCCCCCCCCTCCAAGTTGTCCAATCTGTCCACCAATCACTAAGCTGGAACAAGTCTTTGTATCTGTAAAGTCAGAAATCTTTATTTCTTTACTTGTTCAGGACATGGGACACACAGTACTGAAGCAAGAGGGTAAACATGACAGCCAGGAAACTGGCTTCTGCAGATGTAAAGTAACAATGACATATACAGTGTTTATATACATTTATGCTACCCACCAAAATAATAATAATAATAATAATAATAATAATAATAATAATAAATAGGGCTTTTTTCAGCAGGAACGTGGGAGAACGCAGTTCCGGCACCCCCTGCACTAAATGTATGTAATGACAAGGGGTGCTGGGGTGTCCTAAAGGGCTATTAAAGCTGGCTTCTTGGGGATTTATTGTTATTGGGGGCATCTATTGTTGCTGGGGAAGTCTATGCTTTCTGGGGGGCTTTTTTCATTGTTTGGGGTTTCATGGTTGCTGGGAGGGATCGACAATTTAGGAAGGGGTCTACTGTTGCTGGCTGCTAGAAGAATTATTCATACTGGCTGATAGGAGATCTATTGTTGCAAGTGGGGGTCTATAGTTGCTGGAGTTAATCTGTTCCTGCTGGTGGGCTATATTGTTGCGGGAGATCTATTGTTGCTGGAGGGTCTATTGTTGCTGAGAAAGTGTATTGTAGGTGTTGGTAGATCTATTGTTGATGTTGGGGGTTCTATATTTGCTGAAATTGATCTATTATTGCTGGGGCAGTCTATTGTTACTGGGGGAATTTATTTTTGCTGTTCGGATCTACTGTTGCTTGGGGATCTATTGTTGCTGAAGGTTTCTATTGTTGCTGAGAGAGGGGGTCTACTGTTGTTGGGTGCAGGGGATCTATTTTACTGGTTTTCTTGTTATTAGCACATTCCATATAAATTAATTAGCATCACAAATTAACCACTTACGGACCGCCCGCCGCCGTTTTACGTCGCTACTTTGAAGAGGAATATCGTTGCAGCAGCTAGCTGCCATAAGCCCGATATCCTCTTCTTGAGCGGGCGGTCCACTTTCAGATAAAAGTGGTCTCTGTGGCGGTAGCGGCGGAGGCAATCAGATCCTTCTTCCTGTTAGGCATGGAGACGAGTGAGGGGAAGATGGCCCCCACCCGTCTCCATACCACTGCAGGGCGGAAGCGACATCAAAACATTACTTCTGCCATAGCTCCTAAGGGGACTAGTTTTAAATGTCGCCTATGGAGATTTTTAAGGGTAAAAGTTTGTCGCCATTCCACGAGATTGGAGGAGTTAGTGCAGGATAAGGAGGAGCTGGAGTGTTAGGAAGGGAGGACGTAGAAGGCTCAGTTGCTGAAGACAAGTCGGTGTGGAAAGTCTCACCCTCCTGTCCCAGAGGAAAAGTTTGGTGGTGCTTCAGGCAAAATGTTTGGCGATTGCGGTCCTTGACGAAGACGGAAAAATTGAGGTATTGTTGATAAATACGGTTGGACCCATCTCAGGTATGGAGTCCTCCTGGTTTGTCTAGTTCAGTCTAGACTACCGGGTAGTAAGATGGTAGGGGTCTGTGGTCAGTTAGTAAGTCCCTGAGGCAGTGGTGCGGCTACGGACAGAATCTAACTTAGAGGTCCTGCAGATTCCAAAAAGTTTGGGTTTGGCGTTGTCAAGGATCTGCAATCATCTTTCATATAATGTTTATGGTTAAATATGTTTTCGAGTTAATAAAAGGCCAAGTGGCCATTTAAATCCAACACAGTGTCCGTGTCATTAATGGGAAAGGAAGGCAAAGGTTGGGTAGGTACATAACTGAGTTGGGGCAGTAAGTTATCTGAACTACCCTAGTCAAGGCTTAGTGCACTCTTCACAGCACTTTCTTAAAGGATAAAAGAGTGCATACTCACAAAAGCAAGTACTTTACATTACTATGTACATAAACTCCACCACCAAAAGGTCTTCAACACAAGGAAATACAAATACAAACATTGTAAACCAGCTGATGTGTCTTCAGAGCAAAAACTTTCATTGTGTTGAAGACCTTTTGGTTCTGGAGCCTACGTACAATAATGTTATATTCATTGCTTTTGTGAGTATGCACTCTTTTATCCTTTAATAATGTGCTGTGGACAATGCACTAGGCTTCTGCACCCTTTGTTTTATCTTTATTCTAGAGAAAATTGAGTACTGTCCGTGATACTTTTTTTATTTGCACTAACATACAATTTTTCAGGACAAG
Source organism: Aquarana catesbeiana (assembly GCF_042186555.1). Classification (NCBI taxonomy): domain Eukaryota; kingdom Metazoa; phylum Chordata; class Amphibia; order Anura; family Ranidae; genus Aquarana; species Aquarana catesbeiana. The sequence goes on from NC_133331.1 coordinate 5,082,794, forward strand.
CTTTCGGGGTATGTCCCCTTCTTCAAGGTCCAAGCAGTACTGATTCACACATTTTTAAGCAGAATGTTAAAAAAAAAAAAAAAAAAAAAAAAAAAGAAAACAAAACACATACAAATCAATGGTAATGGTTGATCCGACCCAGGATTTTACTAAGCAATTAAAAAGTCTCATTGCGACAATGCCAAGCCACCTACATTCAGAACTCATCAATGCAATTCCGGATAATCCAGAAATGGGAGACTTCTACATGCTGCCCAAGATCCACAAGCCAGGAAATCCAGGCAGACCCATTATAACAGGTATGAATACACTTACTGAACATATCTCAGGCCTTGTAGAAAACATGTTAAAACCTTTAGTCATGAACACTGCAAGTTTCCTGCAAGACACCACTGATTTTCTGAACAAGCTTAACAATATACAACAATTACCACCTAATACTCTTCTAGTCACTATGGATGTAGAATCTCTGTACAGTAACATCCCTCACAAGGATGGGTTGGCGGCATGTCACAGATTCTTATCATCCTCACCAGACCACAAATACACTGCTGAGGATGTGACACGGCTCATTGAATTCATTCTTACACACAACTACTTCACTTTCAATAATGACATCTATCTCCAGTGTATGGGTACTGCTATGGGAAGCAAAATGGCACCCCAATATGCAAATTTATTTATGGCTGACCTGGAGGACAAATTTCTGAACAGCATACAACAAAAGCCATACAGATATTATCGCTATATTGATGATATATTCATGATATGGACTGAAGGTGAAGAAAATCTAAACCAATTCTTTTCATTGATCAACACTTTTCACCCATCTATCAAACTAAAAATGGACTATTCGAACATACATGTCAACTTCCTGGACACTACAGTATACATCAGGGATGACAAGCTACACACGTCAATATACAGAAAACCGACTGACCGATGCAGCTATCTTCATAGTTCCAGTTTTCACCCCCAACACACCAAACGGGCCATCATACACAGCCAGGCCATCAGATACCACCGAATTTGTTCAGACCCAGAAGACAGAGATAAACATCTCAGAACACTGGCAGACTCCTTCCATAAGAAAGGTTACAAAGACAAAACCATCAACAACAGCATAAACACAGCCTTGAAAACCCGAAGAGAAAATCTCCTCCAATACACAGAGAAAAAAACAAATAACCGAGTACCTCTAGTCACCACATACAACCCAGCACTAGAAGGGATCAAAAAGATAATCAAAGATTTACAACCCATTATAACAGAGGATGAAACTCTGAAAGGAATATTCCAACAACCCCCATTATTGGCTTTCAGACAACCACCCAACCTCAGACACAAACTAATCAGCAGGAAACTTCACTCTGATTATGAAGTCAAAAATAATGGTTGCAAACCCTGCAATAAAAAACGCTGCAAACTATGCAACCAGATAAATCTATCCAAAAGTGTTACACACACAAATGGGACCTTCTATATCATGGGATCTTACAGCTGTACCTCAAGTAATGTTGTGTACCTCATCCAATGCAAAAGGTGCAGCAAAGGATCTTATGTTGGTGAAACAGGACAGAAGTTGCAAGTGAGGATGAATTTGCACAGACATACCATCAAAGAACATAAAGAAGACAGTTTATGCACACCTGTGGGACATCATTTCTCACAATCGGACCACACTATAGAAGACCTCAATGTCTTAGTTCTTAAAGGGAATTTCAGAACTATCCAGGAAAGGAAAACGTTTGAACTAAGAATGATACTTCTTTTTGACACAAAGAATAATGGCCTGAATTTAGACATTGGTTTCCTTACACATTATGCTAAAGTTTTACGACCGCTCTGTGACTAGCATCCCCCCTTGCATCCCCCCCTTGCTCTCCCTCTGTCTTATCTCACTAACTCTGCTGCTATCTTTATTTCTTTATTACCATTGATTTGTATGTGTTTTGTTTTCTTTTTTTTTTTTTTTTTTTTTTTTTTTTTAACATTCTGCTTAAAAATGTGTGAATCAGTACTGCTTGGACCTTGAAGAAGGGGACATACCCCGAAAGCTTGTCCTGAAAAATTGTATGTTAGTGCAAATAAAAAAAGTATCACGGACAGTACTCAATTTTCTCTGTCACAATTGCACTAATACGGCTACAACAAATCAAGTATCTTTATTCTAGGAAGACAAGAAATCCAACATCCCCCCCCCCCCCCAGGCAGGATCATAAATATTCATACCCTCTTCCAGCTGGTTCCACTGCCAATAAACCATCTAGCAGCCGACCAGGAGGACGTCAATATTCATAACTCATCCTTGCTGAATCTCTTTGCACTATGGAAAGGAAAACACCCCAGGAGCAGGCAGAACCAAACAATAACACAGAATTTAGGGAGGACCAAGTGAAAACAGAGCTATAATTTCAATTTAGGCTGATTACAGTCTAGCAGCACTAAATTTAAAGAGTCATCCCTACTAGTGCTATTCTTTATATTGAAACAAGCTCTGAGGGTTTGCAAACATGTTTTTTAAGTGTTAGGTTCGGCAGAGAAAGGCCGTCCATGTTAAAAATGTTTACAGATCGATGGAGAGAGGACTGCCTCTCTCTCACTCATACAGGATGTCATGTATCTGATGGGAGATTGGGATGAGGAGGGCAGCCTCTCTTGTATCTCTTGGCCAACTGCCCCTGGATGGGATGTGAGACAGATGGTCATGTGGTATAGGAGGTACATGAGTGCCAGAGGAGGTTCCTGGAAGAACTTCATTCCAGAGATGCCAACTGGATGGAATCAGCAGGATGTGCAGGCAGGAGTATCATATAAGCAGTTGGTGGGGCTATAGGATGATCCAGCCGAAGTTAAAGAGGAACTCCAGCTTGGCAGTCCCTTGGACCCCCTATCCAGTTCGCCAGTTTGTGTGGGTAAGAAATTGAAACAAGAAGAGACACCCTACCATTACTGTTCTGTTTCTAGCTAAAAAATTCCCCAGGGTCCAGCGATGTCCAGATTGTGTCCTATGGCATTCCACCATTGTTTGAAGGTCACAGTATCCCCCCATCATTTGAAGGTCAGAATAAAAGACAGTATAGCTCCTCCCCCACCCCCCATCTAACTGCTTGAGCATTGGGGGATTTCCAACCAATGGAGCGGTTTTAAGTATCCAGAAAATTTTAGTGAAGTGGGTTCCCAATGACATCACTGCCAATATTTGGTATTAGTCTGAATATTGACAATCTGTTATTTTTATCACAGGAAATTATCTAGTGCCAACAATTTACACAGCGCTTTACATATTGTACATTCACATCGGTCCCTGCCCTCAAGGAGATTACAATCCAAGGTTCCTACATCTCATACACTCACATACTAGGAAAAATTTAGATAGAAGCCTGTTAAGCTGCCAGCATGTCTTTGGATTCTTGGAGGATATGGGAGGACCTGGAGGAATCTCACGCGAGCAGAGGAGGAATATGCAAACTCCATGCAGATAGTGTCCTGGTCGGAAGTTAAATCCAGGACCCCAGAGTTACAAGGCAAAAGTGCTAGACATTATTATTATAGAGGATTTATATAGCGCCAACAGTTTACGTAGCGCTTTACAACTTAAGATTTTTATTGCCCATATCTGGAATAATATCCAGTATGGGCAGTGATATCATGGGGAACCCATTTTCAGGAGTTCCCAAAATCTTGGGAAACAAGAATAATAAATATACCCCAAAATGTTCTTCTCCTTGTAATCCTCACATCAGCAGATGGAAATATTAACTTGCGGTCATTGCTGCTAAAAGGTAGAAGAACCAATTGCCAGCTTTCCTCTACTTAAAATTGTACATTTCCCGTCTACAGCAAGGATAAAAAACAAAAATAAAGAAAACTTGAAAGGGACAAATACCCACTGATGGCATTTTAGTTTAGGGACGGCTTCTTACCTGCTTAAAAAACGATTTCACAAAAAACCTGCAGGAAGGAAGTCGGTATGTTACCATAATAGTTGTGTAAGTTAAGGGAAGAATACATTTTAATCATCATTTGTTACTCTGAAATATTCCGAGGAGGTGGAAGGTTCTTCTCTCCATCTGCTGCAGACTAGTAGAGGTAAGACCGACCATGGAGAAGTCATTGAGAAGAGTGAGAGGAAAAAAGTGAAATTGAAATGGGAAAGAGGAGGAAGGAGAATGAGGAAGACAAAAGGAGAATAAATGGGGGTTAGATATAAAGGTAGACAGGCAGAGAGAAGAGGCAAGAGATATAAGAAGATGACATAAAAGTATGAAAGGTGAGAGGACCCTGGCATGTATGACAATGGAAAGTATGTACAGGAGAGGAGTGTAGAGAGTATGACAATGAGGGTGGGTGCAAAAGAGGAATTTGGGGCATGTAATGAAAAGTGGGTGCAGGAGAGGGCTGTGGTGGCTAGGGATGAGCCGAACACCCCCCTATTCGGTTCGCACCAGAACATGTGAACAGGAAAAAAGTTTGTTCGAACACGCGAACACCGTTAAAGTCTATGGGACACGAACATGAATAATCAAAAGTGCTAATTTTAAAGGCTTATATGCAAGTTATTGTCATAAAAAGTGTTTGGGGACCCGGGTCCTGCCCCAGGGGACATGGATCAATGCAAAAAAAAGTTTTAAAAACAGCTGTTTTTTCAGGAGCAGTGATTTTAATAATGTTTAAAGTCAAACAATAAAAGTGTAATATCCCTTTAAATTTCGTAGCTGGGGGGTGTCTATAGTATGCCTGTAAAGGGGCGCATGTTTCCTGTGTTTAGAACAGTCTGACAGCAAAATGACATTTCGAAGGAAAAAACCCATTTAAAACTACCCGCGGCTATTGCATTGCCGACAATACACATAGAAGTTCATTGATAAAAACTGCATGGGAATTCCCCACAGGGGAACCCCGAACCAAAATGAAAAAAAAAAAAAATGACGTGGAAGTCCCCCTAAATTCCATACCAGGCCCTTCAGGTCTGGTATGGATATTAAGGGGAACCCCGGCCAAAATTAAAAAAAAAAATGACGTGGGGTTCCCCCTAAATTCCATACCAGACCCTTCAGGTCTGGTATGGATTTTAAGGGGAACCCCACGCTAAAAAAAAAAAAAAAAAAACGGCTTGGGGTCCCCCCAAAAATCCATACCAGACCCTTATCCGAGCACGCAACCTGGCAGGCCGCAGGAAAAGAGGAGGGGACAAGAGTGCAGCCACCCCTCCTGAACCGTACCAGGCCACATGCCCTCAACATTGGGAGGGTGCTTTGGGGTAGCCCCCCAAAACACCTTGTCCCCATGTTGATGAGGACAAGGGCCTCATCTCCACAACCCTGGCCGGTGGTTGTGGGGGTCTGCGGGCGGGGGGGCTTATCGGAATCTAGAAGCCCCCTTTAACAAGGGGACCCCCAGATCCCGGCCCCACCCCTGTGTGAAATGGTAAGGGTGTACTTACCCCTACCATTTCACTAAAAAACTGTCAAAAATGTTAAAAATGACAAGAGACAGTTTTTGACAATTCCTTTATTTAAATGCTTCTTCTTTCTTCCTTTATCTTCTTCTTCTTCTGGTTCTCCTGGCTCTTCTGGTTCTTCCTCTGGCTTTCTCGTCCAGCATCTCCTCCGCGGTGTCTTCTATCTTCTTCTCCTCGGGCCGCTACGCACCCATGGCATGGGGGGAGGCTCCCGCTCTTCTCTTCATCTTCTTCTCTTCTTCTTTTCTTCTCTTCTTCATTTTCTTCTCCGGGCCGCTCCGCACCCATGCTGGCATGGAGGGAGGCTCCCGCTGTGTGACGGCGTCTCCTCGTCTGACGGTTCTTAAATAACGGGGGGCGGGCCACCTGGTGACCCCGCCTGCCTCTGACGCACGGTGACTTGACGGGACTTCCTTGTGATGTCACGGGGAATGCCACAGGGAAGTCCCGTCAAAAGTTCATTGAACTTACAACCGTCAAGAATGCAGTGACGTACAATACTATGACGAGCTGAGAAAATGAAGTTCAATGCTTCTGAGCATGTGTCGATTTGTTTCCGAGCATGCGTAGGAATTTTGCGCGTCGGAATTGCCACAGATGATCGCATTTTCGGATGGGAACTTTTTCCGACCAAAAAATTAAGAACATGCTCTCAATCTTTTGCTTGCTGGAATTTGGCCAGCAAAAGTCCAATGGAGCATACACACGATCGCATTTTCCGACAAAAAACTCTCATCGGTCTTTTGCGGGCCGAAATTCCGATCGTGTGTACACGGCATTAATGTTATTTCTTGTAGTAGAAAATACAGAGGGTGCACCAAGCTTGTGTAGAACAGTTAGGTATTTCCCACTGTCATATCCCCCTCCCCCCACACTCTCCTCCTGTACAAACTGTCCACTGCCATACCCCCCCCCACTTCTCTCCTGCACCCACTGTCCATGGGCATATTCTCTATACTCCTCTCCTGCACGATCTGACCACTGTCATACTCTCCACACTCCTCTCCTTTATATACTGCTTGATGTTGTACCCCCCACACTCCTCTCCTGTACATACCGCCCGCTGTCATACCCTCCACACTCCTCTCCTGTACATACTGCCCACTGTCATACCCTCCACACTCCTCTCCTGTACATACCGCCCACTGTCATACCCTCCACACTCCTCTCCTGTACATACTGTCCACTCTCATACCCTCCACACTCCTCTTCTGTACATACTGACCACTGTCATACCCTCCACACTTCTCTCCTATACATACTGTCCACTGTCATACCCTCCACACTCCTCTCCTGTACATGCTGCCCACTGTCATACCCTCCACACTCCTCTTCTGTACATACTGACCACTGTCATACCCTCCACACTCCTCTCCTGTACATACCGCCCACTGTCATACCCTCCACACTCCTCTCCTGTACATACTGTCCACTCTCATACCCTCCACACTCCTCTTCTGTACATACTGACCACTGTCATACCCTCCACACTTCTCTCCTATACATACTGTCCACTGTCATACCCTCCACACTCCTCTCCTGTACATGCTGCCCACTGTCATACCCTCCACACTCCTCTTCTGTACATACTGACCACTGTCATACCCTCCACACTTCTCTCCTATACATACTGTCCACTGTCATACCCTCTACACTCCTCTCCTGTACATACTGCCCACTCTCATACCCTCCACAATCCTCTTCTGTACATACTGACCACTGTCATACCCTCCACACTCCTCTCCTGTACATACTGCCCACTGTCATACCCTCCACACTCCTCTCCTGTACATACTGCCCACTCTCATACCCTCCACACTCCTCTCCTGTACATACCGCCCACTGTCATACCCTCCACACTCCTCTCCTGTACATACTGCCCACTCTCATACCCTCCACACTCCTCTTCTGTACATACTGCCCACTGTCATACCCTCCACACTCCTCTCCTGTACATACAGCCCACTGTCATACCCTCCACACTCCTCTCCTGTACATACTGCCCACTGTCATACCCTCCACACTCCTCTCCTGTACATACCACCCACTGTCATACCCCCCACACTCCTCTCCTGTACATACTGCACACTGTCATACCCTCCACACTCCTCTCCTGTACACAGGGCTTTTTTTCTCAGAAAATAGGTGCAGGAACTCACCCTCCCTGCCTAAATCTCCGCCCACAACCACACCAAAACTCCACCCCCCAACCACACCCAAACCCCACCCCCAGACAAACCTTCCTTAGAGGAGAGAAGTACAGCGGCGCCATATAATTGTAATAAGTGAAGGCTTAGAACTGCGTTTCACACATGGTTCAGGAATGTGTAACACACAATGTACAGGACTCAGGACTTCATAGCACACAGGGCTCAGGAGTGTGTATTGTGCAGTTGTGAGCTGTACATATCACACAAGGCGCAAAAAAGTAATAAATCAGCAAACAAGATAGTACTTACATTTGATGCAAAGCGTCCCTTGTTCTCAGAAATATGGAGCCCTGTGTACAGAGTGCAGGGGTCAGGAATATGTAACATAGAGCCCAGCACACGGAGAGCGGTGGTGTATGTAAGTGTATGTAATATGAAGTCCATCATACAGAGTGCAGGGCTCAGGAGTATGTAATGCAAAACCCATTGTGCAGAGTACAGCATTAATAAGGAGTACCATCCAGAGGCCTTTAATATGTAACATACAGCACAGAGTATAGCGGTTCTGAGTATGTAATGTACAAGGTGTTACAAAATTCCCAGCACTGGACCCTGCACACTGTGCCATACATTATGTTCTCTTGGTCACTAACTCTGTATGCTTTACTGTCCCCCAACAAATTTCCCTGGTCTTCCCCCTGAAGTATCCCCCCAAAAGTAACCATCAAATCCTCACTTCTGCTTATCTCTTTGTTTACCTCTGTGTCCCCCATCTACACCTAACCTCTGCAACCCTCATCCACAGCTCACCTCTTCTTTCCCCTGTCCACAGTTCCACTCTGCACCCCTATCCACAACTCACCCCCCCCCCATCATCATCTCACCTCTGCACCCCTCTAACTACAGCTTACACCCCCAGTCCACACCTCACCTCTGCACCCCCATCCATATTATCTCTGCTCCCCTTCTGCACCCCCATCCATATTATCTCTGCTCCCCTTCTGCACCCCCATCGAAAGCTCAGCCCAATCCACAGCTCTCACCTTTGCCCCCCCACATGTTTCACCTCTGCACCCCCAGCTTCCCTACAGCTCTCACCTCTGCACAACCTCCCCCACCCTCAACAGCTCTCATTTTGCGCAACCTGCCCTCTGCAGCTCTTACCTCTGTACAAAGCAAACCCCCTTCCCAGTTCTCCTATATGGACGGTGTCAGTAGGGCAGTGGACGGTGTCAGTAGGGCAGTGGACGGTGTCAGGAGGGCAGTGGACGGTGTCAGTAGGGCAGTGGACGGTGTCAGGAGGGCAGTGGACGGTGTCAGTAGGGCAGTGGATGGTGTCAGTAGGGCAGTGGATGGTGTCAGGAGGGCAGAGGATGGTGTCAGGAGGGCAGTGGATGGTGTCAGTGGGGCAGTGCATGGTGCCAGGAGGGCAGTGGACAGTGTCAGTAAGGCAGTGGATGGTGTCAGGAGGGCAGAGGATGGTGTCAGGAGGGCAGTGGATGGTGTCAGTAGGGCAGTGGATAGTGTCAGTAGGGCAGTGGATGGTGTCAGGAGGGCAGAGGATGGTGTCAGTAGGGCAGTGGATAGTGTCAATAGGGCAGAGGATGGTGTCAGGAGGGCAGTGAATGGTGTCAGGAGGGCAGTGGATGGTGTCAGTAGGGCAGTGGACAGGGTCAGGAGGGCAGTGGATGGTGTCAGTTAGGCAGTGGATGCTGTCAGGAGGGCAGAGGACGTTGTCAGTAGAGCAGTGGACGGTGTCAGTAGGGCAGTGGATGGTGTCAGGAGGGCAGTGGACGGTGTCAGTAGAACAGAGGACGGTGTCAGGGGGGCAGTGGATGGTGTCAGGAGGGCAGTGGATGGTGTCAGGAGGGCAGTGGATGGTGTCAGTAAGGCAGTGGATGGTGTCAGGAGGGCAGTGGACGGTGTCAGTAGGGCAGTGGATGGTGTTAGTAGAGCAGTGGACGGTGTCAGTAGGGCAGTGGTCGGTGTCAGTAGAGCAGTGGATATGACAGTAGGGCAGAGGATGTGACATTAGGGCAGTGGACGGTGTCAGGAGGGCAGTTGACGGTGTCAGTAGGGCAGTGGATGGTGTCAGTAGGGTAGTAGTCGGTGTCAGTAGAGCAGTGGATGTGACAATAGGGCAGTGGACGTGACAGTAGGGCAGAGGACGTGACAGTAGGGCAGCGGATGATGCCAGTACAGCAGTGAATGTGACAGTAGGGCAGTCGACGGTGTCAGTAGGGCAGTGGATGGTGCCAGTAGAGCAGTGGACGTGACAGTAGGGCAGTGGACGGTGTCAGTAGGACAGTGGATGGTGTCAGTAGAGCAGTGGACGGTGTCAGTAGGGCAGTGGTCGGTGTCAGTAGAGCAGTGGATATGACAGTAGGGCAGAGGACGTGACATTAGGGCAGTGGACGGTGTCAGGAGGGCAGTGGACGGTGTCAGGAGGGCAGTGGATGGTGTCAGTAGGGTAGTAGTCGGTGTCAGTAGAGCAGTGGATGTGACAATAGGGCAGAGGACGTGACAGTAGGGCAGCGGATGATGCCAGTACAGCAGTGAATGTGACAGTAGGGCAGTGGACGGTGTCAGTAGGGCAGTGGATGGTGCCAGTAGAGCAGTGGACGTGACAGTAGGGCAGTGGACGGTGTCAGTAGGACAGTGGATGGTGTCAGTAGAGCAGTGGACGGTGTCAGTAGGGCAGTGGTCGGTGTCAGTAGAGCAGTGGATATGACAGTAGGGCAGAGGACGTGACATTAGGGCAGTGGACGGTGTCAGTAGAGCAGTGGATGGTGTCAGTAGGGCAGTGGATGGTGCCAGTAGAGCAGTGGACGGTGTCAGTAGAGCAGTGGACGGTGTCAGTAGGGCAGTGGATGGTGCCAGTAGAGCAGTGGATGGTGCCAGTAGAGCAGTGGACGTGACAGTAGTACAGTGGACGGTGTCAGTAGGGCAGAGGACGTGACAGTAGGGCAGTGGATGATGCCAGTAGGGCAGTGGACGGTGTCAGTAGGGCAGTGGATGATGTCAGTAGAGCAGTGGATGGTGCCAGTAGAGCAGTGGATGGTGCCAGTAGAGCAGTGGACGTGACAGTAGTACAGTGGACGGTGTCAGTAGGGCAGAGGACGTGACAGTAGGGCAGTGGATCATGCCAGTAGGGCAGTGGACGGTGTCAGTAGAGCAGTGGACGGTGTCAGTAGGGCAGTGGACGGTGTCAGTAGAGCAGTGGACAGACTCAGTTGGACAGTGGGTGGTGTCAGTAAAGCAGTGAATGTGACAGTAAGGCAGTGGATGATGCCAGTAGAACAGTGGATGTGACAGTAGAGCAGTGGACAGAATCAGTTGGACAGTGGGTGGTGTCAGTAAGGCAGTGAATGTGACAGTAAGGCAGTGGATGATGCCAGTAGAACAGTGAATGTGACAGTAAGGCAGTGGACGGTGTCAGTAGAGCAGTGGATGGTGTCAGTAGCGCAGTGGATGGTGCCAGTAGAGCAGTGGACGGTGTCAGTAGGGCAGTGGACGGTGTCAGTAGGGCAGAGGACGTGACAGTAGGGCAGTGGATGATGCCATTAGGGCAGTGGACGGTGTCAGTAGGGCAGTGGACGATGTCAGTAGAGCAGTGGATGGTGCCAGTAGAGCAGTGGATGTGACAGTAGAGCAGTGGACAGAATCAGTTGGACAGTGGGTGGTGTCAGTAAGGCAGTGAATGTGACAGTAAGGCAGTGGATGATGCCAGTAGAACAGTGAATGTGACAGTAAGGCAGTGGACGGTGTCAGTAGAGCAGTGGATGGTGTCAGTAGCGCAGTGGATGGTGCCAGTAGAGCAGTGGACGGTGTCAGTAGGGCAGTGGACGGTGTCAGTAGGGCAGAGGACGTGACAGTAGGGCAGTGGATGATGCCATTAGGGCAGTGGACGGTGTCAGTAGGGCAGTGGACGATGTCAGTAGAGCAGTGGATGTGACAGTAGAGCAGTGGACAGACTCAGTTGGACAGTGGGTGGTGTCAGTAGGGCAGTGTACCTCCATCAAAAAACCTGAATCAGCTCTACTGAACCCAACCCCATACAAATTGTTCACAACGCGGCACTGTGAATTCTACAACACTTTTAAGCTCCTTTTAATTACCAAAAACAACCCAAAAAAATCCAAAGCAATACACAGGCACCTCACAAATAGAGAAGAAAATATAAAAAAAAGGCTACTGAGTGAGCTCAGGACAATATGGTAAATATGCCAGGATGGGACTGCAGAGGGTACTAGACTGCGATCTTCAATCAGCAGCCATGTCCCTGGAAAGACCAGCATGACAAGTCCCACACTGGAAAGCTTGTGGACTGTGAACTTCAGGAAAGTAAAGCAATGAGAAGGAAAGGATGGACCCTCAGCTCTGCACTCACCCAGCGGTCGTGTCCCTTAGCTTGCGTGGCAGGAAGGCTCTGCCTGTGCAAACCGCACTCCGGACAGGTCACATACTCCATAGCTCCCAACTGTCCCTGATTTCGAGGGCACTCCCTGATTTGGAGCAATGTCCCTCTGTCCCTCTTTCCTCCTCATTTGTCCCTCATTTTGGTCTGATCTATAGAGTTGTATATAAAATGCACTTTTTATCTTTCAAAAAGTGTTTCCCAGTGCTAAACCTTTCATCCAAATTCTAAATTGCTGCATTTGTACATTTTTAATAGCCAATATAAAGGAATATTAGTGGTAAAAAAAAGCCCTTGTGGATTTGATAAGCCTTTTTTGGGGTTAATTCTCCTTTAAGGGGGTGTGGCAGGGGGCGTGTCCTATGCCTACATGCGTTTGGTAGTAGGTGTTCCTCACTCCCATCTCAACACTGTGTCCTTTACACAACACCGCCCCGCAAAACTCACACAGCGCCGGGGACTCGTGCAGAGCGCCGAACAGCGCAGGCAGGGGAGGGAGACACCGGCAAGGGAAACCCCATTCAAAACCCGTACTGTCCAGGTGAAGAGGCTTCCATAGGTGCCGGAATGGCAGACAAAAAGCCCTGAATTGAGTAATAATCAGACAGATGAAGTAACTCTTGATGTCTTTACAGGTAAACAAGATGTATGTGTTCACAATCCTGGTTTTATCTATCATTACTCTCTTGGGTGTTCCCGGAAATGCTCTGGTGCTTTGGGTTACTGGAGTGAAGATGGAGCGGACCGTGACCACTGTTTGGTTTGGGAACCTTGCTCTGGCCGATATCATGTGCTGCTTGTGTCTTCCATTCGGTGTAGTGCAGTCCTTCTACCAAGAATGGCTGTACGGTCCTGTCCTCTGCAAGATGTTATCTTTCATCCTCCTCTTTAACATGTGTACCAGTGTCTTCACCCTGGTGGCTATCAGCGTTGACCGATGGATTCTGGTTGTCCATCCCGTGTGGGCCCGAAATCACCGAACAATCAAAATGGCGTGGATGATATGCTTGGCTATTTGGATGTTGTCCTGTGTGATGTGTCTGCCTGAGGCCTTCTACAAAATATATGACACCTCTCATAACAGGATCTCCTGCTATTCAGAACCTCACATAAGAGAGCCCTTCAATCTTACACTTGCAATGTTTGGATTTCTGATCCCTCTTATTATCATTTGTATCTGTTACATTCATCTGGCTTTTGCAGTAAAAGATATCAGATTTTCTGAAGTAAGTAGAAAAACCATCAAGATGTCAATAAGTGTTATTGTCGTGTTTTTCATCACCTGGGCCCCCTACCACATCATAGGAGTAATCCATCTATACACTGACAATGAGGTACTGGGCATCCTGCACCTTGTCTCAATTGCTCTGGCCATGTTCAATAGTTGCATCAATCCAATACTCTACGTCTTCATGGGCAAAGATATGAAGCAGAAGCTGAGACAGTCTATTGGCGAGATCATGCAAAATATATTTAGGGAGAACGTATTATCCCCACCAGGCAATGAGGACCAGCGCACCACAGAAGAAGAAGAAAGCCCCCCGATATAATGTATGAAATGATTTTGTAGATATTTTAGCGTTTTTAGCTTTATTAGTGATTGTAATTAACTGCCTTCTCAACATCTTATCATTGCGTGTTAGGGCGGCCATAATGTATGTCTTGAATAAGTCACATGGCGTCAGGGCTTAGTGCTTATTGACCATTTGGGGTGATAGGTGTTATCAGTATATGTGCACCCCCCTCCCCCCCTCCAAGTTGTCCAATCTGTCCACAGATCACCAAGTTGGAACAAGTCTTTGTATCTGTAAAGTCAGAAATCTGTATTTCTTTACTTGTTCAGGACATGGGACACATAATACTGAAGCAAGAGGATAAACATGACAGTCAGGAAACTGGCTTCTACAGATGTAAAGTAACAATGACATATACAGTGTTTATATACATTTATACTACCCACCAAAATAATAATAATAATAATAATAATAATAATAACAAATAGAGCTTTTTTTCAGCAGGAACGTGGGGGAACGCAGTTCCGGCACCTCCTGCACTAAATGTATGTAATGACAAGGGGTACTGGGGTGTCTTAAAGTGCTATTAAAGTTGGCTGTTTGGGGATCTATTGTTATTGGGGGCATCTATTGTTGCGGGGGGAGGGGGTCTATTGTTGCTGGGGATGTCTATGGTTGCTGGGGGGGCTTTTTTTTGTTGTTTGGGGTTTCATGGTTGCTGGGAGGGATTGAAAGTTTAGGAAGGGGTCTACTGTTGCTGGCTGCTAGAAGATTTATTCATACTGGCTGATAGGAGATCTATTGTTGCCAGTGGGGGTCTATAGTTGCTGGAGTTGATCTGTTCTTGCTGGTGGGCTATATTGTTGTGGGGGATCTATTGTTGCTGAGAAAGTGTACTGTAGGAGTTGGTAGATCTATTGTTGCTGTTGAGGGGTTCTGTATTTGCTGGATCTATTGTTGCTGGGGGAATTTATTTTTGCTGTTCGGATCTATTGTTGCTTGGGGATCTATTGTTGCTGAAGGTTTCTATTGTTGCTGAGAGAGGGGGTCTATTATTGTCGGTTGCAGGGGATCTATTTTACTGGTTTTCTTGTTATTATTAGCACATTCCATATAAATTACTTAGCATCACAATTAACCACTTACGGACCGCCCGCCATCATTTTACGTCGCTACTTTGCAGAGGAATATCGTTGCAGCAGCTAGCTGCCATAACCCCGTTATCCTCTTCTTGAGCGGGCGGTCCTCTTTCAGATAAAAGTGGTCTCTGTGGCGGATTCGCTGCAAGATCACTTTTATCGGCGGCGGGAGAGGGCCATCATTAGCAGCTAACACTAAAATCACTATAAAATCCTCAGACAAGGGTGGAAACGTAGTTGTTCTAAATAATGAACACTACATAAATATCTGTGAGAAAATTTTGAATAATCCCAATTGGTACCGTCGCATGCCTGCAACCATTATAAACAAATATAACAAAGAATTTTATATGTTGGTAGACTCTGCCTTTCTAAATTACACCATCAATAAATCTACTTGGACCTTTATCAGAAAGAATTTTCCCAAAACCCCTACGTTTTATATACTGCCAAAAATACATAAAAACCTTCAAGACCCTCCAGGCAGACCAATTATTTCTGGCATTGGGTCTATTAGTGACAACGCAAGTAAAGCAGTAGATGAATATCTAAGACCCTTTGTGGTTTCGTTACCTTCATATGTACAAGACACAAATCACCTTCTAAAAATATTGGATCAACTATATGTGCCAGATCAAGCTTATCTGGTAACAACTGATGTAGAAACATTATATAGTTCGATCCCACACGACCGGGGGACTAGCAGCCATTCGACACATTCTTCAATCAAACCCAGACACTGACCCTACATATAACTAATTCATTGTTTCACTGCTCGAGTACATCCTTACCCATAACGTCTTTACTTTCAATGGCTCTCACTACCTCCAGGTGCAGGGGGTAGCGATGGGGACCCGTTGTGCCCCATTGTATGCCAACCTGTACCTGGGGGAGTGGGAGGAAACCATTTTTTTAGATGACGACCTTACCCAATACACCACCCAGATTTTGGGGTGGTATCGCTACATAGACGACATTCTTGTCAACTGGGATGGACCTATGAATGTGCTCGAGCAGTATCTATCAAGAATAAATAAAAATGACTTTAATTTAACATTTACTATGTCATCGGTCAAAGACCACATAACATTTTTGCAGATGTTTACAACCAGTGGATGGAAAGAATCGAACAAATAATCCCTACTAGTTTTGCCAATACATTGGCTTCCTCAGTATTTGTCTAGTCTCCCTGCATCCGTGTTAGTAGCCTGCACGACGCTGTCTTTCATTATAACTAGTACATTTTGTTATACTAATATGAAATTTTCTTTTTATAGAATTACAACCTGTTATATCCCCTGAGGAAGCCAATGTATTGGCGAAACTAGTAGGGATTATTTGTTCGATTCTTTCCATCCACTGGTTGTAAACATCTGCATATGCTCCATTTTGTAATTTATACTCTTTATGAAATGTACCTTTCTTTTTAAATGATTTTTGTAATAAATTGAATTAATTTTAGTATTTGTACTGTTGTATTTTTGGCACCGCAATAATCCCATTACCTAGTCCAGTGTTTCTATTTGTTCCTCAGTTTAGGCCGATACGTATTCTTCTACCTATTTTTGGTAAAAAAATCGCAATAAGCGTATATTGATTGGTTTGCGCAAAAGTTATAGCGTCTACAAAATAGGGGATAGTTTTATGGCATTTTTATAAATTTTTTTTTTTTTACTAGTAATGGCGGCGATTTTTATCGTGACTGTGACATTATGGCGGACACATCGGACAATTTTGATACATTTTTGGGACCATT
Source organism: Aquarana catesbeiana (assembly GCF_042186555.1). Taxonomy (NCBI): domain Eukaryota; kingdom Metazoa; phylum Chordata; class Amphibia; order Anura; family Ranidae; genus Aquarana; species Aquarana catesbeiana. The sequence goes on from NC_133331.1 coordinate 5,099,234, forward strand.
GGCATTAATACAGCGATCAGTGTTAAAAAATTGCATTGATTACTGTAAAAATGTCACTGGCAGTGAAGGGGTTAACCTCTAGGTGGCGCTGTAGGGGTTAAGTGTGTCCTAGGGAGTGATTCTAACTGTGGGGGGGAGCGGCTGTGGGTGAAATATCACTGATCACCACTCCCGATTACAGGGAGCAGAGATCAGTGACAGTGTCACTAGGTAGAACGGGGAGATGCTTGTTTGCATTAGCATCCCCCCATTCTTCGTCACCGTGAGATGATCGTGGCTATCCCCACGGACATCCGGTCTGCGGGACCCGCGATCACGGTCACGGAGCTTCCTGGGGGGCACGCCCGCAAGCCGCCTCTTAAAGTGCAATATACAGGTCGGGAAGCGGTTAAAAGGTCTTGTCATGTTTTTTTTCTATTACATTCCTTGACACATTTTTTTTTTAAAGAACAGTGTAAAAATAAAAAATAAAAGGTAAAATAAATAAGAAAAAATAAAATAAAAATGTAAACGCGCCCCGTCCCACCAAACTCGTGCGCAGAAGCGAACGCATAATTGAGTAGCGCCCGCATATGAAAAAGGTGTTTAAACCACACATGTGAGGTATTGCCGCGATCGTTAGAGTGAGAGCAATAATTATAGCCCTAGACCTCCTCTGTAACTCAAAACATGCAACCTGTAGAATTTTTTAAACGTCGCCTATGGAGATTTTTAAGGGTAAAAGCTTGTCGCCATTCCAGGAGCGGGCGCAATTTTGAAGCGTGACATGTTGGGTATCAATTTACTCGGCGTACCATTATCTGTCACAATATAAAAAAAATTGGGCTAACTTTACTGTTGTCCTACTTTTTAATTAAAAAAGTGTATTTTTCCCAAAAAAAGTGTGCTTGTAGGACCACTGCGCAAATACGGTGTGACATAAAGTATTGCAACGACCGCCATTTTATTCTCTAGGATGTTAGAAAAAATATATATATGTTTGGGGGTTCTAAGTAATTTTCTAGCAAAAAAAGATGTTTTTAACTTGTAAACACCAAATCTCAGAAAGAGGCTCGGTCCTTAAGTGGTTAATACTTGGTTGCATATTCTCCAAAAGGGGCGGTACTGAGAGGTGGGTAGTGGGTGGAACTAAGGGACATTGCTCGGAGGTGGGAAGGGGGCGGAGACAAGTGATGACTCAGAAGTTGGCAGAACCTACACCTATTCTGTGAGAAAAATTCCCTGATAATAATAATATAATAATAATATAATAATAATCTATTTCAGTCACTCGGATTCAAAACAGAGGATATTGTTGCATACATTTGTAAATACTGTACATGTAGAAGCCGCACTGCAGCATGAAGGCACCTCTGGTAAGTGTGGTCCCATACCCTAAACTATCTGAGTTCCCAACTATGGGACATATATAGCAATTCACAAACAGAGAGCAGGCTCACCTAGAGGAAGCAACACACCAGAAGTCCAGACATCTCCTTTACAAGACACCTGAAGACTCCCGGTGATGTGTCTGCACCGAATCCCATAAAAAAAAAAAAAAAATGGCGGCAGCTTTGATCTGCGGGTACATGTGCGCACGCCAATACACAACACAATAAAAGAGAGTCCTCAGCACATTTTTAACCCCGTCAATACCGGTCACTTTCACCCCCGTCCGGCCCAGGCCAATTTTCAGCGCTGTCACATTTTGAATGACAATTGCTCGGTCATGTAACACTGTACCCATATGACATTTTTATCCTTTTTATTTTTCACACAAATAGAGCTTTCTTTTGGTGGTATTAAATCACTGCTGAGGTTTTTATTTTTTGCTAAATAAATAAAAAAAAGACTGAAAATTTTGAAAAAAAAATGTGTTTATTTTTGTTTCTGTTTTAAAATTTTGCAAATAAATAATCTTTCTTCATAAATATATTCTCTTATATAATATGTATTATATTCTGCTACATTTCTTGGGTGAAAATAACCCAAATCAATGTATATTATTTAGTCTTTTATGTATTTATACATGGTGATCATATCCCCCCCTTATGTATTTATACATGGAGATCATATCCCCCCTTATGTATTTATACATGGAGATCATATCCCCCCTTATGTATTTATACATGGAAATCATATCCCCCTTATGTATTTATACATGGAGATCATATCCCCCCTTATGTATTTATACATGGAGATCATATCCCCCTTATGTATTTATACATGGAGATCATATCCCCCTTATGTATTTATACATGGAGATCATATCCCCCCGTATGTATTTATACATGGAGATCATATCCCCCTTATATATTTATACATGGAGATCATATCCCCCCTTATGTATTTATACATGGAGATCATATCCCCCTTATGTATTTATACATGGAGATCATATCCCCCTTATGTATTTATACATGGAGATCATATCCCCCCTTATGTATTTATACATGGAGATCATATCCCCCTTATGTATTTATACATGGAGATCATATCCCCCCTTATGTATTTATACATGGTGATCATTCGGGATGGGCTGTCTGTTCGAGTCGAACATGAGTTCAACTCGAACATCGGCCGTTCGCTTGTTCGCCAAATTTCGAACATTATTGGCCGTTCGCACTAAATTCGATCAGCATGTCATGGCCCATAATGCACTGCGTCATCGCAGTGCATTGCTGACTGATGATTGGCCAAGCATGCACTATGACCCGCATGCTTTGGCCAATCACAGTGCTGTCAGCGAAGAGAGCCATAATTGGCCACAGGCAGGGTGCCTGTGGCCAACTATGGCTCAGGAGGTTAAGTACACGCCCCCACACTATATAAGGCTGCCCGCACGTCAGCCTCATGTAGTGTGTTGGTGGCGTTTGTTCAGAGAGAGACAGAGAGAGTGTCATTTCATTTAGTTTGAGCAGGCAGGCAATTCCTGGAGTTCTGCTGCTAATATACTTCAGGCAGGCAGGTGAGACAGTTAGATAGCTGCAGTGTATTTAGTATATATATATATATACATCCCGGCTATGTATATATATATATATATATATATATATATATATATACACTGTATACCGTTCCTGGTGTACTGTTGCTAATATACTTCAGGCAGGAGGACGAGACAGTTAGCTGCAGTGTATTTAGTATATATATACATCCCGGATTTGTATATATATATATATATATATATATATATATATATATATTATACAGTTTAGCTTCATCTCACTGCAGACCATTCCTGGTGTATGGTTTCTAATATACTTCAGCCAGGCAGGTGACTCACTGAGCTGCAGTGCATTTAATATATATATATACAGGCTTGTATATATTTAGTCTAGCCAAGCCTATACCTGACTAGGCCATTGCTCGAGTGCGTGATCAAAGGCACTTTCAGCCAGGCAGGTGACTCACTGAGCTGCAGTTCATAAAATATATATCCACTGCATTGTAGTCCAGCCAAGCCTTTACCTTACTGTAGGCCATGCCTGGTGTACTGTTTTTAGTACAGGCATTGTTTTGCTAATCTAATTGTACAGTATATCTGGAAGGCCACCAAGGAGAGGCAGACGCCTACAGGCCACTAAAAGAGGGTAAGCATCCTCTTTGTCTACAGCAAACAGTGCTGGTCATGGACACGGTGCATCCTCAGCACGTGGCCGTGTTGCACGCTTGTCCTTTTTTTCGGCAGCTGGGCGTGTTGAGCCACAACATGAAGAAGAGTTGGTAGAATGGATGACCAAGCCGTCCTCATCCTCCTCATCCTCTGTCACCCAGGCTCAGGGTACTTTGTCTGCCAATGCAGCTGCCAAAGCGGCCTCTTCCATCGGCTCAATGTCATCAGTCACTCCTTCCCTAGCCCCACATTCATGCCCTGAGGATTCCCCTGAACTGTTCGACCACAGTGTAGGGTACATGCTGCAGGAGGATGCACAGCGTTTTGAAGGCTCTGATGATGTTACCCAGGTTGAGGATGAAGGCAGTAACGTGAGCCCAGAGAGAATTGGGGGTGCCCAAGAAGGACACGAAACTGGCCGTCATGTACCCCCAGCTGCAGCATACTGCCAGGTTTGCTCCAGTGGCAAGGAGGGAGGGGACGATGAGATCACTGACTCTACGTGGGTGCCGGATAGAAGAGAGGAGGAAGCACATCTCCAATGAGGCAGGATCCCCTCCAGGGGCCAGCTTAAGGGCAGCCAACCGACTGCATCACACCGCAGAGCTCCGCATGTGCAGGGCGCTGCTGACACGTTTTTCCAAAAGTTCTTTGGTGTGGGCCTTTTTTAAGACGTGTGCAGCAGATCGCACTGTTGCTGTTTGCGAAATATATCTGAAGCGTATCAAGCGTGGCCAAAGTAGCAGCCACTTGGGCACCACATGCTTGACCAGGCATATGTCGACCTCCCATGCAGTCCATTGGCAACAGTACTTAAACAGTACTTAAAAGACCCACACCAAAGAACAAGGACCTCTCCTTGCTCCTCATCAGCTGGGATCTCCAACCCCACTATACCTTCAGTCTTCTCAGAAACCAGCACTGACAGGAATGAAGGTGTAGAATTAGGTGTGCCAAGTACTTGCGGGCAATCTGCTATCGCTACACCAATGTCCGATTGTAGCAGGCAAATATCCCTACCCCAGTTGCTAAACCGGCGAAAGAAATTCCGTCCCAGCCATCCACATGCTCAGTGGCTGAATGCCAGTTTGGCTAAATTGCTAGCACTGCTGCTATTTCAGCTGGTAGACTCTGCCCCCTTTCGAGAATTTGTGGAATGTGCGGTACCTCAGGGGCAGGTTCCCAAATGCCAATTTTTTTCTCTTAAGGCAATTCAGGCTCTCTACCGACATGTGGAAGGCAATGTCTTGGCCTCATTGGACAGGGCGGTCAGCGGTAAGGTGCATATTACCACTGACTCATGGTCCAGCAGGCATGGACAAGAACATTACCTTTCTTTCACGGAGCACTGGGTAACCCTGCTGGCAGCTGGGAAGGATGCAGGACAGGGTGCAGTATTGTTGGAGCTTGTTCTGCCACCACGCCTCCAAAATGCTGGTAGTGGTGATTCTGCCACACCTCTCCCCTCCTCTTCTTCTTCCTCTATGGCCTCTTCCTGTGCAGATTTGTCCTCAGAACCAGCGGTGCTCTGTAGGCATTCTAGAGGCTACACAAGCACTCAGGCAAAAAGATGCCATGTGGTGCTTGAGTTGGTCTGCTTAGGTGACAGGAGCCATGCTGAGGCAGAGATTCTGTCAGCTCTGCAGGGGCAGGCTCAGAGGTGGTTGACGCCACGCCAGCTTCAGCCAGGGACGGTGGTTTGCGACAATGGCACCAACCTCCTTTTCACCCTCCAAAAGGGACACTTCACCCATGTGCCCTGTTTGGCTCACATCCTTAATTTGGGGTGCAGCGGTTCTTTTGCAGGTACCCGGGCTTACAGGATATCCTGAGGCAGGCCAGGAAAGTCTGTGGACATTTCTGCCGGTCATATAATGCCAGTGCTCGGTTGGCTGACCTTCAAAAGGAATGCAACCTGCCCAAGAACCGCCTCATCTGTGACATGCCCACCAGGTGGAACTCAAAGTTGGCAATGCTGCAGCGGCTGCACACACAGCAGAGGGCCATCAACAAGTACCTGTGCGAGTATGGCACCAGGACAGGGTCAGGGGAGCTTGGCTTTTTTTGCCATGCCAGTGGCTCATGATCAAGGATGCATGCATTGTCCTGTCACCATTTGAGGAGGCCACGAGGATGGTGAGCAGTGACAGTGCATGCATCAGTGATACTGTCCTTCTTGTCTACCTGTGGGAGCACACGGTGCGTGGAATAATGGACAGGGCACTTGAGGCAGAACAGAGGGAGGAAGAGGAGGACTTCCTTACCTCTCAAGGCCCCCTTTATCCAGACAGTATTCCTGCGGGCCCACCGATCTCACAGGAAGAGGAGGAGGAGGATGAGAATTGTGTCAGCATGGAGGTGGAGCCTAGCACTCAACATCAGCAGCAGTCTTCAAGGGATTGTGTACAGTCCCCAGAAACCCATGGACTTGTACGTGGCTGGGAGGAGGTGGCTGCGGATCAGGTCGTCCTTAGTGACCCAGAGGACTCCAGGTCGAATGCCTCAGCAAACCTTCGCTGCATGGCCTCCCTGATCGTGCAAAGCCTGCGAAAGGACCCTCAGATTTTTGTGATCAAGGAGAGGGATCACTACTGGCTGGCAACCCTTCTTGATCCATGTTACAAGGGAAGGGTGGCGGAACTTATCTAGCCGTCGCAGAGGGAGCAGAGGATGAAACATCTTTGGGAGGCTTTGCAGAAAGGTTTGTGCAACGCATTTCCAGAGCCTGGGAGGGTACAAATTCCTGGTCCTGGACAACGCGTTGCTGAGGCTTCGGTCAGTCACAGAAGTGGTGGAGAAGGTGGCTGCCTGACCAATGCGTTTAGACAATTTTTTAGTATGCTGCCCCAAGGTATGATCAGTTCCAGCAACCATCGCCAGAGTCTGTTGTACATAGTGCTTGAATACCTATGATCTTGATAAGATCAGACTTGGAGACCTTTACAACCGAAAATCCACTGGGTTACTGGGTCTTGAGGATGGATCACTGGCCAGAGCTTGCACAATTTGCAATTGAGCTACTGGCCTGTCCTGCATCCAGCGTTCTTTTAGAACGCACATTCAGTGCCGCTGTAGGCTTTGTAACCGATCACAGAGTGCGTCTGTCCACCAACTCAGTTGATCGGCTAACCTTCATAAAAATGAATCAGTCTTGGATCACTAGCTACCAAGCACCTGATGCTGACGTAACCGAATAATTTTTTTATGAATGTGAGATCCCTTGAAGACTGCCTATGCTGATGCTGACTGACTATCCTGTTATGCCAAGTGACTATCCTATTCCTCCGCAATGTTGATGTTGATAACTTTTAAGAATATTTTTGGTTCTGGGCACGACCACCAGCGCCTAAAGCCCAATTTTTCTGTCCCTATTTAATAGGGGCACGTAATTACAATTTTTGCTGTAATATTTTGTAGTAGGGCTCGTTCCTGCACTCAACTAGAGTATCTGTGAGGGGTTGCAGTGTTGTGGCACCAGCACCAGTGCCTAAAGCCCAATTTGTCTGCCCCTGTTTAACAGGATCGCGTATTTACAATTTTTAAATCTAATATTTCACAGCAGAGCCTGTTCCAGCGCCCAGGAAGGGTAACTGTGAGGGCTTCCAGTGTTCTGGAACCACCAACACCTAAGGCCCAATTTTCTGCAGAGTATATAGAGCAGGCCCCTACTTTCAAACATCCGACTTACAAAAGACTCCTACGTACAAACGACTCCTACTTACAAACGGAGGGAGACAACAGGAAGTCAGAGGAAATCTACCCCTAGGAAGGGAAAATCTCTCCTGTGAGAGTTAATATGAGAAAAAGGTGTCTCCCCCTCTGATTTATCACCAATCCTTGTTTCCCTTAAAAAACCCAAATTTTCAAAATCCAATTTTCATTGGGATAGAAAGTGAGGTGAAATCTTCTGAACAGGGGCACAGACAGCAAAACCAATGTTACAGGGGTGATAACTCTTCCCTATGTTTTCCAAAAAGCTTTAAAATAGATTTTTTAGCTGGATCTACACTTACAAAATGTACCAGTTCACAATTACAAACAGATTCTACATAAGAACAAACCTACAGTCCCTGTCTTGTTTGCACCGCCTGTATACTGCTGTTCAGAGTATATAGGGCCTGGGGGCCCAACGCCTTTCTTTTTTAAATTTGGGAGCGGGGTTCCCCTTAAAATCCATACAAGATCCAAAGGGCCTGGTAATGGACTTGGGGGTACCCATGCCATTTGTCTCACTGATTTTCATCCATATTGCCGGGACCCGACATTACATTAAAGCCGCAAGCAGTTTTACATGTCTTTTTTTCCTTTAGAAATGTCCTTTCGCTGTCAGACTGTTCTAAACACAGGAAACATGTGCCCCTTTACAGGCATACTATGGACACCCCCAGGTACGATATTTAAAGGAATATTTCACTTTTATTTTTTCACTTTAAGCATCATTAAAATCAATGCTCCCGGAAAAACGGCCGTTTTTAAAACTTTCTTTTGTATTGATACATGTCCCCTGGGGCAGGACCCAGGTCCCTAAACACTCTTTAGGACAATAACTTGCATATTAGCCTTTAAAATTCGCACTTTTAATTTCTCACGTTCGAGTCCCATAGACTTTAATGGTGTTTAAATGTTCGCGCAAACTTTTAGTCTGTTCGCATGTTCTGGATGCGAACCGAACCGGGGGGTGTTCGGCCTATCCCTAGTGATCATATCCCCTTATGTATTTATACATGGTGATCATATCCACCTTGTGTATCATGGTGATCTCATCACCCCTTATGTATTTATACATGGTGATCATATCCCCCTTATGTATTTATACATGGAGATCATATCCCCCTTATGTATTTATACATGGAGATCATATCCCCCTTATGTATTTATACATGGTGATCATATCCCCCTTATGTATTTATACATGGAGATCATATCCCCCTTATGTATTTATACATGGAGATCATATCCCCCTTATGTATTTATACATGGTGATCATATCCCCCCTTATGTATTTATACATGGAGATCATATCCCCCCTTATGTATTTATACATGGAGATCATATCCCCCTTATGTATTTATAGATGGAGATCATATCCCCCTTTCTGTATTTATACATGGAGATCATATCCCCCTTATGTATTTATACATGGTGATCATATCCCCTTTCTGTATTTATACATGGAGATCACATCCCCCTTATGTATTTATACATGGTGATCATATCCCCCTTATGTATTTATACATGGAGATCATATCCCCCTTATGTATTTATACATGGTGATCATATCCCCCCTTATGTATTTATACATGTTGATCATATCCCCCCTTAATCTCCTGTTCTCAAGAGGTCAGTTCCTCTAATCTTTCCTCATAGCTGAGCTCCTCCATGCCTCTTATCAGTTTGGTTGCCCTTCTCTGCACTTTCTCCAGTTCCCCGATATCCTTTTTGTGAATTGGAGCCCAAAACTGAACTGCATATTCCAGATGATGATGATTCTCGCCACAATAGACGTAGATTCCCTCTACACAAATATTAGACAAGATGATGCCTTGGAGGCCGTGGAATGTGTCCTAAAAGGATCATCAGAACTAGAAGGTCCACAGCAGAAATTTATTATCAAAGCCTTAGAACTGTCCATGAAGAGCAATTACTTTTGGCACGATAAATCGTACTTTTGCCAACATAAAGGCATAGCAATGGGTGCAAAGTATGCACCTAGTGTGGCAAACATTTTCTTAAGTGGGAACAAGAAGAAATCTATGACAAATTTAGGCCAGGCATAGCATTATATAAAAGGTATATCGATGATGTAATTATCCTGTGGAGGGGAACAGAGGAAGTCTTGAAAGGCTTCTTAGAGGAGATCAACCGAAATCGATATCATATCTTCTTTTCCGGAGGATGGAATTCTGAGCAAGTCAACTTCCTGGATTTAGTGGTATATAGACAAGCAGACCAACTATATACACGCACTTTTTTTATAGATATGGAACGCAATGGGTATATCCCCACATATAGTTGCCACCATCCCAGATGGCGAGGAGGTATACCCAAGGGCCATTTCATGCGGATCTGCAGAAATTGTAAGGATATAAAGGAATACACAAAACAGGCAGAGCTGTTGACAGAGAGATTTGTGGCAAACGGATATAAAGAAAATATAGTGAGTAGGAAAGCAATTGGAAGCAATGAACAGGAGGGAGATTTTGAAGGATAAACCAAAAAAAGAGAATGAATTCAGTATGGTGTTAGTTTCCGATTATCACAGACAATACAAGGAATTTGAAATATAATATTAAAAAATGGCCTATTCTTCTACAAGACAACACTCTGGCCAAACTCTTACCAGCCAGGCCAGGGTTTGTCTACCAAAGAGCTCCCACTCTGAGGGATAGATTGGTGAAAAATGTACCTGACCCTGCAAAAAGATCGGGAACTTTTGTGGAACATAAAGTGTTCTACACTAGGGATGGGCGAACGTCCAAACAGTGAAAGTTCGGCCCGAATTTATGCCCGGGCCGAACTTTCACTGTTTGGACGTTCATTTAACAGCTGAACAAATGGGTCGTTCGACAGTTTGTTCGGCCCCCCCGAACTGACCACAAGACATTGCGGCAGTGAAAGCTTCAGCCAATCAGGGCACAGAGCACTGTCAGAGTCATGATTGGACACTGTCATCATGACTTTATCCAATCATGGCTCATTCCCGCCCCACAGTATAAAAGTATTCTGTCAATGGCAGCCATTTTCAGTGTGATTTTGGTGTGGAGAGAGATAGAAGAGAGCTCTGTTCAGTGCTATTAGTTAGTGTGCTATACTGTTCTAATTTGCTTCAATTGTCAGTGTAGAATATTAGTTTAATGTCAGTCTAGGGATAGTGTGAGTGTAGTGAGGAGGACCATCATTCAGCTTTTCATAGTGTGCAGCTAGAGTAGGGACAGCTCAGATAGTTTTAGTGTAGTGTAGTGAGACCGTGTCAGTAATCTTGACATTAGTATATAGCTAGAGTAGGGACAGTTCAGATAGCTTCAGTGTAGTGACGGTTTAACACCGTCTATTTGATTGCGTTACTGCCAGTTTAATGCCATATCGTATTGCGTGCGTTACTGCCAGTTTAAGGCCATATAGTTTTGCGTGCGTTACTGCCAGTTTAATGCCATATTGTATTGCGTGCATTACTGCCAGTTTAACGCCATATTGTATTGCGTGCGTTACTGCCAGTTTAACGCCATATCGTATTGCGTGCATTACTGCCAGTTTAACGCCATATAGTTTTCCATGCGTTACTGACAGTTTAACACCATATAGTTCTATGTGCGTTACTACAAGTTGAACACCATATAGTTTTGCATGGGTTACTGCCAGTTTAACGCCATATTGTATTTCGTGCATTACTGCCAGTTTAACACCATATTGTATTGCGTGCGTTACTGCCAGTTTAACACCATAAAGTTTTGCGTGCGTTACTGCCAGTTTAACTCCATATTGTATTGCGTGCGTTACTGCCAGTTTAACGCCATATAGTTTTGCGCGCGTTACTGCCAGTTTAACACCATATAGTTTTGCGTGCGTTACTGCCAGTTTAATGCCATATTGTATTGCGTGCATTACTGCCAGTTTAACGCCATATCGTATTGCGTGCATTACTGCCAGTTTGACGCCATATAGTTTTGCATGTGTTATTGCCAGTTTAACGCCATATAGTTCTGTGTGCATTACTACAAGTTTAACGCCATATAGTTTTGTGCGTTACTGCCAGTTTAACGCCATTTACTTCTGTGTGCGTTACTGCCAGTTAAACGTCATATTGTATTGCGTGCATTACTGCCAGTTTAACGCCATATCACATTGCGTGCATTACTGCCAGTTTAATGCTATATAGTTTTGCATGCGTTACTGCCAGTTTAACGCCATATAGTTCTGTGTGCACTACTACAAGTTTAACGTCATATAGTTTTGTGCGTTACTGCCAGTTTAACGCCATATAGTTCTGTGCGTCATTGTACAATTGGTGCATTATATTGCAGTATATTATATTGTATCCATGGAGTGTGTCTGTGTAGTGTGAGTACTCAAATTAAAGGGCACTAAACACCTCTTTACATTTAATAAAGTGCATCTACATACAGATTTCAACTTCTCCTTTACATTTGCTTATAAGCACCGCCCCCTCCCTCCCAATAATGTCTGGGAGAACAACAAGGAGAGGCAGACGTTCCCTTGGCACTGTAAGGGGGCCAGCAACAAATGTGTCCACAGGCAAAGGTGGACGTGGTGGTCAGTCCTCAGGCAGGGCATAATTTCCTCTGTTTAGTGGGTTTGCCCGTGCTATCCAGCCACAGCATGCAAGTGACAAGTGTGAAGTCCCCTGCAGTTGCCAGAGTGGATACACCTGCCTCCTTGTCCACATTTATTTCTGCCATAGCTCTAACATCAGCCATTAAGGAGTCAGCAGAGTTATTTGACCACAGCATCAGCCACTTGCTCCTTGATGATGCCCAGCCATTACTGGATTCAGATGCTGGTTCTGAGGTTGAGGATAACAGGAACATGAGCCTAGAGAGAGGGAGGAACACTGGTTGACAAATTGGCATTCATGTTCTCCAAGCCGCAGCGTATTGCCAATAGGCATGAGCCGAACACCCCCCGGTTCGGTTTGCATCCAGAACATGCGAACAGGCAAAAAATTATTTTGAACACGCGAACACCGTTAAAGTCTATGGGACACGAACATGAATAATCAAATTTGTTAATTTTAAAGGCTTAAATGCATGGTATTGTCATAAAAAGTGTTTGGGGACCTGGGTCCTGCCCCAGGGGACATGTATCAATGCAAAAAAAAGTTTTAAAAACGGCCATTTTTTCGGGAGCAGTGATTTTAATAATGCTCAAAGTGAAACAATAGAAGTGTAATATTCCTTTAAATTTCGTACCTGGGGGGTGTCTATAGTATGCCTGTAAAGGGGCACATGTTTCCCGTGTTTAGAACAGTCTGACAGCAAAATGACATTTCTAAAGGGAAAAAAAGTCATGTAAAACTACTATCGCTAGCGCCGGCTATAGTGAATTCAGCAATACACATAAATGTTCATTGATAAAAAGGCATGGAATTTACCCACAGAGGAACCCCGAACCAAAATTTAAAAAAAAAATGCGTGGGGGTCTGAAGTAGAATAGTAAAGTATCGAACCAGGCAGAACTTCAGCAATGCAGGTTTATTAACAGCTGATAACATACAGGTTTATGTTCAAAGTATTACAAGATACAGGTCTAATTTATGCAGTTTCTTACAATGCAATCAGATTAGATATAGGTATTTATATCCTCTAACCAAATTAAAACAGTTGTGAATTGTTCTCACCTTGAACCAGAATGGGTCTTTTCTGTCACTACTTGGGAACCCGTCACCTGATAGGGACCAGTCGATCGGCCGGTGGTCTGGTCCCCTCAGAGTTCTGGGTTCCAGCTCGACCAAGTTCGTGAGGGAAATTCACCTGAGACCACATTCTGGAACAAGTTAAGAAGTCTTCTCTGACTCGTATGAGGAGACAAGTTATGGACAGATACTTGCCCATTGGTTCTGACCTCTATGACCCGTGCAATAGGGCAGCATACACAGAGTTCAGCCTTATGAGCTCCTATCTGATTTGTCTGTCTAACAATTGTAGAGCTTGCTTTTATATACCCTTTTATAAGTCTTATCTCAACCATCTCTCTTACATATGCTTGGTCGCTAAGATCTACGTCAATGTAACTAACCATAAATCTGACACCTGTTCTACAACCAGATAAACTTAATTATTCCCAAAATTCCTATATGTTCATTAAAGTGATTTATAACTGGTTTTGTCCAATTAAAAACACCTGTGTAGAGGCAGTCTGGCACTCAGCTTAGTTATCAAACTCTTCTCATCTTGATAAGATTTAACTAAGTTCAAGAATTACAGATTTATGACATTTGGGAAAATGAACTTTCAATAACCCCACCAGATGTGTTATATGTTTCACTATATGTATGTATTTTAACAGTTTTAATGAGGGCACAAGCAGATATTTGTTTGACCCTGTCAAACTTAATTTAATGTACTGTACATAACTTTAACTATTTCTAAACCACCTGTTTTCTTATCTTTATCTGTCTGATTTATATGCATTTCAGACTTGAGACAATTCCATATTACTTGAATCTATCCTAATGAACTTTCACCCAGTAGACTATCTTAATAAATTTTCGAGAACACCTGTGTACAAGTACTTGTCATAAAGCAGAGGTCATTTAAAGTTCAACACTTAAAAATTAAGACTTTCTAAATCTGGAAAACACAGTATACATTATTAAAGATTAATAATTGATGCTTTACTTATTGAATAATTATATTGATAAAAAATCAATAGCAAATCAATATGAATAATATGAAATACATTGGCTAATATGAGATTCTACAACAGGTCCCCCTAAGTTCCATACCAGGCCCTTCAGGTCTGGTATGCATTTTAAGGGGAACCCCGTGCCAATTTTTTTTTTAAAAATGGCGTGGGGTCCCCCCAAAAATCCATACCAGACCCTTGTCTGAGCACACAACCTGGCAGGCCGCAGTATAATAGGGGGGTAGGAGAGAGCGCCACCTCTCCTGAATCGTACCAGGCCACATGCCCTCAACATTGGGAGGGTGCTTTGGTGTAGCCCCCAAAGCACCTTGAAACCATGTTGATGGGGAGAAGGGCCTCATCCCCACAACCCTTGCCCAGGGGTTGTGGGGGTCTGCGGCCGGGGGGCTTATCGGAATCTGGAAGCCCCCTTTAACAAAGGGACCCCCAGATCCCGGCCCCCCCTTTGTGAATTGGTAATGGGGTACAAATGTACCCCTACCATTTCACAAAAAAAGTGTCAAAAAGTTTAAAAAACACAAGAGAATTAGCACTTTTGATTTCTCCCATAGACTTTTAAAGGGTGTTCCGCGGCTTTCGAATTTGCCGCGAACACCCCAAATTGTTCGCTGTTCGGCAAACGGGCAAACAGCCAATATTCGAGTCGAACTCATGTTCGACCCGAACATAAAGCCTATCTATAATTGCCAAGTTGTCTCCAGTGGTAATGATGAAGATGGAGGAGATGGAGATTATGATGATGATGATGATGAGGTCACTGATGGGACTTGGGTGCCAGATAGAGCAGAGGAGGAAACTGAAGGTGAGGCAGCACAACCCCAAGGAGGTCAGCATCAAGAAACAGTAGAGAGCAGCCACCCTATTCCATCACATTCTGCAGCTGTTATCTCCTGGCCCACCTCCCACAGCTCAGCTGTCTAGGCCTTTTTCAGCACATCTGCAGCAGATCGCACTGTTGCTATCTGCAAACTGTGTCACAGGCACATCAAACGTGGCAAAAACACCAACCATTTGGGTTCCACATGCCTAACAAGGCATTTAACGTCCAACCGCTCAGCCCGTTGACAAGAGCACCTAAAAGCCACACAAAAGGGGCACAAATCTGTCCCTCCTCCTCCTTACCCACTTCAGTCTGCCTCTGCGATACCAAGTCATTACCTTTCAGCAGCCTCCACTGACAGGGATGATTCTATAGCACAGAGTGTCCAAGGTCCTAGCAGCTCATCTACCAGCAGCACACCACCACCTGTAGACTGTAGCCAGCAAATTTCTCTGCCCCATCTTCTGCAGCGGAAAAAAAAAATACAGTCCCTGCCACCCACATGCCCAGCGCCTGATTGCAAGCTTGTCAAAGCTGTTGGCTCTCCAACTTCTGCCTTTCTGCCCCCTTCTGTGAATTTGCACAATGTGCTGTACCACAGTGGCAGGCTACCAGTCGATACTACTTTTCACGTAAGACCGTTCCATCTCTCTACCATCACATGGAAGGGAATGTTCTGGCATCGTTGGGCAAGGCAGTCAGCCATAAAATTCACCTTACTACTGACACATGGGCAGGGATGATATATTTCATTCACCGCACACTGGGTAACGCTGCTTGCAACTCGAAAGGATACAGGACAGGGCTCAGTGCTGCAGCTTGTTGTGCCCCATGCCGCCATACAGACGGTGGTGATGATGCCAGACCTGTGAGCTCTACCCCCTCCTCCTCCTCCTCCTCCACCACCTCCATGCCCTCCTCTACAGAATTGTCCTATGAACATCAGGTACCCCCTAAGCGTTCAAAGGGCTTTTCCCAGAGTCAGGCTAAAAGGTGCCATGCAGTGCTTCAGCTGGTGTTTAGGGGACAGTAACCACACCGGAGCAGAGATTCTTGCAGCTCTGCAAGGACAACAGGCCCAGAGGTGGTTCACACCACACCACACCAGCAGGAGCCAGGAATGGTGGTGTCTGATAGTGGCTCAAACCTCCTGTCTGCCCTTAGACAGGGAAAGTTGACACATGTGCCATGCCTGCCACATGTCCTCAATTTGGTGGTGCAGCGTTTCCTAAGTACATACCCTGGATTGCAAGATGTACTAAAGCAGGCCAGAAGAGCATGTAGCCATTTCAGGCGGTCATACACAGCCAGTGCTCGGTTGGCTGAAATTCAGCGGGAATTCCACCTGCCCATAGACCGCCTGATTTGTGGCATGCCCACCAGGTGGAACTCATTTTTGGGAATGCTGCAGTGGCTATACATGCAGCAGAGGGCCGTCAACGAGTATTTGTGTCAGTACGGCACGACGACAGGCTCAGGCCACCTCTGCTTTTTTTCCACCAATGGCTGATTATTAAGGATGCATGCACTGTATTGTCACCATTTGGGGAGGCTACAAGGATGGTGAACAGTGACAGTGCATGCATCAGTGACACAATCTCTGTTGTGTTCCTGCTGGAGCAGACTCTGCGTGGCATTATGGACAGGGCACTGGAGGCAGAGCAGCAGGTAGAAGAGGAGGACTTCCTTTCCTCTCAAGGCCCACTTTATGCAGATACCATCATTTCTATGTCACAGAACACACAGGAGGGGAGAGGGGAGGAGGATGAGGAGGAGGATTCTGGCACTTTCATAGGCTGTGAAGAAGAGGAAGACATGCATCAATCTGTAAGCGGTGGCTTTCCAACCCCAGGACCCTTGGGAGTAGTACGTGGCTTGGAGGAGGAAGTTCCAGATGCTCTCATCCTGAGTGACCCCGAGGAGCATGGGCAACCTCATGCTTCAAAGCCTGCCAAAGGACCCAAGAATATGTGGCATAAAGGAGAAGGATGATTACTGGTTGGCAACCCTCCTTGACCACCGTTATAAGGGGAAGGTCTCTGAACTCATCCCGTCCCCACAGAGTATGCAGAGGATAAAATCTCTTGAGGATACATTAAAAAGGATTTTATTGAACGTTTTTCCTGACTCTAGTAGATTACAGTGTGGTGGAAAATGTCCTTTTGAATCTTCCGTTGGTCAAGAAAGGAGCGTTGGAGAAGGCATCAACCTAAGTGAGGCATTTCGGAATTTTTTTAGTCCTCGCCGCCCAGGGCTATCAGCTTCCACATCCCATCGGCAGCGTCTGCATCACATGGTGGACGATTACCTCGGGGCCAAAACAGAGATGGAGAGCTTTCCGGCTGACGATCCACTGGCTTACTGTGTCATGAGAATTGACCACTGGCCAGAACTTGCCCAATATGCTATTGAGTTGTTGGGCTGCCCTGCATCCAGTGTGCTTTCAGAACGGGCATTCAGTGCTTCAGGAGGTTTCGTTATTGATCATAGAACGCGTCTGTCCACAGACTCTGTGGACCGTTTGACTTTTATAAAAATGAATCAGTCCTGGATTACCAGCTATGAAGTCCCTGATGCTGATGTCACTGATTAAGTTTTTATGGGATGTGGAATCTCTGCAGGACTTCGAGGCTGCCTAGCTTTGAGGGTGTTCAATCATTTCATCTGGAAGAATGTTTTTGGTATAGGTTTCATGGGCACAATAAACACCCAAAGACGCTGTCAGCGTGAGGGAAAAAAAAGTGCAGATTCTTTTGTTTGCATATTGTATAAAGGGGATCGGCCTCGTACTCAGATCTGTGATCAGCCGAGTCTCATTGACTCTGTGATCACAGGGCGTGCAGGCAGCTCATGTGCGGGAGGACGTCTATTGACGCTCTGCCGGCAATTAAGGCCCCATGCTGGAGCCATCATTCGGGTATAGCGCGGGCAGGAGGTGGTTAAGCAATGGTGGCATAGATAGATTTCATATGCCGGTATTTATATAGCAGATCAGAGGAAATGATGACATATAATTGCAGTCACACTTTGTTTTCATTAGAAAATGTGTCTCTTCCTGTGAATTTGTCCGGCTTTTGAAAATCTTTAATTTGTTAATGTATGTGGGGGTTTCATCTTTCTCCACAGACTTATCATATCACTCCTTATCCAATCCTTTCCCCATAGGATCTCGGTCAGGTTTAGTTGATGTCTGTGCCCCCATTGGGTGGATTGCTCTTCACTTCCTGTCTGTCTTTGCCATTTGTCAGACTAAACAGGAAATATGGGAATACAGAGAACAATACAAATTTGGAAGGTATTTGAGTTTTTCAATGTAGCGCTCACCCACAAAGGATCCACTGAGTCTGTTTGGGTCCACCTAGGCTGTCTAGGGATGAACAGTTCCATCAGTTCCAAAGCAGTTCCAAAGCATTCACTGACCCACCACTGGTGATCCATTGAATGACTTCCACAATGTTGCTTATGGAGAATTTATTTAGCAGCTTTGACTGAGGTTTAGGGCAAATGATACCCCTGACGTCACTGCATTCTCTCAGTTTTCACAGGTAAAGAAATTTTAAGGTAATCGCCATCTTGTGAATTTAAGGTCCAAGCTGTAGAGTAGATAAAGTAGCAATAAACTCCTGGATGGGACACCAAACAGACGAGGTCCCAGCTATCCTTCAACTTCTTGGGATCCTCCAGCTTAAAGTTCCTGCGTGGTGTTCCTTTCTCAGGCACAGCTTTACCCCCTCCCTGGGGAAGACCACATCCAGTACGACAGTGTCTGCTAGACTATGGCCCTGTCCAGGACCGTTTTTAAGGCAGGGCAAAATGGGCAGCTGCCCATGGCCCCATCATTGTTGTTGGGCCCAAAGCAGCTGCCTCATACTTGCCAACTATCCCAGTTTAAATTCCCTTATGCCTTGAAGTTTTAGTCCCGTGCTGTGTCCTGATATCTCAGGCTAAAGTTCTGTTGCTGCTGCCCAGCTCTTCCCTATTGCCGTGTACAGATGACTCACCTGCAGACCCTGTGTTTACATGTAAATAACCTGCATTGATATGTAAATAGCCGCAGACCACGGCATTGATATGTAAATAGAGGCGGCAATCATATGTATATCATGTCCCCCTGAAGTCATATCTTCCATCACTTCTGCTGAATGCTGCCCACTGGGGAGATAAAGGGGCATGCTTGAAAGTCCTGCCTACAACTGTGGTCATTCAGCCTAACATCAGCCTGTTCTGCAAAGGTAAGCAAATTGGAGGTGGAACCCTTCTTCAAAAGAACATGGTGCCACAACACCCCGAGTTTTAGCGCATGTGAATAGCGCATTGGTGGCCAGTGTAGAAACTCCTCTTTATATTGGTAATTGTTAAAAAAAGCCAAACATGCATTTGTGGACAGTTTCGAATCCACCCTTACATTGGTGGTCCATGTAGAAGCCCCCTTTAAATTGGTGGTGAGTGTAAATCCCCCTTACATTGGTGACTAGGGATAAGCCGAACACCCCCCTGTTCGGTTCGCAGCAGAACATGCGAACAGGCAAAAAAATATTTTTAAATTTTTAAATACAGCTTACCTGTAAAATCCTTTTCTTGAGAGTACATCACGGGACATGGAGTATTCATTACATAGTGGGTTTGATAGGCACCATCGGTGATTGGACACTGGTTAACCCCAATTAAGGAGAATTCCTCCCCTATATAACCCCTCCCATACGGGGAGGACCTCAGTTTTGTAGCAAAGCAATAGGTAACCACGTAAAACCCATAGAAGGGCGGGAGCTCTGCGTCCATAATGCATTCTCACGAAAAGGATTTTACAGGTAAGCTGTATTTAAAAATAATATTTTCTTGATCATACATCACGGGACACAGAGTATTCATTACATAGTGGGATGTCCCAAAGCAATGCTCATTTGAGGGGAGGGAGATACAGATCAGAAAATATAGACTGCAAAAGGACCAGGGGAACTAAACTGCAGCCTGCAGTACACTGCGCCCGAAGGCGGTATCCTCTTGCCCTCTTACATCCACCTGATAGAATCTGGTGAATGTATGGACTGAAGACCAAGTCGCAGCCTTACAGATCTGAGCTATGGAGGCCTGGTGATGCACTGCCCAAGAAGCACTATCAGCCCTTGTTGAGTGCGCTTTCACATGAAAAGGAGGAGTCTTCCTCTTTATATCATAAGCCTGAAAAATAACCTGTCTAATCCATCTAGAAAGAGTGGATTTCGACACTGCTTGGCCTTTCTTATGGCCATCCGGCAGAATAAACGAACAATTAGTTTTCCGTATCTGAGCGGTTGCCTGCAGATAGACACTGACTGCTCTAACCACATCAAGATTGTGCAAAGATTTTTCCTCCGCGGACTGCGGATCTGGAAAAAAGGATGGTAGGATTACATCTTGATTCAAATGGAATCCTGAAACCACCTTAGGTAAGAAGGAACGATTAGGACGCATAACAATCCTGTCCTTGTGAATAATTAAATATGGCTCTTTACAAGAAAAAGCTGCCAATTCTGATACTCTCCTAGCAGAGGATATGGCTATCAAGAAGACTAATTTTCTAGTCAAAAGCGCTAAAGGAGCCAGGTGCAGTGGCTTAAAGAGTTGTCCCTGTAAAGCCGACAACACCTAATTCAAATCCCATGGGCATACTGGAAGTTTGACTGGTGGATTCAACCGCAGTGCCCCCTGAATAAAGGCCCGGACAAGGGAATGTGAAGCAATTGGTTTCTGAAAAAATACAGACAAAGCCGAAATTTGGACTTTGATAGTGCTCAAAGCCAATCTCATTTCTAGGCCTGACTGAAGAAAGGTCAAGATTCTGCTAATCTTATACCTTCTAGGATGCCATCCCCTGGGTTCACACCAGGAAACATATGCCTTCCAGATTTTGTAGTAAATAAGCCTGGAGGCCGGCTTTCTGGCATTGACCAGAGTGGAAAGGACTGACTCCGAGAGCCCACGGTCTTTTAAAATGTGGGTCTCACCAGCCAAACCGTCAAATTTAGACTTCGTAAAGCAGGGTGGCAAATCGGACCCCATGTGAGCAGATCTGGCTGGAATAGGAGGACCCAAGGCCTGCCCACTGCCATCTTTACGATCTCTGCATACGAAGGTCATCTGGGCCAAGCTGGGGCTACTAAAAGGACCGACTTTGCTTCCCTTTTGACCCTTCCCAGGAACCGTGGAAGAAGTGGGTTCGGAGGGAAGGCATACATTAGATTGTACTGATCCCATGGGATTGTCAGAGCATCTGACCCCTGAGCAAGTACATCCCTTGTTCTGGACACAAATGTGTCCAGCTTCCTGTTGAATCTGGATGCGAATAGATCCACATCTGGTGTTCCCCACCTTTGACATATGGTTTGGAATATGTCGGGGTGTAGGGATCATTCTCCTGGGCATAATTGCCGGCGGCTTAAGAAATCCGCTTGCCAATTTTCCACTCCTGGGATGAATACCGCAGACAGGCAGGGAACATGGCTTTCTGCTCATGCAAGAATGCGATTCACCTCCCTTTGGGCATCCAGACTTCTGGTGCCTCCTTGGTGATTGATGTAAGCCACAGCCGTGGCATTGTCGGATTGTATCCAAATAGGATGACCCTGTAGCCTGTAAGACCAGTCCATGAGGGCCAAGTAAATTGCCTGAATTTCTAGAATATTGATGGGCAAGCGTCTCTCAGTTGCAGACCATCTTCCCTGCGTGCATGTTTCTTCCAGAACTGCTCCCCAGCCTGTCAGACTGGCATCTGTGGTTATGATCTTCCATTGTAGTGGAAGAAAGGCTTTGCCTTTCAAAAGATTTTTGGTTCTTAACCACCAATTGAGGCTTTTGCGTATCCTTGGGGATAGGCACATCGGAAGATCCAAGGCATGAGTCTTTTTGTTCCAAGCTGCGAGAATGCTTCTCTGCAGGGACCTTGAGTAAAACTGGGCAAATGGAACAGCCTCGAAAGTGGCAACCATCTTTCCTAACAGTCTCATACATAGCCGAATGGATGGACTCTTTTTGCTTAATACTAAGCGGACTAGAGCTCTTACGGGCTTGACCTTTGGCTCTGGTAGAAACACCCTGCCTTGAGCGGTGTCTATGATCATGCCTAGATACTCCAACCTTGTTGAAGGTTGCAAAGAAGACTTTTCTCGGTTGATTATTCAGCCTAGTCTTTCCAAATGTCTTACTGTCTTAAAGACAGCACGGTTCAGGTGTGCCACCGATTGCTCTATGAGTAGCAAATCGTCTAGATAAGCTACCACATTTATGCCCTGAGCTCTTAGATTTGCTAAGAGAGGGTCTAGAATTTTTGTAAAAATTCAAGGAGCTGTAGCGAGACCGAAAGGAAGGGCCACAAACTGGAAATGGCGCTGGTCTACTGCGAACCTTAGATATCTTTGGTGAGTGGGAAAAATCAGCACATGAAGATATGCATCCTTGATATCTATTGATGCCATAAATTCTGCCCCCTGCAGGGTGGAGACCACCGAACAAATTGACTGCATTCGGCAGGGTCGAATGTGTAGAAACTGATTCAGATCCTTTAGATCTAGGATGGGTCTGACATCTCCATTTGGCTTTGGAACGGTGAAGAGATTCGAGTAGAACCCTGAACCCTGATCTTTTAGGTTCATTTCTACTATCACTCCCTGGGATAGTAAGCGATCTAAGGCCAGTGGTAGTGGTTCTCGCTTTACTGAATCTTTGGGAACTATTGACCTTAGGAAACGATCTGGTGGAAGCTCTAGGAACTCTATTTTGCAACCTAGAGATACTGAAGAGACCACCCACTTGTCTTGAACCTCTTCCTGCCAGGCTCCTGAAAACTGTAGGAGCCTTCCCCCCACTCGGCCGAGTGGGGGCGCCCCTTCACAGGGATGTTTTGGGGCTCTGCTTGGCAGGCTTTTGTCCCCAAGCCTTTTTCTGCCCTTGGATGTGACCCTGGGCCTTTCCTCGGAAAGTAGATTGGGAAGGCCGTCGCCACTGCTTAGAGCCTGATGTTCCAGGGGAAAGAGACCATTTGAATGGTGGACGTTTACTCCTCTTAACTGGTAGGAGTGTAGATTTACCACCTGTAATTTTTTAGATAAAATTATCTAGGTCATCCCCAAATAGGCGTTCCCCTTTGAATGGGAAGCCAGCTAAATATCTTTTGCATGTAAGCTCTGCTGCCCAACTTTTAAGCCAAAGGGACCTGAGCATGTGTACCAACAGGAGAGACAAACGAGATGCTTGCTGGGCAGAATCCAGGATGGCATCAATCATAAAACACAGCACCTGTGGAAGGTCTGCATAGTTCTCCACTTCCTCACTGGGAAGGAGGCCAAGAATCTGCTTAACCTGTTCCTTGAGGAATTGACACAAACCCACAGTTGCGACTGTAGGTTGGACTACAGCGCCAGCCATGGAGAAAGAGGCTTTTAATAAAGTTTCTAGCTTTTTATCAGTTGGATCTTTAAACACCTGAGCATTGTCCAAGGGACGGGTCAGGTTTTTATTCACACAAGAGACAGCCGCATCCACGGATGGGACCTCTCACCTCTTGGTGAAGCTTTCCTCCAGAGGATAAAGCATAGAAAACCTTTTAGGAGGAGTAAACAGTTTATCGGGATGTCCCCAGTCCTCATACAACAATTTATCCATTAAAGGATGAATTGGAAAGGAAAACGCAGTCTGTGGGATCCTTCTGACCCCCAGGGAAGAAACAGAAGATGTAGCGGCCTCAGCAGAGGGCATTTTAAATGTGGAACGCACTAGTTCAGTATAATACTGGACCTGCTTCTTGAGCGCCTGAGAGGAAGAAGCTCTCTCCTCTTCCTCTGAATCCTCAGACTGCTCTTGATCCCTATCTCTGGATAGGGATCTCTCCTCATTGTCAGAAGAATCATCTGAAAGAGAAAGTGCAGCAGAGGGAGGGGATCTACCCCTTTTTCCACTATCTTTTAAGGAAGCTGAAATAAAATTCATAATTCTTCCCTCAAAACCCTCCAATGTAGCCCTAAGGGAATCCTCTGTGACATACGCTGGGGCTGTAACATTAGGAAAGGCTGCAAAACCTGACAGGGGCAATGACTCATCCTGTGAGGCTGGCTCCAGTCTTGCAAGGGGGGTGGTAATCTGCAGGCATCTTTAGGACCCCTAGACACAGGCGGTGACTTTGTTGTGCCTTTGTTACCTCCCCCCGAGACCCTCTTACGAGGAGACATAGTCCCAAGCTACAAAGCAGAGGTACTAGTACATATGCAATCACTGTTGTGCTAAAAGTCTCACAATATACATATATGCTTAATACTGCACAAACCTGATGCCGAGTAGGTGTCTTAGGTTAGCCTGGATCCGACCACTTTAAGATGCTCACTTCCCAAACTCTGTGTCCATCTGTTTACAGAGCTCTGAACGCTCTGGGCTTTTAAATGAGCCACCTGGCGTCCGCACACCTGCAGTGGAGGAAGGGAACGATTGGACACCAGCTTCACTGAGTGTGTCTGAAAAGCACGTAAGTTTGCTCTTTACTCCCTCTAGTGGTGGAAATCAGGTAAGACATGAACTACTCATTGAAGAAAATCCACTTGTAATATAATGTAATAATGTAAATATATATATATATAGGATTAACTTCTCTTACCTGTCCCCGCCGCAGGAACTGCTAAGAACAGACAGTTTCCAGCCTTCACCCATCACGGCGGGTAGCGTTGTGCCAACCTGCAGAGTTTTTTGGGTTCCTACTCAGAGAAACCTCTTTACCTGGACCTGTAAAAGACTCTGCCAGAAACTTTCGTGCCACTGTTTTAATAGTACACCAAGCCTGGTTTTCTCAGAGCCCAGTCCTCCAAAGAGAGACTTACAGGCAAAACCTCGCTTCTTCGGATGATGAGGCCCGGGTACCATACCATCTTGGGAGTCAAAATATCGGCCTGAGATATGGATCTGGTCAGCATAGCCCTTTAAGCCCCCGCAGGGACCAAAATGGAGCTTTCTTCACAGCACATGTTTTACGTGACCAACCACCTTAGACACTGGTGAAAAAACTGAGGTCCTCCCCGTATGGGAGGGGTTATATAGGGGAGGAATTCTCCTTAATTGGGGTTAACCAGTGTCCAATCACCGATGGTGCCTATCTAACCCACTATGTAATGAATACTCTGTGTCCCGTGATGTATGATCAAGAAATTTGTTTCGAACACGCGGACATCGTTAACCACTTGCCGACCGCCGCACGACTATATACGTCGACAGAGCGGCACGGGCAGGCAAAAGGACGTATATGTACGTCCTTGCCTGCCCGCGGGTGGGGGGTCCGATCGGACCCCCCCCCGGTGCCTGCGGCGGTCGGCAAATCTCCCCCGGCGATCGGAGGTGAGGGGGAGGCCATCCATTCGTGGCCCCCCCCTCGCGATCGCTCTCAGCCAATGGGATCATTTCCCCGCCTCTGTATTGTACACAGAGGCAGAGGAAATGATGTCATCTCTCCTCGGCTCGGTATTTTCCGTTCCGGGCCGAGGAGAGAAGACTGCAATGTAAGTGCACCAACACACTACACACAGTAGAACATGCCAGGCACACTAAACACCCCGATCCCCCCCCCGATCGCCCCCCGATCCCCCCCCAATCACCCCCCCCCCCCTGTCACAAACTGACACCAGCAGTTTTTTTTTTTTTTTTTTTTTTTTTTTTCTGATTACTGTATTGGTGTCAGTTTGTGACAGTTACAGTGTCAGGGCAGTGAGTGTTAGGCCCCCTGTAGGTCTAGGGTACCCCCCTAACCCCCCCTAATAAAGTTTTAACCCCTTGATCACCCCCTGTCACCAGTGTCGCTAAGCGATCATTTTTCTGATCGCTGTATTAGTGTCGCTGGTGATGCTAGTTAGGGACGTAAATATTTAGGTTCGCCGTCAGAGTTTTATAGCGACAGGGACCCCCATATACTATCTAATAAATGTTTTAACCCCTTGATTGCCCCCTAGTTAACCCTTTCACCACTGATCACTGTATAACTGTTACGTGTGACGCTGGTTAGTTTGTTTATTTTTTATAGTGTCAGGGCACCCGCCGTTTATTACCGAATAAAGATTTAGCCCCCTGATCGTCCGGCGGTGATATGCGTCGCCCCAGGCAGCGTCAGATTAGCGTCAGTACCGCTAACACCCACGCACGCAGCATACGCCTCCCTTAGTGGTATAGTATCTGATCGCATCAATATCTGATCCGATCAGATCTATACTAGCGTCCCCAGCAGTTTAGGGTTCCCAAAAACACCGTGTTAGCGGGATCAGCCCAGATACCTGCTAGCACCTGCGTTTTGCCCCTCCGCCCAGCTCGGCCCAGCCCACCCAAGTGCAGTATCGATCGATCACTGTCCCTTACAAAACACTAAACGCATAACTGCAGCGTTCGCAGAGTCAGGCCTGATCCCTGCGATCGCTAACAGTTTTTTTGGTAGCATTTTGGTGAAATGGCAAGCACCAGCCCCAGGCAGCGTCAGGTTAGTGCCAGTACCGCTAACACCCACGCACCGTACACCTCCCTTAGTGGTATA
The DNA here is from genome assembly GCF_042186555.1 of Aquarana catesbeiana. Lineage (NCBI taxonomy): Eukaryota > Metazoa > Chordata > Amphibia > Anura > Ranidae > Aquarana > Aquarana catesbeiana. The sequence continues at coordinate 5,125,562 of NC_133331.1, forward strand.
GTATCTGAACGCATCAATATCTGATCCGATCAGATCTATACTAGCGTCCCCAGCAGTTTAGGGTTCCCAAAAACGCAGTGTTAGCGGGATCAACCCAGATACCTGCTAGCACCTGCGTTTTACCCCTCCGCCCGGCCCAGCCCAGCCCACCCAAGTGCAGTATCGATCGATCACTGTCACTTACAAAACACTAAACGCATAACTGCAGCGTTCGCAGAGTCAGGCCTGATCCCTGCGATCGCTAACAGTTTTTTTTGTAGCGTTTTGGTGAACTGGCAAGCACCAGCCCCAGGCAGCGTCAGGTTAGTGCCAGTAGCGCTAACACCCACGCACGCACTGTACACCTCCCTTAGTGGTATAGTATCTGAACTGATCAATATCTGATCCGATCAGATCTATACTGGCGTCCCCAGCAGTTTAGGGTTCCCAAAAACGCAGTGTTAGCGGGATCAGCCCAGATACCTGCTAGCACCTGCGTTTTACCCCTCCGCCCGGCCCAGCCCAGCCCACCCAAGTGCAGTATCGATCGATCGATCACTGTCACTTACAAAACACTAAATGCATAACTGCAGCGTTCGCAGAGTCAGGCCTGATCCCTGCGATCGTTAACAGTTTTTTTGGTAGCGTTTTGGTGAACTGGCAAGCGCCAGCGGCCTAGTACACCCCGGTCGTAGTCAAACCAGCACTGCAGTAACACTTGGTGACGTGGCGAGTCCCATAAGTGCAGTTCAAGCTGGTGAGGTGGCAAGCACAAATAGTGTCCCGCTGCCACCAAGAAGACAAACACAGGCCCGTCATGCCCATAGTGCCCTTCCTGCTGCATTCGCCAATCCTAATTGGGAACCCACCACTTCTGCAGCGCCCGTACTTCCCCCATTCACATCCCCAACCAAATGCAGTCGGCTGCATGAGAGGCATTTTTATGTCCTCCCGAGTACCCCTACCCGACGAACCCCCCCAAAAAAGATGTTGTGTCTGCAGCAAGCGCGGATATAGGCGTGACACCCGCTATTATTGTCCCTCCTGTCCTGACAATCCTGGTCTTTGCATTGGTGAATGTTTTGAACGCTACCATACACTAGTTGAGTATTAGCGTAGGGTACAGCATTGCACAGACTAGGACACACTTTCACAGGGTCTCCCAAGATGCCATCGCATTTTGAGAGACCCGAACCTGGAACCGGTTACAGTTATAAAAGTTACAGTTACAAAAAAAGTGTAAAAAAAAAAAAAAAAAAAAACAAACAAAAATATAAAATAAAAAATAATAGTTGTCGTTTTATTGTTCTCTCTCTATTCTCTCTCTCTCTATTCTCTCTATTGTTCTGCTCTTTTTTACTGTATTCTATTCTGCAATGTTTTATTGTTATTATGTTTTATCATGTTTGCTTTTCAGGTCTGCAATTTTTTATACTTTACCGTTTACTGTGCTTTATTGTTAACCATATTTTTGTCTTCAGGTACAGCATTCACGACTTTGAGTGGTTATACCAGAATGATGCTTGCAGGTTTAGGTATCATCTTGGTATCATTCTTTTCAGCCAGCAGTCGGCTTTCATGTAGAAGCAATCCTAGCGGCTAATTAGCCTCTAGACTGCTTTTACAAGCAGTGGGAGAGAATGCCCCCCCCCCCCCCACCGTCTTCCGTGTTTTTCTCTGGCTCTCCTGTCTCAACAGGGAACCTGAGAATGCAGCCGGTGATTCAGCCAGCTGACCATAGACCTGATCAGAGACCAGAGTGGCTCCAAACATCTCTATGGCCTAAGAAACTGGAAGCTACGAGCATTTTATGACTTAGATTTCGCCGGATGTAAATAGCGCCATTGGGAAATTGGGGAAGCATTTTATCACACCGATCTTGGTGTGGTCAGATGCTTTGAGGGCAGAGGAGAAATCTAGGGTCTAATAGACCCCAATTTTTTCAAAAAAGAGTACCTGTCACTACCTATTGCTATCATAGGGGATATTTACATTCCCTGAGATAACAATAAAAATGATTAAAAAAAAAAAAAATGAAAGGAACAGTTTTAAAATAAGATAAAAAAGCAAAAAAATAATAAAGAAAAAAAAAAAAAAAAAAAAAAAGCACCCCTGTCCCCCCTGCTCTCGCGCTAAGGCGAACGCAAGCGTCGGTCTGGCGTCAAATGTAAACAGCAATTGCACCATGCATGTGAGGTATCACCGCGACGGTCAGATCGAGGGCAGTAATTTTAGCAGTAGACCTCCTCTGTAAATCTAAAGTGGTAACCTGTAAAGGCTTTTAAAGGCTTTTAAAAATGTATTTATTTTGTTGTCACTGCACGTTTGTGCGCAATTGTAAAGCATGTCATGTTTGGTATCCATGTACTCGGCCTAAGATCATCTTTTTTATTTCATCAAACATTTGGGCAATATAGTGTGTTTTAGTGCATTAAAATGTAAAAAAGTGTGTTTTTTCCCCAAAAAATGCGTTTGAAAAATCGCTGCGCAAATACTGTGTGAAAAAAAAAAATTAAACACCCACCATTTTAATCTGTAGGGCATTTGCTTTAAAAAAATATATAATGTGTGGGGGTTCAAAGTAATTTTCTTGCAAAAAAAAATAATTTTTTCATGTAATCAAAAAGTGTCAGAAAGGGCTTTGTCTTCAAGTGGTTAGAAGAGTGGGTGATGTGTGACATAAGCTTCTAAATGTTGTGCATAAAATGCCAGGACAGTTCAAACCCCCCCAAATGACCCCATTTTGGAAAGTAGACACCCCAAGCTATTTGCTGAGAGGCATGTCGAGTCCATGGAATATTTTATATTGTGACACAAGTTGCGGGAAAGAGACAAATTATTATTATTTTTTTTTTTTTTTGCACAAAGTTGTCACTAAATGATATATTGCTCAAACATGCCATGGGAATATGTGAAATTACACCCCAAAATACATTCTGTTGCTTCTCCTGAGTACGGGGATACCACATGTGTGAGACTTTTTGGGAGCCTAGCCACGTATGGGACCCCGAAAACCAAGCACCGCCTTCAGGCTTTCTAAGGGCGTAAATTTTTGATTTCACTCTTCACTGCCTATCACAGTCTCGGAGGCCATGGAATGCCCAGGTGGCACAAACCCCCCCCAAATGACCCCATTTTGGAAAGTAGACACCCCAAGCTATTTGCTGAGAGGTATAGTGAGTATTTTGCAGACCTCACTTTTTGTCACAAAGTTTTGAAAATTAAAAAAAGAAAAAAAAAATTTTTTTTTTTGTCTTTCTTCATTTTCAAAAACAAATGAGAGCTGCAAAATACTCACCATGCCTCTCAGCAAATAGCTTGGGGTGTCTACTTTCCAAAATGGGGTCATTTGGGGGGGTTTTGTGCCACCTGGGCATTCCATGGCCTCCGAAACTGTGATAGGCAGTGAAGAGTGAAATCAAAAATGTACACCCTTAGAAATCCTGAAGGCGGTGATTGGTTTTCGGGGTCCCGTACGCGGCTAGGCTCCTAAAAAGTCCCACACATGTGGTATCCCCGTACTCAAGAGAAGCAGCAGAATGTATTTTGGGGTGCAATTCCACATATGCCCATGACCTGTGTGAGCAATATATCATTTAGTGACAACTTTGTGCAAAAAAAAAAAAAAAAAAAAAATAAATTGTCACTTTCCCGCAACTTGTGTCAAAATATAAAATATTCCATGGACTCAACATGCCTCTCAGCAAATAGCTTGGGGTGTCTACTTTCCAAAATGGGGTCATTTGGGGGGGGTTTGTGCCATCTGGGCATTTTATGGCCTTCAAAACTGTGATAGGTAGTGAGGAGTAAAATCAAAAATGTACGCCCTTAGAAATCCTGAAGGCAGTGATTGGTTTTCGGGGCCCCGTATGCGGCTAGGCTCCCAAAAAGTCCCACACATGTGGTATCCCCATACTCAGGAGAAGCAGCTAAATGTATTTTGGGGTGCAATTCCACATAGGCCCATGGCCTGTGTGAGCAATATATCATTTAGTGACAACTTTTTGTAATTTTTTTTTTTTTTTTTTTTTTTTTTCATTATTTAATCACTTGGGACAAAAAAAATGAATATTCAATGGGCTCAACATGCCTCTCAGCAATTTCCTTGGGGTGTCTACTTTCCAAAATGGGGTCATTTGTGGGGGTTTTGTACTGCCCTGTCATTTTAGCACCTCAAGAAATGACATAGGCAGTCATAAATTAAAGACTGTGTAAATTCCAGAAAATGTACCCTAGTTTGTAGGCGCTATAACTTTTGCGCAAACCAATAAATATACACTTATTGACATTTTTTTTACCAAAGACATGTGGCCAAATACATTTTGGCCTAAATGTATGACTAAAATTGAGTTTATTGGATTTTTTTTAGAACAAAAAGTAGAAAATATCATTTTTTTTCAAAATTTTCGGTCTTTTTCCGTGTATAGCGCAAAAAATAAAAACGGCAGAGGTGATCAAATACCATCAAAAGAAAGCTCTATTTGTGGGAAGAAAAGGACGCAAATTTCGTTTGGTTACAGCATTGCATGACCGCGCAATTAGCAGTTAAAGCGACGCAGTGCCAAATTGTAAAAAGTGCTCTGGTCAGGAAGGGGGTAAATCCTTCCGGGGCTGAAGTGGTTAAAGTCTATGGGACACAAACGTGAAAAATTAAAAGTGCTTATTTTAAGGGTTGATATGCAAGTTATTGTCATAAAAAGTATTTGGGGACCCGGGTTCTGCCCCAGGGGACATGTATCAATGCAAAAAAAAGTTTTTAAAAACGGATGTTTTTTCGGGAGCAGTGATTTTAATAATGCTTAAAGTGAAACAATAAAAGTGAAATATTCCTTTAAATTTCATACCTGGGGGGGTGTCTATAGTATGCCTGTAAAGTGGCGCATGTTTCCCGTGTTTACAACAGTCTGAGATCAAAATCCATACCATGTTGATGGGGAGAAGGGCCTCATCCCCACAACCCTTGCCCGGTGGTTGTGGGGGTCTGCGGGCGGGGGCTTATCGGATTCTGGAAGCCCCCTTTAACAAGGGGACCCCCAGATCCCACCCCTCCTGTGTAAAATGGTAATGGGGTACACTGTACCCCTACCATTTCACAAAAAAAGTGTCAAAAATGTTTAAAAAGACAAGAGACAGTTTTTGACAACTCCTTCTTCTTTCTCCGCTTTTTCTTCCATCTACTTCTAGTCTTCATTTGGTTTTCTTCCTCCATCTTGTTCTTCCCCCTCGTCTTCCTCTTCTTCCTCCGATCCTCTGCTTCTTCCTTCGGTCTTCTCGTCCGCATCTTCCTCCGGCGTCTTCTTCCCCGCTTCGTTCTCCGGACGATCCGCATCCATGGGAGGTTCCCGCTGTGTGACGCTTCTGTTCTTCTCACAGTTCTTATAAAACTGAGGGCAGGGCCACCTGGTGATCCCGACCCCCTCTGACGCACGGGGGCTTTCCTATGGCTTTCCCCATGATGTCAGGGGGGGCGGGGTCTGGTTACGTAACGGGTGACCCCGTCCCCCTCTGACACCACGGGGAAAGCCATAGGGAAGTCCCCGTGTGTCAGAGGGGGGTGGCCCTTTAGTATGCCTGTAAAGTGGCGCATGTTTCCCATGTTTACAACAGTCCGAGAGCAAAATGACATTTCTAAAGGAAAAAAAAGTCATTCAAAAGTACTAGCGGTGGCGCCGGCAGCTATAGTGAATTGTCGGGTCTCTGCAATTCTCATAAAAGTCATTGAAAAAAACAGCCTGGGGTTCCCCCACAGTGCATTACCAGGCCCTTTGGGTCTGGTATGAATATTAAGGGGAACCCCACGCCGAAATTAAAAAAAAATGGCGTGGCGGTCCACCTAAAAATCCATACCAGACCCTTACACCGCAACTTGGCAGGCCGCAGAAAAAGAGGGGGGGACAAGAGAGCGTCTCCCCTCCTGAACTGTACCAGGCCACATGCCCTCAACATAGTGAGGATGTCCCCATGTTTGATGGGGACAAGGGCCTCATCCCCACAACTCTTGCCCGGTGGTTGTGGGGGTATGTGGGCGGGGGGCTTATCGGAATCTGGAAGCCCCCTTTAACAAGGGGACCCCCATATCCCGGCCCCCCCTGTATGAAATGGTATTGGGGTACAAATGTACCCCTACCATTTCACAAAAAAAGTGTCAAAAATGTTAAAAAAGACAAGAGACGGTTTTTGACAATTCCTTTATCAATGTCTTCTTCTTTCATCTTCTTCTGGTCTTCTTTTGGTTTTCTTCCTCCGCCTTGTTCTTCCCCCACTTCTTCCCCTTCTTCCTCCGATCCTCTGCTTCTTCCTTCGGTCTTCTCATCCGCATCTTCCTCCGGCATCTTCCTCCAGCTTCTTCTTCCCCGCTTCGTTCTTCGGACGATCCGCATCCACGGGAGGTTCCCACAGTGTGACGCTTCTGTTCTTCTGACAGTTCTTATATAACTGTGGGCGGGGCCACCCGGTGATCCCGTCCCCTCTGACATCACAGGGAAAGCCATAGGGAAGTCCCCGTACATCAGAGGGGGGGCGGGGTCACCGAGTGGCCCCGCCCTCAATTATATAAGGACTGTCAGAAAAACAGAAGCGTCACACAGCGGGAACCTCACATGGATGTGGATCGTCCAGAGAACAAAGCGGGGAAGAAGATGCCGGAGGAAGATGCAGACAAGAAGACCGAAGGAAGAAGTAGAGGATTGGAGGAAGAAGAGGAAGAAGCAGGGGAAGAATAAGATGGAGGAAGAAAACCAAATGAAGACCAGAAGGAGATGGAAGAAGAAGCGGGGAAAGAAGAAGACATTAATAAAGGAATTGTCAAAAACCGTCTCTTGTCTTTTTTAACATTTTTTACACTTTTTTTGTGAAATGGTAGGGGTACATTTGTACCCCATTACCATTTCACACAGGGGGGGTGGAATCTGGGGGTCCCCTTGTTAAAGGGGGCTCCTCAGATTCCGATGAGCCCCCCGCCCGCAGACCCCCACAACCACCGGGCAAGGGTTGTGGGGATGAGGCCCTTGTACGGTTCAGGAGGGGGGCCGCTCTCTCATCCCCCCTCTTTTCCTGCGACCTGCAAGGTTGCATGCTCGGATAAGGGTCTGGTATGAATTTAATAGGGGGACCCCATGCCATTTTTTTTTAATTTTGGTGCAGGGTTCCCCTTAATATCCATACCAGACCTGAAGGGCCTGGTATGGAATTTGGGGGGACCCTCACGCATTTTTTTTTCAAAATTTTGGTTGGGGGTTCCCCTTAATATTCATACCAGACCCAAAGGGCCCGGTAATGCACTGTGGGGAAATCCCAAGCCGTTTTTTTCAATGACTTTTATGAGTATTGCAGAGGCCTAACAATTCATTATAGCTGCTGGAGCTACCGCTAGTACTTTTAAATTACTTTCTTTTCCTTTCGAAATGTCATTTTGCTCTCGGACTGTTGTAAACACGGGAATCATGCGCCACTTTACAGGCAATCTATAGACACCCCCCCAGGTAAGAAATTTAAAGGAATATTTCACTTTTATTGTTTCACTTTAAGCATTATTAAAATCACTGCTCCCGAAAAAACACTTTTTGTGACAATAGCTTGCATATTAACTTTTAAAATTAGCACTTTTGATTTCTCCCATAGACTTTTAAAGGGTGTTCCGTGGCTTTCGAACTTGCCGTAAACACCGGCGAACGGGCGAACAGCCAATGTTCGAGTCGAACTCACGTTCGACCCGAACAGACAGCCCATCCCTAATGGCAATGGCGTCCCTAGGGGGGGCAGAGGGTGCCCCCCCAATTAAATATAAAAAAACATTATTATTTTTTTTTTTTTTACAAAAAGGCAATGTCTTTTTGTTTGCATTCGTAGAGGATGTGCCACATCTTACTCGGGCCGCCGCTGGAGTAACACAGTCTCTATTGAGAAGGAGAGCATCCCCAGTCAGCTTCTGCGGGTGATTCCTCCCCCCTCCCTCTGCTCGCTGACACTGCATAATGCGAGCGCTCACACAACCATGGCCGCCCGATCTGCTCCTTTCCCTGGATCCTCATTGGCAGGGAGAAGAGCAAGTTGCAGGAAGGACTCCACCAGGATTCTCAGTTACTGAAAAAACAGACTGATTTCTCCCATCCTTAGGACAGGAGAACCATCCTGTAAATTCCAAGAGATGCCAGACCAGCGCTGCCAATAGCAGGGGCAGCAAGAGGAGGCTGGGGAATCCCACAGTGGCAGAACACCAGGGCCCGGTGGCAAGACAACCTTTGCAACCCTGATAGTTCTCCCACTGCTTTAGATCCTTATATTTTCTTGGTATGCTGGTGACATATATCTCTTGTTTTCTGTCACCCTGGGGGGCCCCAATACAGTAGGAAGGGAGCTCTCTGCAGAACATGTGAAAGGGCCCGTTGTGGGATCGTAGTAAAAGGCCCCAGGATATATCATATTTAGGGGGGGGCACATGGGGGGACAGGGACAAAAGTAGGGGGTCAACTATAAAATGCAATTATATATATATATATATATATATATATATATATATATATATATATATATATATAATTGCATTTTATAGTTGACCCCCTACTTTTGTCCCTGTCCCCCCATGTGCCCCCCCTAAATATGAAAGCTGGAGACGCCACTGCCTATTGGTGACCAGTGTAGAAACCCCCATTTATTGGCTGTTGATGTAAAATCCCCCATTACATTGGTTGTCAGTGTAAATTCTTCATAACATTGGTGATCAGTGCACATTTCCCTTTACATTGGTGGTAAGTGCAGAATTGCCCCTACACTGTCAGTGTAAATTCTCCTTACATGGAGGTCATTGTATATTCCCCCTTACACTGGTGGTTGGTGTAAATGCTCTTATTACATTGGTGTCAGTGTAGAAATCCCTCTTTTCTATTGGTGGGTGGTGTAAAATCCCCCGTTACATGGTGGTCAGTGCAAATTCCCCCTCACATTGATGGTCAGTGTAAATCCCCCCTCACCTTGGTGGTCATTGTAAATTCCCCATTACATTTGTATAATCCCCCACTGTATACTTGCCAAAGATTTCCAGCTTTGCTCTACATGATTCAGAATTTGTCACAGCGTACTGCCTCCTAACTAATGACTTGACACCTTAGTGTTAAGGAATTCCATAAAGACCAGACTGACTGCTAGCCGCAGGTGGTGACCATCAATTCCCAGACTGAACCAGAGCATAGAGCTGATACTGCCCTCCTGAGATCAGGGAAAGTTGCAACTACACAGAAGATAAAACAAAGAGTTCAAATAAATGTACGGAACTGGAATGAAATATAAGCGCAGGGCATACATGATGGGGTGGAAGAAACAATCATACTGCAAGGGGTTAAAGAGGGGTTGGTACGGTTTCGGAGAAGTAAATTTCACCCTTACCTGATTGGAGGAGTTAGTGCAGGATAAGGAGGAGCTGGAGTGTTAGGAAGGGAGGACGTAGGAGGCTCAGTTGCTGAAGACAAGTCGGTGTGGAAAGTCCCACCCTCCTGTCCCAGAGGAAAAGTTTGGAGGTGCTTCAGGCAAAAGGTTTGGCGATTGGGGTCCTTGACGAAGGCGCAAAAATTGAGGTATTGTTGATAAATACGGTTGGACCCGTCTCAGGTATGGAGTCCTCCTGGTTTGTCTAGTTCAGTCTAGACTACCGGGTAGTAAGGTGGTAGGGGTCTGTGGTCAGTTAATAAGTCCCGGAGGCGGTGGTGCGGTTGGGGACAGAATCTAACTTAGAGATACCACAGATTCCAAAATATTTGGGATTGGCATTGTCAAGGATCTGCAATCATCTTTATTATAATGTTTATGGTTAAATATGTTTTCGAGTTAATAAAAGGCCAAGCTGCCATTTAAATCCAACACAGTGTCCGTGTCATTAATGGGAAAGGAAGGCAAAGGTTGGGTAGGTACATAATTGAGTTGGGGCAGTAAGTTATCTAAACTACCCTAGTCAAGGCTTAGTGCACTCTTCACAGCACTTTCTTAAAGGATAAAAGAGTGCACACTCACAAAAGCAAGTACTTTACATTACTATGTACATAAACTCCACCACCAAAAGGTCTTCAACACAATGTAATACAAATACAAACATTGTAAACCAGCTGATGTGTCTTCAGAGCAAAACTTTTCATTGTGTTGAAGACCTTTCGGTTCTGGAGCCTACGTACAATAATGTTATATTCATTGCTTTTGTGAGTATGCACTCTTTTATCCTTTAATAAAGTGCTGTGGACAATGCACTAGGCTTCTGCACCCTTTTAACTTTATTCTAGGAAGACAAGAAATCCAACATACCCCCCCCCCCCCCCCCAGGCAGAATCATAAATATTCATACCCTCTTCCAGCTGGTTCCACTGCCAATAAACCATCTAGCAGCCGACCAGGAGGACGTCAATATTCATAACTTATCCTTTGCTGAATCTCTTTGCACTATGGAAAGGAAAACACCCCAGCAGCAGGCAGAACCAAACAATAACACAGAATTTAGGGAGGACCAAGTGAAAACAGAGCTATAATTTCAATTTAGGCTGATTACAGTCTAGCAGCACTAAATTTAAAGACTCATCCCTACTAGTGCTATTCTTTATATTGAAACAAGCTCTGAGGGTTTTCAAACTTGTTTTTTAAGTGTTAGGTTCGGCAGAGAATGGCCGTCCATGTTAAAAATGTTTACAGATCGAAGGAGAGAGGACTGCCTTTCTCTCACTCATACAGGATGTCATGTATCTGATGGGAGATTGGGATGAGGAGGGCAGCCTCTCTTGTATCTCTAGGCCAACTGCCCCTGGATGTGATGTGAGACAGATGGTCATGTGGTATAGGAGGTACATGAGTGCCGGAGGAGGTTCCTGGAAGAACTTCATACCAGAGATGCCACCTGGATGGAATCAGCAGGATGTGCAGGCAGGTGTATCATGTAAGTAGTTGGTGGGGCCACAGGATGATCCAGCTGAAGTCAAAGAGGAACTCCAGCTTGGCAGTCCCTTGAACCCCCTATCCAGTGTGTATGGGTAAGAAATTAAAATAAAAAGAGACACCCTACCATTACTGTTCTGTTTCTAGCTAAAAAATTTCCCAGGGTCCAGCGATGTCCAGATTGTGTCCTATGGCATTCCGCCATTGTTTGAAGGTCACAGTATCCCCCCATCATTTGAAAGTCAGAATAAAGGACAGTATACCCCCCCCCCCCCCACTGCTTGAGCATTGAGGGATTTCCAACCAATAGAGCAGTTTTAAGTACCCAGAACATTCTAGTGAAGTGGGTTCCCAACGACATCACTGACAATATTTGGTATTAGTCTGAATATTGACAATCTGTTATTTTTATCACAGGAAATTATCTAGTGCCAACAATTTACACAGCGCTTTACATATTGTACATTCACATCGGTCCCTGCCCTCAAGGAGATTACAATCCAAGGTTCCTATCTCTCATACACTCATATACTAGGGAAAATTTAGACAGGAGCCTGTTAACCTGCCAGCATGTCTTTGGATTCTTGGAGGATATGGGAGGACCTGGAGGAATCCCACGCAAGCAGAGGAGGAATATGCAAACTCCATGCAGATAGTGTCCTGGTCGGAAGTTAAACCCAGGACCCCAGGGTTATAAGGCAAAAGTGCTAGACATTATTATTATAGAGGATTTATATAGCACCAACAATTTACGTAGCGCTTTACAACTTGAGACATTTATTGCCTATATCTATAATAATATCCAGTATGGGCAGTGATATCATGGGGAACCCCTTTTCCAGAGTTCCCAAAATCTTGGGAAACAATAATAATAAATATACCCCAAAATGTTTTTCTCCTTGTAATCCTCACATCAGCAGATGGAAATATTAACTTGCGGTCATTGCTGCTAAAAGGTAGAAGAACCAATTGCCAGCTTTCCTATACTTAAAATTGTACATTTCCCATTTACAGCAAATATAAAAAAGAAAAATAAAGACAACTTGAAAGGGACAAATACCCACTGATGGCATTTTAGTTACCAGCTTAAAAACAATTTCACAAAAAACCTGCAGGAAGGAAGTCGTTGTGTTACCATAATAGTTGTGTAAATTATGGTAAGAATACATTTTAATCATCATTTGATACTCTGGAATATTCAGAGGCGGTGGAAGGTTCTTCTCTCCATCTGCTGCAGACTGGTAGAGGTAAGACCGGCCATGGAGAAGTCATTCCACCATGGATGGGAGATGGAAGAGTGAGAGGAAGGAAGTGAAATTGAAATGGGAAAGAGGAGGAAGGAGAATGAGGAAAACTAAAGGAGAATAAATGGGAGTTAGATATAAAGGTAGACAGGCAGAGAGAAGAAGAGGCAAGAGATATAAGAAGATGACATAAAAGCATGAAAGGTGAGAGGACCCTGGCATGTTTGACAATTTAGAGTATGTACAGGAGAGGAGTGTGGACGGTATGACAATGAGGGTGGGTGCAAAAGAGGAATTTGGGGCATGTAATGAAAAGTGAGTGCAGGAGAGGGCTGTGGTGGCTATGACCATGGACAATGAGTGAAGGAAAGGAGTGTAGAGAGTAGGGATGAGCTTCGTGTTCGAGTCGAACCCATGTTCGACTCGAACATCGGCTGTTCGATCGTTCGCCGAATTGCGAACGTTATGGGCCGTTCGCGCTAAATTCGTGTGGCGCGTCACGGCCCATAATTCACTGCGGCATCGCAGTGCATTGCTGGCTGATGATTGGCCAAGCATGCACTATGACCCGCATGCTTGGCTAATCACAGCGCCGTCAGTAGAGAGAGCTGTAATTGGCCAAAGCCAGGGTGGCTTTGGCCAATTATGGCTCAGGGGATTTAGTACACACCCCACACTATATAAGGCTGCCTGCACGGCGGCCCTGTGTAGTGTGTGTTCCGGTGTGCTGAGAGATAGAGAGAGAGAGAGACAGTGTCATTTGATTTGAGTTAGATAGATTAGGCAGAACAGTCAGTCAGTTAGCTGCACTTACAGTGTATTGTGTATATATATGCATCCCAGGTGTTGCATATATATATATACACTGTATTCAGTTTAGCTAGATCCGTTCCTGTTATCTTCTATCTAGACTATTTACATTTAATGCAGTGCGTCCTGCTCACAGTGTTCAGCTAGATCCGTTCCTGCTATTTACATTTAGTGCAGTGCGTCCTGCTCACAGTGTTCAGCTAGATCCGTTCCTGTTATCTTCTAGACTATTTACATTTAGTGCAGTGCGTCCTGCTCACAGTGTTCAGCTAGATCCGTTCCTGCAATTTACATTTAGTGCAGTGCGTCCTGCTCACAGTGTTCAGCTAGATCCGTTCCTGCTATTTACATTTAGTGCAGTGCGTCCTGCTCACAGTGTTCAGCTAGATCCGTTCCTGCTATTTACATTTAGTGCAGTGCGTCCTGCTCACAGTGTTCAGCTAGATCCGTTCCTGCTATTTACATTTAGTGCAGTGCGTCCTGCTCACAGTGTTCAGCTAGATCCGTTCCTGCTATTTACATTTAGTGCAGTGCGTCCTGCTCACAGTGTTCAGCTAGATCCGTTCCTGCTATTTACATTTAGTGCAGTGCGTCCTGCTCACAGTGTTCAGCTAGATCCGTTCCTGCTATTTACATTTAGTGCAGTGCGTCCTGCTCACAGTGTTCAGCTAGATCCGTTCCTGCTATTTACATTTAGTGCAGTGCGTCCTGCGCACAGTGTTCAGCTAGAGCCGTTCCTGCTATTTACATTTAGTGCAGTGCGTCCTGCTCACAGTGTTCAGCTAGATCCGTTCCTGTTATCTTCTAGACTATTTACATTTAGTGCAGTGCGTCCTGCTCACAGTGTTCAGCTAGATCCGTTCCTGCTATTTACATTTAGTGCAGTGCGTCCTGCTCACAGTGTTCAGCTAGATCCGTTCCTGTTATCTTCTAGACTATTTACATTTAGTGCAGTGCGTCCTGCTCACAGTGTTCAGCTAGATCCGTTCCTGTTATCTTCTAGACTATTTACATTTAGTGCAGTGCGTCCTGCTCACAGTGTTCAGCTAGATCCGTTCCTGCTATTTACATTTAGTGCAGTGCGTCCTGCTCACAGTGTTCAGCTAGATCCGTTCCTGTTATCTTCTAGACTATTTACATTTAGTGCAGTGCGTCCTGCTCACAGTGTTCAGCTAGATCCGTTCCTGTTATCTTCTAGACTATTTACATTTAGTGCAGTGCGTCCTGCTCACAGTGTTCACAGTGTCCTGAGGCAGGCCAGGAAAGTCTGTGTGCATTTCCGCCGGTCATATAATGCCAGTGCTCGGCTGACGGACCTCCAAAAGGAGTTTAACCTGCCCAAGAACCGCCTAATCTGTGACATGCCCACCAGGTGGAACTCAACGTTGGCCATGCTGCAGCGGCTGCACACGCAGCAGAGGGCCATCAATGAGTACCTGTGCGACTATGGCACCAGGACAGGGTCAGGGGAGCTTGGTTTTTTTTCCCCACGCCAGTGGGCCATGATCAGGGATGCATGCACTGTCCTGTCACCATTCGAGGAGGCCACGAGGATGGTGAGCAGTGACAGTGCATGCATCAGTGACACTGTCCCCCTTGTCCACCTGTTGGAGCACACGCTGCGTGGAATAATGGACAGGGCACTTGAGGCAGAACAGAGGCAGGAAGAGGAGGACTTCCTTAGCTCTCAAGGCCCCCTTTATCCAGACAGTGTTCCTGCGTGCCCGCCGATCACACAGGAAGAGGACGAGGAGGAGGAGGAAGATTGTGTCAGTATGGAGGTGGAGCCTGGCACTCAGCATCAGCAGCAGTCTTTAAGGGATCAGTCCCAAGAAACACATGGACTTGTACGTGGCTGGGAGGAGGTGGCTGCGGACCATGTCGTTCTTAGTGACCCAGAGGACTCCGGACCGAATGCCTCAGCAAACCTACGCTGCATGGCCTCCCTGATCCTGCAAAGCCTGCGTAAGGATCCTCGTATTCGTGGTATCAAGGAGAAGGACCAATACTGGCTGGCAACCCTCCTTGATCCACGTTACAAGGGTAAGGTTGCGGACCTTATCTTGCCATCGCAGAGGGAGCAGAGGATGAAACATCTTCGGGAGGCCTTGCAGAAAGGTCTGTGCAACGCGTTCCCAGAGACTGGGAGGTTACAAACTCCTGTTTCTGGACAACGTGTTGCTGAGGCTTCGGTCAGTCAAAGAAGGAGCGGTGGAGAAGGTGGCCGTCTGACCGATGCGTTCAGACAATTTTTTGGTCCGCAGCCCCAAGGTATGATCGGTTCCAGCAACCATCGCCAGCGTCTGTTTTACATGCTGCAGGAATACCTAGGGGCAAGATCAGACTTGGACACCTTTCCCACCGAAAATCCTCTGGGTTACTGGGTCTTGAGGATGGATCACTGGCCAGAGCTTGCACAGTATGCAATTGAGCTACTGGCCTGTCCTGCATCCAGCGTTCTTTCGGAACGCACATTCAGTGCTGCTGGAGGCGTGGTAACCGATCACAGGGTGCGTCTGTCCACCGACTCGGTCGATCGGCTGACCTTCATAAAAATGAATGAGTCTTGGATCACCACCAGCTACCAAGCACCTGATGCTGATGTAACCGAATAATTTTTTTTGAAATCTCAGATCCCTTCAAAGACTGCCTATGCTGATGCTGAGTGACTATCCCTGAGTAATTATCCTCTTCCTCCTCAATCATCACGCTGATAGCTTGTAAGAACATTTTTGGTTCTGGGCGCCACCACCAGTGCCTAAGGCACAATTTTTCAGCCCCTGTTTAACAGGGGCGTGTAATTACAATTTTTGATGTAATACTTTGCAGCAGGGCTCGTTCCTGCATTCCAACTAGAGTGTCTGTGAGGGGTTGCAGTGTTGTGGCACCAGCACCAGTGCCTAGGGCCCAATTTTTCTGCCCCTGTCTAACAGGGGCGTGTAATTACAATTTTTGATGCAATACTTTGCAGCAGGGCTCGTTCCTGCGTTCCAACTAGAGTGTCTGTGAGGGGTTGCAGTGTTGTGGCACCAGCACCAGTGCCTAAGGCCCAATTTTTCTGCCCCTGTCTAACAGGGGCGTGTAATTACAATTTTTGATGCAATACTTTGCAGCAGGGCTCGTTCCTGCGTTACAACTAGAGTGTCTGTGAGGGGTTGCAGTGTTGTGGCACCAGCACCAGTG
This sequence comes from Aquarana catesbeiana, assembly GCF_042186555.1. Classification (NCBI taxonomy): domain Eukaryota; kingdom Metazoa; phylum Chordata; class Amphibia; order Anura; family Ranidae; genus Aquarana; species Aquarana catesbeiana. The sequence goes on from NC_133331.1 coordinate 5,141,686, forward strand.
CCTAAGGCCCAATTTTTCTGCCCCTGTCTAACAGGGGCGTGTAATTACAATTTTTGATGCAATACTTTGCAGCAGGGCTCGTTCCTGCGTTCCAACTAGAGTGTCTGTGAGGGGTTGCAGTGTTGTGGCACCAGCACCAGTGCCTAAGGCCCAATTTTTCTGCCCCTGTCTAACAGGGGCGTGTAATTACAATTTTTGAAGCAATAATTTGCAGCAGGGCTCGTTCCTGCGTTCCAACTAGAGTGTCTGTGAGGGGTTGCAGTGTTGTGGCACCAGCACCAGTGCCTAAGGCCTAATTTTTCAGCTCCTGTTCAACAGGGGCATGTAATTACAATTCTTGATCTAATATTTCACAGCAGGGCCCTGTGAGGGCTTACAGTGTTGTGGCCACAGCAACACCTAAGGCCCAAATTTCTGCTGAGTATATAGGGCAGGACCCTACTTTCAAACATCTAACTTACAAACGACTCCTACTTGCAAACGGAAGGAGACAACAGGAAGTGGGATGAAATCTACCCCTAGGAAGGGAAATTCTCTCCTGTAAGAGTTAATATGGGAAAACAAGTTCTCCTTTCCACTGATGCTTTCCAATCCTTGTTCCACAAAAAAACCCAAATTTTCAAAAAACATTTTTCATTGGGACAAAAAAGTGAGGTGAAATCTTCTGAAGAGGAGGAAAGACAGCAAAACAAATGTCACAGGGGTGATAACCCTTCCCTATGTTTTCCAAAAAGCTTAGAAAAGATTTTTTGGCTGGAGCTAAACACGTTAAAAATGTTCAAAATTACAAACAGATTCTACTTAACAACAAACCTACAGTCCTTGTCTTGTTTGCACCGCCTGTATACTGCTGTTCAGAGTATATAGGGCCTGGTGGCCCCACACCTTTCCTTATTTTAATTTGGGTGCGGGGTTCCCCTTAATATCCATACAAGACCCAAAGGGCCTGGTAATGGACTGGGGGGTACCCATGCCGTTTGTCTCACTGATTTTCATCCATATTGCCATGACCCGACATGACATTAAACCCGCAAGCAGTTTTAAATGAGATTTTTTCCTTTAAAAATGACATTTGGTGCAGGGACTGTTCTAAACATGGGAAACACGCGTCACTTTACAGGCATACTATAGACACCCCCCAGGTACGATATTTAAAGGAATATTTCACTTTTTTTTTTTTACTTTAAGCATCATTAAAATCACTGCTCCCGAAAAAACGACCGTTTTTAAAAGTTTTTTTTGCATTGATACATGTCCCCTGGGGTAGGACCCGGGTCCCCAAACCCTTTTTAGGACAATACCATGCAAATTAGCCTTTAAAATGAGCACTTTTGATTTCGAACGTTCGAGTCCCATAGACGTCAATGGGGTTCTAACGTTCGTGCGAACTTTCGGTCCGTTCGCGGGTTCTGGTGCGAACCGAACCGGGGGGTGTTCGGCTCATCCCTAGTAGAGAGTATGACAGTGGGCAGTGGGTGCAGGAGAGATACAAAGATGTATGTTGGGGGCAGTATGTACAGGAGAGGAGTGTGGGGAGTATGACAGCTGGTGCGGGAGAAGGCTGTGGATGGTATGACCATGAACAGTGGGTGCAAGAAAGGAGTGTGGAGGGTATGACAGAAGGCAGTATATACAGGAGATGAGTGTGGAGGGTATGACAATGGGCAGTATATACAGGAGACGAGTGTGGAGGGTATGACAGTGGGCAGTATGTATAGGAGAGGAGTGTGGAGGGTATGACAGTGGGCAGTGTATACAGGAGAGGAGTGTGGAGGGTATGACAGTGGACATTCTATACAGGAGAGGAGTGTGGAGGGTATGATAGTGGGCAGTATGTACAGGAGAGGAGTGTGGAGGGTATGACAGTGGGCAGTATGTACAGGAGAGGAGTGTGGAGGGTATGACAGTGGGCAGTATGTACAGGAGAGGGGTGTGGAGGGTATGACAGAGGGCAGTATATAAAGGAGAGGAGTGTGGAGAGTATGACAGTGGTCAGATCGTGCAGCAGAGGAGTATAGAGAATTTGCCCATGGACAGTGGGTGCAGGAGAGAAGTGGGGGGTATGACAGTGGACAGTTTGTACAGGAGGAGAGTGTAGGGGGAGGGGGGATATGACAGTGGGAAATACCTAACTCTGTTACACAAGCTTGGTGCACCCTCTGTATTTTCTACTACAAGAAATAACATTAAGAGTGTAAGAGCTCTACACAGTCATACAAGGTCTTTTAGACTCGTCACGGAGTTATGAATCCACCAGGATAAGTCGTCCCTTTTCTGGAATGCTGCAACAAGTTGGAGCCCAGATATAGGAAGTCAGAGACAGGTGACAAGGTTATTTTTATCCCATACAGCCATTAGAAGTGAAGGGATTGTACTATAACCATGTGTAGCACACTACTCCCGTAGGAGCTGCTGGTAGCTCATTCTTTTCTGTTAGTGTGGTTCCAATCTCCTCCTCCACACGAATAACATCAGCAGACAGTCCAGAACAGTTGAAACATTAAACTTTATTCTCTTCCTCTTTTGCATGGTAGAAAAGAATGTGCAATATGTACAGTCTGTATCTCCAGGAAATAAAATAACAAGTATAGGCGCAGTAACTCAGAATATCCACAGGATCAGATCTCCACAAGTTATGTACCAAAAGTCATTCAAATAATAAAGAAGGAATAACAATCCATATAGCAAACACAAACCAATAGTCTATGTGTTGCTGTTAAATGAGGTGGAAGAGTAAAAACATAAAAACATAGATAAACTGACATTGCAGTGGTTAACACAGGCATGGTAGTATGTGTCATGGATGGCGCTTCCAATCCTGTGCCTATGGACACGGAAAAGTATTTTTTACCTATAAAAATGACTGAACCCAGAGGCGCCTCTCTACTTGTTGTATCTCCAGGAAGTATGAGCTGCCTCTAAATCTTTGGTTCCTGTAATGGTAGTTATAACCTCTTCCCTTAGCGAACTGACCGATGCCTCTTTGAAAGACACTTGGTTTTGGATGCTAGAAGTACCAGGCCTAACCTGCCTATGTTGACTCTTGTGATCCTCCCTGGCCAGTTCAGGAAAAGTCCAGGCGCACCCCGATCCACTTCATCCCTTTGATAGCTACTTTCTGCTCTGCATGTCCAGAACCATCCCAGCCGGTAGAACCCTGTCTGATCAGATCCTCCCAGGAGCATGTGACCCCCAGTTCATATAGGCCTGATAGCCATTCAAATTAACGACTGGTCAAGGTTAGCCCACACAAACTAACTGCATCCTGTGTCCAACCCACCTTCCCTCCAGAACCTCTCACTGGAAGAACAGGGCATCAATCAAACAGAATACAGGTGGTCACACCCCCCCTTCCTATTCTGTCATTTCTCCCAGCCAATTTAACCCAACCAGGCTTATACCAACAGGGCAAAACACTGGCAACTTTACCTGACATTAATCCTAACTAACTAATCTAGCACACACCGAAGTAGGTGGGCGCTACACATGCAAAATGGAACCAATGTGTGATCATCAGGTGTTTTTTTTTATTTAATGGGCACCTCTGCTGACAACACATTGGTTCTATTTTGGGGTCCTTCCCCCCCTTTAGGGTCTTATCTGCCCTTCTGGGTAGTCCAGCTGTCCTTTCCTACTGCTCATCAAGGTCCCAGCTTTGCTAGCGGGGGGTCCATTTTACTGAGTAGGGATGAGCCGAACACCCCCTGGTTCGGTTCGCACCAGAACCTGCGAACGGACCGAAAGTTCGCACAAACGTTAGAACCCCATTGACGTCTATGGGACTCGAACGTTCGAAATCAAAAGTGCTCATTTTAAAGGCTAATTTGCATTGTATTGTCCTAAAAAGGGTTTGGGGGCCCGGGTCCTACCCCAGGGGACATGTATCAATGCAAAAAAAACTTTTAAAAACGTCCGTTTTTTTGGGAGCAGTGATTTTAATGATGCTTAAAGTAAAAAAAAAGTGAAATATTCCTTTAAATATCGTACCTGGGGGGTGTCTATAGTATGCCTGTAAAGTGGCGCATGTTTCCCGTGCTTAGAACAGTCCCTGCACAAAATGTAATTTTTAAAGGAAAAAAAGTCATTTAAAACTGCTTGCGGGTTTAATGTAATGTCGGGTCCTGGCAATATGGATGAAAATCAGTGAGACAAACGGCATGGGTACCCCCCAGTCCATTACCAGGCCCTTTGGGTCTTGTATGGATATTAAGGGGAACCCAGCACCAAAATTAAAAAAAGGAAAGGTGTGGGGCCCCCAGGCCCTATATACTCTGAACAGCAGTATACAGGCGGTGCAAACAAGACAAGGACTGTAGGTTTGTTGTTAAGTAGAATCTGTTTGTAATTTTTGAACGGGTACATTTTTAACGTGTTTAGCTCCAGCCAAAATAACTTTTTTAAGCTTTTTGGAAAACATAGGGAAGGGTTATCACCCCTGTGACATTTGTTTTGCTGTCTTTCCTCCTCTTCAGAAGATTGAACCTCACTTTTTGTCCCAATGACAAATGTTTTTTGAAAATTTGGGTTTTTTTGTGAAACAAGGATTGGTGATAAAGAATCAGTGGAAAGGAGAAATGTTTTTCCCATATTAACTCTTACAGGAGAGAATTTCCCTTCCTAGGGGTAGATTTCATCTCACTTCCTGTTGTCTCCTTCCGTTTGCAAGTAGGAGTCATTTGTAAGTTGGACGTTTGAAAGTAGGGGCCTACCCTATATACTCAGCAGAAATTTGGGCCTTAGGTGTTGTTGTGGCCACAACACTGTAAGCCCTCACAGGGCCCTGCTGTGAAATATTAGATTAAGAATTGAAATTACATGCCCCTGTTGAAAAGGGGCAGAAAAATTGGGCCTTTGGTGGTGGTGGTGGTGCTGGTGCCACAACACTGTAAGTCCTTACTCGCTCTTGGTGGGCACAGAAACGGGCCCTGCCGTGAAATATTAGATCAAGAATTGTAATTACATGCCCCTGTTGAACAGGGGCTGAAAAATTGGGCCTTAGGCACTGGTGCTGGTGCCACAACACTGCAACCCCTCACAGATACTCTAGTTGGAACCCAGGAACGAGCCCTGCTGCAAAGTATTGCATCCAAAATTTTAATTACATGCCCCTGTTGAACAGGGGCTGAAAAATTAGGCCTTAGGCACTGGTGCTGTTGCCACGACACTGCAACCCCTCACAGATACTCTAGTTGGAACGCAGAAACGAGCCCTGCTGCAAAGTATTGCATCAAAAATTGTAATTACAGGCCCCTGTTAAACAGGGGCTGAAAAATTGGGCCTTAGGCACTGGTGACGGCGCCCAGAACCAAAAATGTTCTTACAAGCTATCAGCGTGATCATTGAGGAGGAAGAGGATAATTACTCAGGATAGTCACTCAGCATCAGCATAGGCAGTCTTTGAAGGGATCTGAGATTTCAAAAAAAATTATTCGGTTACATTAGCATCAGGTGCTTGGTAGCTGGTGGTGATCCAAGACAGATTCATTTTTATGAAGGTCAGTCGATCGACCGAGTCGGTGGACAGACGCACCCTGTGATCGGTCACAAAGCCTCCAGCAGCACTGAATGTGCATTCCGAAAGAACGCTGGATGCAGGACAGGCCAGTAGCTCAATTGCATACTGTGCAAGCTCTGGCCAGTGATCCATCCTCAAGACCCAGTAATGCAGAGGATTTTCGGTGGGAAAGGTGTCCAAGTCAGATCTTGCCCCTAGGTATTCCTGCACCTGTAAAACAGACGCTGGCGATGATTGCTGGAACCGATCATACCTTGGGGCTGCGGACTAAAAAATTGTCTGAACGCATCGGTCAGGCGGCCACCTTCTCCACCGCTCCTTCTTTGACTGACAGAAGCCTCAGCAACACGTTGTCCTGAAACAGGAGTTTGTAACCTCCCAGTCTCTGGGAACACGTTGCACAAACCTTTCTGCAAGGCCTCCCGAAGATGTTTCATCCACTGCTCCCTCTGCGACGGCAAGATAAGGTCCGCAACCTTACCCTTGTAACGTGGATCAAGAAGGGTTGCCAGCCAGTAGTGATCCCTCTCCTTGATCACACAAATCTGAGGATCAAGGAGGCCATGCAGCGTAGGTTTGCTGAGGCATTCGGTCCGGAGTCCTCTGGGTCACTAAAGATGACATGATCCTTAGCCACCTCCTCCCAGCCACGTACAAGTCCATGTGTTTCTTGGGACTGATCCCTTTAAGACTGCTGCTGATGCTGAGTGTCAGGCTCCACCTCCATACTGACACAATCCTCCTCCTCCTCCTCTTCTTGTGTGATCGGCGGGCACGCAGGAACACTGTCTGGATAAAGGGGGCCTTGAGAGCTAAGGAAGTCCTACTCTTCCTGCCTCTGTTCTGCCTCAAGTGCCCTGTCCATTATTCCACGCAGCGTGTGCTCCAACAGGTGGACAAGGGGGACAGTGTTACTGATGCATGCACTGTCACTGCTCACCATCCTCGTGGCCTCCTCAAATGGTGACAGGACAGTGCATGCATCCCTGATCATGGCCCACTGGCGTGGGGAAAAAAAAACAAGCTCCCCTGACCCTGTCCTGGTGCCATAGTCGCACAGGTACTCATTGATGGCCCTCTGCTGCGTGTGCAGCCGCTGCAGCATGGCCAACGTTGAGTTCCACCTGGTGGGCATGTCACAGATTAGGCGGTTCTTGGGCAGGTTAAACTCCTTTTAGAGGTCCGCCAGCCGAGCACTGGCATTATATGACCGGCGGAATGCATGCACTGTCACTGCTCACCATCCTCGTGGCCTCCTCAAATGGTGACAGGACAGTGCATGCATCCCTGATCATGGCCCACTGGCGTGGGGAAAAAAAAACAAGCTCCCCTGACCCTGTCCTGGTGCCATAGTCGCACAGGTACTCATTGATGGCCCTCTGCTGCGTGTGCAGCCGCTGCAGCATGGCCAACGTTGAGTTCCACCTGGTGGGCATGTCACAGATTAGGCGGTTCTTGGGCAGGTTAAACTCCTTTTAGAGGTCCGCCAGCCGAGCACTGGCATTATATGACCGGCGGAAATGCACACAGACTTTCCTGGCCTGCCTCAGGACATCCTGTAAGCCCGGGTACCTGCCCAAGAACCGCTGCACCACCAAGTTAAGGACGTGAGCCAAACAGGGCACATGAGTCATTTGTCCCTGTCGGAGGGCGGAGAGGAGGTTGGTGCCATTGTCGCAAACCACCATTCCTGCCTTAAGTTGGCGTGGCGTCAACCACCTCTGAACCTGGCCCTGCAGAGCTGACAGAACCTCTGCCCCAGTGTGGCTCCTGTCCCCCAAGCACACCAGCTCAAGCACCGCATGGCATCTTTTGGCCTGCGTACATGCATAGCCCCTTGAACGCCTACGGAGCACCGCTGGTTCCGAGGACAAAGCACAGGAAGAGGCCATGGAGGAAGAAGAAGAGGAGGGGGTGGAGGAGAGAGGTGTGTCACAATCATTAGTAGTGGCATTTTGGAGGCGTGGTGGCGGAACAACCTCCAACACTACTGCACCTTGTCCTGCATCCTTCCCAGCTGCCAGCAGAGTCACCCAATGCGCCGTGAAACTTAGGTAATGTCCCTGTCCATGCCTGCTGGACCATGAGTCAGCGGTAATATGCACCTTACCACTGACCGCCCTGTCCAGCGAGGCATGGACATTGCCTTCCACATGCCGGTAGAGAGCCGGAATCGCCTTCCGTGAGAAAAAGTGGTGTTTGGGTACCTGCCACTGAGGAACCGCACATTCCACAAACTCACGGAAGGGGGCAGAGTCTACCAACTGAAAAGGCAGCAGTTGAAGTGCTAGCAATTTTGCCAAGCTAGCATTCAACCGCTGGGCATGTGGATGGCTGGGAGCAAACTTCTTTCGGCGGTGCAGCAGCTGGGGCAGGGAAATTTGCCTGGTACAATCTGATGTCGGTGTACCGAAAGCAGATTGCCCACAAGTACTTGGCTGTAACACACCTAATTCTACACCTTCATTCCTCTCAGTGCAGGTCTCAGAGAGGACTGTGGGGTTGGAGATCTCAGCTGATGAGGAGCAAGGAGAGGTCCTCTTTGTTTTTTGGTGTGGGTCTTTTTGATACGCTTGCCAACGAACTGCATGGCAGGTCAACATATGTCTGGTCAAGCATATGGTACCCAAGCGGGAGATGTTTTGGCCACGCGAGATACGCTTGAGACATATGTTGCAAATAGCAGCGGTGCGATCTGATGCACTCGTCTCAAAAAAGGCCAACACCAAAGAACTTTTTGTATAATGCGCAGAAACTGCAGTGCCCTGCACATGCGGAGCTTTGGGGTGTGATGCAGTCAGTGTGCTGCCCTTAGGCTGGCCCCTGGAGGGCATCCTGCCTCGTTGGTGATGTGCCGCCTCCTCCTCCTCTCTCCTATCAGGCACCCACGTTGAGTCAGTGACCTCATCGTCCCCTCCCTCCTCATCACTGGAGCAAACCTGGCAGTATGCTGCAGCAGGGGGAGCATGACTGCCAGATTGCTGTCCTTCTTGGGCACCCCCTCTGTCCGTGCTCACGTTACTGCCTTCATCTAGCTCAGCATCATCATCAGAGCCTTCCAAACGCTGGGCATCCTCCTGGAGCATGTACCCAACACTGTGGTCAAACAGTTCGAGGGACTCCTCAGGAGGACATGGTGGGGCTAGGGAAGGAGTCACTGATGACATTGAGCCAAGGGAAGAGGCCGCTGCTTTGCCAGACAAAGTACCCTGAGCATGGGTGAGAGAGGATGAGGAGGATGAGGATGGCTTGGTCATCCACTCGACCAAGTCTTCCGCATGTTGCGGCTCAACGCGGCCAGCTGCTGAAAAAAAGGCCAAGCGTGTCCCACGGCCACGTTCTGATGAGGATGCACCGTCTCCACGACCAGCACTGTTGCCTCTAGACACAGAGCCTGCTTGCCTTCTTTTATTGGCTTGTGACTGTCTGCCTCACCTTGTTGGCCTTCCAGACATACTAATGGCCTGTAGCTGGACTAAGCTGGGATATATATATATATATATATATATATATATGTACTGATACTGCAGCTAGTTAAATCAACTGCCTGTCTGTAGTATGAGAACACCACCAACCTTCTACAGGTAGCTTTAGCTGAACACTGTGCAGAGCTCGCAAAAAACTAACTTGTAGCTTATTTAGCTACCTGCGATAGTGATAGGATCAGGAAAACACCACCAACCTTCTACAGGTAGCTTTAGCTGAACACTGTGCAGAGGTCGCACTACACTAACTTGTAGTTTTAGCTGAACACTGTGAGGAGGACGCACTACACTAACTTGTAGCTTTAGCTGAACACTGTGCAGAGGTCTCACTACACTAACTTGTAGTTTTAGCTGAACACTGTGCAGAGGTCGCACTACACTAGTAGTTTTAGCTGAACACTGTGAGCAGGACGCACTACACTAACTTGTAGCTTTAGCTGAACACTGTGCAGAGGTCTCACTACACTAACTTGTAGTTTTAGCTGAACACTGTGCAGGGGTCGCACTACACTAACTTGTAAGGAAAAATGGGCGTGGGTGCTGCGCTATCCAAAAAGAATAACTGCTACAAGTAACAATATGAAGTAACTGTTAAAGTGTAGATAGGGGGCTGCTACCAGCCTAAATGATGTAAAGCAGGATAGTGGTAAAAGCCACTATAAATCAATCTCAGCTCAATACACGTGTTATTGCCCAAATGGGAAGTGTAAACACAATCTATGTGCAAAATCATGCAATAAATAAATCCTATCTATAAATGTACAATAAGAAATTCAGTATAGGTGTACTCCTGTGTAAATATAAATGAATAGATTTGTGTGCCAAATCCAGCAATACATAAACAAAAACTAACAATAAAATAGATTATGCAAAAAAAACTAGCAGTACAGTAAATTGTGCAAAAAAGCAAATCAATGTGCAAACACAATAAATAATGATATTTGAAGCGCTTCACAATGTGCATAAAAATGAGTATATATGAATAAATATAAATAAATATAAATACTCAAATAAATCCAGCGGTGAGTGAAATTCCTAAAAAATCCAGCAATCAAAAAAGTGTAAAATTATTAGTGCCACCAAATGTGTAAAAAAATCCACATAAAAAATCAACATAAAAACAAATATATAGGGATGTATTCAGAAGGTTCAATTATACAAGTGTAGAATCCGATTGGTATAGAGCTTTGATCCGGTCCCACTAGCAAAGCTGTTTAAAAACACTTGCTTAATTAAGGTGCTCATTGACATTTATAGTAACTTTTTCAAGGATCCTTGAAAAAGTCACGTGACTGTGATGCAACGCGTGGGAGGAGCCAAGGACGCTCTGTGCAGATCAGCAGTATCACACAGTGTACTGCAGTGAATCTGCTCCTGTCTAAGGCGGCTGACTGCTATAGTAAAACCTGCACATGCCTTATCATTATAAGGCACACCTGAGTGGATTGAAGTTTGCCTGTGTACCTTGGTATCCTAACTATTGCACAATGATTGTTTTTTTCTCTTATCTGCCTGTCAAATGAGATCTGTTTATGATTCTCACATTGGTTGTGAACAGAAGCAAAAGAAACATTGTTACTATAAATGTCAATGAGCACCTTAATTAAGCAAGTGTTTTTAAACAGCTTTGCTAGTGGGACCGGATCAAAGCTCTATACCAATCGGATTCTACACTTGTATAATTGAACCTTCTGAATACATCCCTATATATTTGTTTTTATGTTGATTTTTTATGTGGATTTTTTTACACATTTGGTGGCACTAATAATTTTACACTTTTTTCATTGCTGGATTTTTTAGGAATTTTACTCACCGCTGGATTTATTTGAGTATTTATATTTATTTATATTTATTCATATATACTCATTTTTATGCACATTGTGAAGTGCTTCAAATATCATTATTTATTCTTTTTAAGTGACTCTGAAAACACTCTCTTTTGATAGCAGCCTCACTTGGTTTTATGTGTAATTATCAGCTATTTAGCATCACAGCGCTTTGTGTTTTATATATTCTTTTTCACTTAATGTGCAAACACAGTCATATAAAAAACTTCCTGTGTGGATGTGCAAAAACGCATAGAAAGTGCATGGTGATATGTGACATAAATAATCCAATAAAATTACAATGACAAAGTGTCACAACAGTAAATAGTCCAATATGGTCTGGTAATAGGGAAAGTCCAGATAACATGCAACTGTGTGCATAGGTGAAAAAACACAAAATGCAATGTGGTAATGTCCTCTTAAAGGCAATACAGAAGTCCAGTGTGCTCAAACCAAATGAAGTGAAGTGCCTGAAATAAGACAAATGTGTTTCCTCTTCGTGCATAAATCACACACAAGTAAGTAGTGGCCTATTACCTAACAGTAGTGGAAAAAAACGCAGGGAAGTAAAAACAGGTGAATGTAGTCTTTACTTTGGGTCCTGGACCAGCGCGGGTCTTGTCTCTGTCTCCGTGCCTCAGTATAGGTGAAACCGATAATAAAGGACAAGGGGGTACCAGATAGTGTAGTATGTTTTTAAGCAGGAAACCTGCGCTGTGTGTGTGTGATTTATGCATGAAGAGGAAACACATTTGTCTTATTTCAGGCACTTCACTTCATTTGGTTTGAGCACACTGGACTTCTGTATTGCCTTTAAGAGGACATTACCACATTGCATTTTGTGTTTTTTCACCTACAGTATGCACACAGTTGCATGTTATCTGGACTTTCCCTATTACCAGACCATATTGGACTATTTACTGTTGTGACACTTTGTGATTGTAATTTTATTGGATTATTTATGTCACATATCACCATGCACTTTCTATGCGTTTTTGCACGTCCACACAGGAAGTTTTTTATATGACTGTGTTTGCACATTGATTTGCTTTTTTGCACAATTTACTTGACTAGGGTAGCCAGATACCTTACTGCCCCCACCAATACATGTATGACACCTTATGTTACTAAGTAATGACACCGACACTTGTTTTGGATGTAAATGGCCTTATCGGCCTTTATTAACAAAACCAATAAAACTGTAAACTTTTATTTCAAATATTTAAAACGATTTAAAATATTCAAAAAATTTTAACTCGAAAATCTCAGTAATTTTGCTAGCTGGTCCCTGACGACCCCAATCACTTTTTGAGCCTGTAATCCCTTTTTGTTAGCATCTGTCCCCAGCCGCTAACTCGCCTCGAGGACTCACTAACTGACCACAGACCCCCATTTATTACCCGTTGGTCCAAAAACTGACACTAGACCAACCGGAATACTCCATCCTGGGATGTGTCCCAACGTTTTCCAATACCTCATTTTAATATATATATATATATATATATATATATATATATATATATATATATATATATATATATATATATCCATATATATATACTCCTGTCGCCAAGGACCTAACGCCACCACGGCAAAAGTGTGACACCTTACACTTGTGCCCGCAGCCACAGCAGCAATGCTCTCCTAATGCCATCTTCAAGCCCCAAGGCCCAAAGATCAATCCCAACTGGATTAAGATGAACACCATCCTCTCTCAAGTACATCCAAGTGTCAACCTCCAATTCCCAATGGCGTATCACTATGCCCCCATTCCGGGAAACGAACCTGCCCACTTCTTTATTAACTATTATGCGTGTCTTAATAAGGTTTTCCCATGAACGGGCCCCCCCTCCAAGACATGCGGGCTACTATATCAGACCATACAAAATTCATGTCCGGAAAAGATGCCCTAAGCCTGAGAAAGTCCCACTGTAATTCTTTTATGACCTGTCTCATTGGTCTAATGCCCAAGTCATTTCCTCCCACGTGAAGGACCAATATATCCGGGGCCCTATCCAACCTGGAAAAGCGATGTACCTCTGGAACTACTTGTTGCCACCTCATGCCTGGTATACCCAGCCATCTAACAGTGCCCTCCTCCCTCTTAAGCTGAAGCTGCCTACCGTCAGGTCTGACGTCTGCCCTTTTCGCCCCTAAAAAAAAGTATGAATGTCCCAATATCCAAATGAGACATCTTGGGGGATCTGAAAAGACATAACAAAGAAAAATACCAGCGACACTCTAAACATTTATAGCCGCCTACTATAATTAACATGTACAAAAATATATACTTCACAATAAATGTGGGCGAACATATATCTGATACCTGTTTGACTCCCATCTGCCTATCTTCTTTATTACTTTTGTAGGAAGTCCCCAGCGAGAAGCCTCCGTGGCTGCCCCTATGCGGAAAGAATGCCCTGCATATTCTCCTGGAGAAAGCCCTCCTTCTTTTAAACACTTCCGCAGCACTGCTGTAAACTGAAACCTAGATAGGCACAATCCATCCTTGTGGATAAACAGTGCCCCGTCCCCTGTCGGTCGAATATCCATGAACTGCCTCAGGGCTGTAACTGGACAAAACTGGGTGTCTAACCCCCTGAACAATTCCACTCTGACCCCCTTACCGTCCTGGTCCGTTTTTGATCGCCTTATCCAAATCAGTACGGACTGATCTGAAGACTGCACGTCACTGAACCTCAAACCTCCCACTACCCTTTTTGAAGGCAAAACTAGCTCACTGATTTTGAATGCCCCAAAAAACGCCAGCATAAAGGCTGCTCGGAAAAGCACTTGTTCGAAGTGCTCTGAACACACCTTTTTCAACTTGTCATAATAGTTCCCAGCACCGCAAACGACACTGGGCGTCTGAAGTCCTTTTTGTGAGAACCTTTTCTATAACCCCGCAATGCCCTGCGGACCAAAAAGGATTTAGTGAAATCCCTGAGTCCTTTCAATTGAAATAAGAATGCTAAAGCCGCCATCTTCTTCCCCATTGCAGGCCCAGAGACCCCTTTTGAATAATTCATACAAATAAAACTCAACACCCATGTCTGCATGTCATCTGAGTCCTCTGACCCTCCTACCTCCTCCATCAAGGCCAACCATTCCTGCCATACTTTGCAATAGGCCCTCCATGTTCCTGCGCTGAGAGACTGCCGTATCAATTCTGCGGTGATTCCAACCCAACTCTCTACAATTCCGGCGGGCATGGATCCCCTACCCGGTTCGCCTCCGGTGCCAGCTTGCGAAATTCTTCCCACTGGAAACGAGACAAAGAATCCGCTAACTTGTTGTCCACCCCAGGAATATGCACTGCGTAAATAAATGCATTTATGCGCAAACAACTGAGCACCAGTTGCATTAACAATCTAACCACGGGTGGGGACGAAGCCGAGATGTTATTAATTGCCCAAACCACCCCCAAATTGTCACAATTGAACCAAACTTTTTTGTTACGTAACTCTTCCCCCCACGATTCGACTGACAAAACAATAGGAAATAGTTCAAGGAGGACAAAGTTTCGAAGGAAACCTGCCTCTCTCCAACTCTCCGGCCCTGCACTCCACCTACCTCGCCAATACGCCCCGTATCTTGCCGATCCTGCCGATCCTGCCGCATCCGTAAACAAGACCAAGTCAGCATTGCTGACCAGTCCCACTTGCCACATAGAGCGCCCATTAAAGCACTCCAAAAATGCATCCCACACTTTTAAATCTGCCTGTAGCTCTCTAGTCAATCTGATGAAGTGATTGGGAACTCTCACTCCGGCCGTGGCCACCGCCAACCGCCTACAGAGTATACGACCCATGGGAATGATTCTGCATGCAAAATTCAATTTTCCCAACATCGATTGCAATTCCTTTAGACGCAGCTTACGCTTCTTACCTGCCATACTCACCTCCTTGCGTAGGGCCACCAATTTGTCCTCCGGCAGCCTACATTCCATGGCCATGGAATCAATAGTGATGCCTAAAAAAACTAATTCTGATTTTGGGCCCTCTGTCTTGTCCGCCGCCAGCGGAATCCCGAATCTTTCAGCCAGGTGTTGTAAGGTCCCTAACAACACTCCACAACATCGGGAGTCTGGGGGGCCTACAATCAAGAAATCATCCTGATAATGGATAATTGAATTATTCCGTGCCACCTCCCTAACCGCCCATTCAAAGAACGAGCTAAACACCTCAAACAGTGCGCAAGATATTGAACAGCCCATAGGTAGGCAACGGTCTACAAAGTACGACCCTTGCCAACAACACCCCAACAGGTAAACACTGTGGGGGTGTACCGGCAATAATCTAAATGCCGATTCCACATCAGTCTTTGCCATGAGGGAGCCCCTGCCATATTTTCTGACCCAAGAGACAGCCGCATCGAAGGATGTATAGGTAACCGCACAAGCTTGCGGGTCAATACCATCGTTCACTGAGCCGCCTTTTGAGTAAGACAGATGATGTATCATCCTATATTGACCCACCTCCTTCTTTGGAACAACTCCCAACGGGGAAACTATTAATCCTGGTAACAGCGGGGCTGGGAATGGTCCAGCCATGCGGCCTAGCGCAACTTCCTTAAACAGCTTAGCCGACACCACCTCCGGATGGAGGAGTGCCGACCTCAAATTTTCTGCAAAGGGCGGAACCTCCCGCAATGAGCTAGGAGTTCTAAAACCCTCCTTGAACCCTGTTTCTAATAAACGTGCTGCCGCCCTATCAGGATGCCTGTTTAGGAAAGGTAGCATCCTTTCTAGCCTCACCGGCGTCATCCCTTTTTCCAGCGATGTCCCCTGTGCGACCCTTTCCTTGTCTGAAACAGCGCACGAAAGGATGCACCCCACTGCATCCCGAGCATTCGTGTTTGTAGAGTTTCCAAACTGGCAGTTACCTTCATTGAACTGCCAGCACACCCCTTTCTTTTTTGGGGCCGGCGATCCAGCCGGGAAAAAACTGGCTCTTAGCCCTGGAAGAAGTCATCAACTTCATCCAGAGACTAATATCCTTATGGTCCCATCTAATTGAGGGGCGAACGGCCTTCCGCTGACGAAATTGTTCGTCATACCGAAGCCATGCTAAACCCCCATAAACTCTATGCGCCTCGCTGATCGCTTCAAGGTAACAAAATAATGCTGAGCAATTCTCGGGAGCTTTTTCCCTGATCACGCTTGCCAAAATTGCAAATGCTTGCAACCAGTTCGCAAACGTGCGTGGAATGAGTCTGTACCTTCTCTTTTCCTCCTCTTCTTTTTTACCCTCATCTGGCTTCACCCTGTCTAAATTAAACTTCTCTAACGGGAGCAGGGAAAAATTTACACAAACTAATTTTTCCAAATTTTTTCTCTTACCTCTTATTTCAAATGCGCCCCCAAAGGCCCCTCGAAACATACGTAGACCTCGCACTTTGCTGCATCCGCCAATCTCACTTTTTCCGCATCCTTCTCCTGCGTTGTAGTTTTTATAGTCTCTCCCACGCCATCACTTCCCGTCTGTGTCTCAGCCACCACCGACGTCGCCGACCTTTGCAGGGGATCCACCACTACCTGGGGCTCCCTCACACTCGTGGGTTACGATACCCAGGGGGTAATTGGGGATGAGGGCTGCTGAGCCCCATTCTCCAGACAGCGCAGCAGCTCCCGCACTGAGTCCCACAAGCCCCCCCCCCAGCGTACCCTGCACATTACCACCCACACTAGTTCTACCCGCAGATGCCAACCTAGGAACATTTGAAACAGTAGCAGAAGCTTTTTTCTTACCAGGCTGCCTTAGGCGAGAGGACCCACCAGCCGTCTGTCCCGACTCCACCGCTGCCTCCTGGGGATCGTCGCTCAACTCGCCCTCCTCGCTGCTGCTGCTGTCCGTCTGCATCTGTTCTTCCGGCCCTTCTGTGTCCCGCAGCCTGGGCGACATCCCTCCGAGGGTTTTGTCCTCCATTCGCGTTGTGTGATGCGATGACGTCATCTCTCTGCGCCGCATCCCGCGCGCAGGCAATGTCCTGGCCAACCCTCCCAGGCCCTTCACTGAACCTGGAGGCGGGGCCTCCCGACTGACGAACCTCCACCGCGAGGTAAGATGGCGCCAACACGTGGCAAGCCACCGGCCGCGACTGAGGCAAGGCCAGCGCCCAACTGACCCTTCCTCCCTCGCCGGGTTGCCACCCCGACCGGAGCATCGCCGGAGGTGGCAGCCTGTTGTCTATCCAACTGTGCGCTCCTGAAGAGGACCGGCCTGGAGGCCTGTGTTAAGTCCCCCCTTCTGGGACTATGCTGTGATCGGGAACTCCTTCCTGGCCCCCCGCCCGCCGCTTGAGGTGTCTGCTTTGCAGGGGGTCCCGAGGGGGTCCGACTAGGGCTCCCCAGTCTCCGATGAGTCCTGGGAGTGTTGTCGGGCCTGAGGCGCTCCAGAGGTCTGGACCTCCGAGCCCGTGTTGAGGCAGGCCTCGCTGTGGATGGGAACTGCCCTACCCCCTGTAAAGTGGAGGCGATTTGGCTCTGTAGCCATTCTGTGCCGTGTGTCTCCGCTGCCTCCCTCAACTGCGTCCAAAGCTGCTCTAACCCACTCATCTTTCTACCTTCTTTTCTCTAAGGGGCCCAGTGAACGTTCCTCCTGTCTCTCTCACCCAAGACTGATGCTTCTGCTCCCCCCAGCTCCTACAGGAATTACACTCTCCTCCCCCCTCTACTCAGAACCACCAATCCCGTAAGTCAAGTTACTTCCTTAACCCCTCCTCTTATTAACTTGTTCCTTTCCTAAGCTCCTTGCACCCTGTCATGGATGTACTGTGCTTCCTTTTCAATACTGCTACGTACATGTCTGTACTGCTAGTTTTTTTGCATAATCTATTTTATTGTTAGTTTTTGTTTATGTATTGCTTTGTTTGACCACATTCAGTGCATGCAGCTGTTCATACTTTTATCTTTTTATCCTTTTATTTTTCTATCACGGTAGTGCAGGAATAACCCACACTATATTACACTAACTTGTAGCTTTAGCTGAACACTGTGAGGAGGACGCACTACACTAACTTGTAGCTTTAGCTGAACACTGTGAGCAGGACGCACTACACTAACTTGTAGTTTTAGCTGAACACTGTGCAGAGGTCGCACTAAACTAACTTGTAACAAAGAAAGTGTTTCACCGCTCAGGTAGATCCAAACCCAGGTGTGTGATTGATGTGAATCCTTCAGAGGTGAAGAGTCCCAGGTGCTGGCTAAATGCAAGGTAGAGCAAAGCTTTGAACAAGAGAATCTGGATGCCGCACACCGGATGAAGTAGAAAAAATGTCTTTATTATAAAAATAGGATCATCAAAAATACAAGACAATCTGGCAGAATGTACAGGCTCAGCTAAGCTGGTCACCACTGGTCAGCCATTAATTCATCAGTGACCAGTGGCAGTACATTAATTCATCAGTGGCAGTACATGAATTCATCAGTGACCAGTGGCAGTACATTACTTCATCAGTGGCAGTACATTAATTCATCAGTGACCAGTGACTGTACATTAATTCATCAGTGACCAGTGGCAGTACTGGCATTCTTGGCAGCAGCACTGCAGTTATTGTTTGAACTGTTTCTTGTTAATATTATATTCAAACATAAGTTGTTATTTATAACTGTTTTCCTTATTTATGACACCTTCCATTGAATGAAGTGTAACTTACACATTTCATTCTGAAGGTCGTCTGTAATGTTGGAATGCATCTTTTACTCTAAATAATAAAAAAAAAGCTGTTGTACATACAGTGGAATGTTTTTACTTTTTTTTTTTTTGCGCAATTGCGTATAGTTTATATACTGTTTTTGTGTGTGTTTGCAAAATTAAAGTGGGCCGGTGTGGATGAAGTCCAGGGCCAAATTTTTGTCCCAGTCCAGCCCTGGATGGCACTGATAGGCGACACTGATGGGCACTGAAATGCAGTACTGATTGGCAATTGCATAATAAGTGACATGAATGATGAGAGGTAAGGAAGGATTTTGCAATGCTGTATGGCATATAGCATTGATTGCAAAATCCTTCCTTGCCTCTCATCATTCATGTCATTTAACATTTAACATCTAGTAAGTATGCTGTGACGCCTATCTTGGTACACCTTGCACTCGACTACAGTAAGCCAGCAGCGGACATCTTGTTACACCCAGCCCGAACTATATGGGCTGGGTGTAAAAGATGTCCGCTGCTGGCTTACTGCAGCCGAGTGCAGGGTGTACCAAGATGGGCGTTGTGATGTTTACCCTCCGACGGAGACACGTCACTTCCTGTACCGAATGTGATGGCTCCGGTCACCGTTTTGGACAGAATATGCGGCGGCGCCCTGCACCCCTGCCCTGGCCAGCTTACCCGTAGTTCTACTGCTGCCAGATTGATCTATGCTCCGCTGCCCCCCCGCCTGCCAACTTCTGGTTGGCGGTATGGGATTAGGCATCAGGAGCATTTGTGCGAGTACAAGTACTCGCACAAATGCTCGGTATCAGTCCCGATACCGATACTAGTATTAGTATCGGGACAACCCTAGTTTCCACCTCCATGTATGATGGTGGGGGATGGTGTTCTTGGGGTCATAGGACCTCCATGTATGATGGTGGGGGATGGTGTTCTTGGGGTCATAGGACCTCCATGTATGACGGTGGGGGATGGTGTTCTTGGGGTCATAGGACCTCCATGTATGACGGTGGGGGATGGTGTTCTTGGGGTCATAGGACCTCCATGTATGATGGTGGGGGATGGTGTTCTTGGGGTCATAGGACCTCCATGTATGACGGTGGGGGATGGTGTTCTTGGGGTCATATGACCTCCATGTATGACGGTGGGGGATGGTGTTCTTGGGGTCATAGGACCTCCATGTATGACGGTGGGGATGGTGTTCTTGGGGTCATAGGACCTCCATGTATGACGGTGGGGGATGGTGTTCTTGGGGTCATAGGACCTCCATGTATGACGGTGGGGGATGGTGTTCTTGGGGTCATAGGACCTCCATGTATGACGGTGGGGGATGGTGTTCTTGGGGTCATAGGACCTCCATGTATGACGGTGGGGGATGGTGTTCTTGGGGTCATAGGACCTCCATGTATGACGGTGGGGGATGGTGTTCTTGGGGTCATAGGACCTCCATGTATGACGGTGGGGGATGGTGCTCCTCCTCCAAACACAGTGAGTTGAAGCCAAAGAGCTGGATTTTGGTCTCATCTGACCACAACACTTTCCCCCAGTTCTCCTCTGAATCATTCAGATGTTCATTAGTGATCTTCAGACGGACCTGTACATGGGCTTTCCTGAGCAGGGGGACCTTGCGGGGGCTGCAGGATTTCAGTCCTTCACGGTGTGTTGTGTGTTACTGATTGTTTTCTTGGTGACTATGGTCCCAGCTGAGATCATTGACAAGATTCCCCTGTGTAGTTCTGAGATGATTCCTCACCGTTCTCATGATCATTGAACCTCCATGAGGTGAGATCTTGTATGGAGCTCCAGACCGAGGTAGATCGATCGTTATTTTGTGTTTCTTCCATTTGTGAATAATCCCACCAACTGTTGTTTCCCTCTCACCAAGCTGCTTGGCGATGGTCTTGTAGCCCATTCCAGCCTTGTGTAGGTCTACAATCTTGTCCCCGACATCCTTGGACAGCTCTTTGGTCTTGACCATGGTGGAGAGATTGGAATCTGATTGATCGCTTCTGTGGACAGGTGTCTTTTATACAGGTAACAAGCTGAGATTAGGAGCACTCCCTTTAAGAGAGAGAGAAAGAGAGAGAGAGTGCTCCTAATCTCAGATCGTTACCTGAATAGAAGACACCTGGGAGCCAGAAATCTTGCTGATTGATAAGGGATCAAACACTTATTTCACTCATTAAAATGCAAGTCAATTTATAACTTTTTTTTAACCACTTAAGGACCAGCCTCATTTTGAGTTTTAGGTGTCTACATGTTTAAAACAGGTTTTTTTGCTAGAAAATTACTTAGAACCCCCAAACATTATATGTTTTTTTTTTCTAACACCCTAGAGAATAAAATGGCGGTTGTTGCAATTCTTTTTTTTGCACCGTATTTGCGCAGCGGTCTTATAAGCGCACTTTTTTTGGGAAAAAATTCACTTTTTTGAATAAAAAAATAAGACAATAGTAAAGTTAGCCCAATTTTTTTTATATTGTGAAATATAATGTTACGCCAAGTAAATTGTTACCCAACATGTCACACTTCAAAATTGCGCCCGCTCGTGGAATGGCGTCAAACTTTTACCCTCAAAAATCTCCATAGGCGACGTTTAAAAAATTCTACAGGTTGCGTGTTTTGCGTTACAGAGGAGGTCTAGGGGTAGAATTATTGCTCTAGCTCTACTGGTCGTGGCGATACCTCACATGTGTGGTTTGATCACCGTTTTCATATGGGGGCGTTACTCGTGTATGTGTTTGCTTCTGCGCGCGAGCTCGTCGGGACAGGGGGGTTTTAAAAAAAATTTTTTATTTGTATTATTTATTTTACATTATTTTATTTTTTTTTACACTGTTTAAAAAAAAAAAATGTGTCAATTTTATTCCTATTACAAGGAATGTAAACATCACTTGTAATAGAAAAAAGCATGACAGGTCCTCTTAAATATGAGATCTGGGGGGTGTCAAAAAGTCCTCACATCTCATATTTACACTAAAATGCAATAAAAAAAAAAAGTCATTTGAAAAAATATGCCTTTAAGAGGCGTGGGCAGAAGTGACGTTTTGACGTCGCTTCCGCCCAGCAATGTCATGGAGACGAGTGGGCGACATCTCAGCCTCACTCGTCTCCAGGCACAGAAGGGAGACGGATGCGATCTCCCCTGCCGCTTACCGGAGCTGCACCGGATCGCTCCGGTAAGCGGCGGAGGGCACCGGTAAGCGGCGGGAGGGGTGGCCCTCTATCGCCATCGATAAAAGTGATCTCGCGGCGAATCCGCAGGGACCAATTTTTTCAGAAAGCCGACCGCCGCATGAAAATGGGGATACCGGGGTTATGGCAGTTAGCTGCCAGCATAACAACGATATCCCCCTTCAAAGTTTGGACGTACATTGGCGTGTGGCGGTCCGGAAGTGGTTTAATGAGTTTTTCTGGATAATTTTGTTGTTATTTTGTCCTCACTGTTATAATAAATTGAACTTTAAAATTATAGGCCGATCGTTTCTTTGTCAGTGGGCAAACCTATAAAATCAGCAGCCAATCAAATACTTTTTTCCAGGGCTTTTTTTCTCAAACAATAGGTGCTGGAACTTAACCACGGCCCCACAAAACCCCTCCCCCCACCCACACACACCCTCCAAATCACATCAAATAGTGGGTGTGTTCAGTCAAATTTCACGAAAACAGTAGGAGGGTCTTAAAGGGGCATTAAATACCAGGATTGCATTACATACAGAGTGCAGAGCTGTCACTTGTAAACACAGAAACCAAACTTCTGTGTTTACAAGTGATTGTGGTGAGCAGCACCAAAGGGTCTGAGCCAGAGGTGGTGGAACTGAATTCTACCAAGTTCCCCCTGAAAAAAAGCCCTGCTTTTTCCCCTCGCTGTATATATACATACACATTTGTTATACTAGAAGTTACATTATTTTCCTTACAATAATATGGAATTGAATCAGGGCTTTTTTTCTCAGAAAATAGGTGCAGGAACTCACCCTCCCTCCCAAATCCCCTCCCACAACCACATCCAAACTCCACCCCCAACCATGCCCAAACCCCACCCCCAGACACACCTTCCTTAGAGGAAAGGCGCCATATAATTGTAATAAGTGAAGGCTTAGAACTGCATATCACACATGCATAGTTGCCAACATTGAAAAAAAAATATGTGGGACACTTTTTTTTGCTGTAGGCGGAGCCAATCAATAATTAGGAGGCGGGGCATTCGTTTGTAGGCGTGGCCTAGTAAAAAATAATAGTTGCGGCGCGCGAAGCGCGCCGCGGCGAAAAATGGGCGTGGCTTACGCGGAAAGTGGGCGTGGCTTACGCGGAAAGTGGGCGTGGCTCAAGAGGGTATGGTTAGAGTCTGAGATGAATGGGGGAGGGAAAGGGGGAGAGGGAAAGGGGGAGAGGGAAAGGGGGAGAGGGAAAGGGGGAGAGGGGAATGACGGGACAGCAGCCCCAGGTCCTACACAACAATAGAAATATGTGTATTCTAGAAAGTTTAACAATCAGCAGATAAAGATACTCCAAACACCTGGTGTTAACGCTTCAATCATCCCGGCACCATGGTTGTTATGGTGTCAGGATGATTGAAGCGCATTATTTCTATTATTACATTGTAATATAAAATTAAATCATTCAACTCACCATAATGCCCAATCAGTGGGATCCCTGTGCGTGTCACTAGCCACGTCGCCTGCCACCAGCAGAGTCTGTCCTTGCATCAGGTGCCCCCGCCAGAGTCTGTCCTTGCATCAGGTGCCCCCGCCAGTGCAGCCCCCCCTCAGTTAGTGCAGCCCCCCCTCAGTGCAGCCCCCCCTCAGTGAAGCTCCCCCTCAGTTAATGCAGCCCCCCCCCTCAGTTAATGCAGCCCCCCCTCAGTGCAGCCCCCCTTCAGTTAGTGCAGCCCACCCTCAGTGCAGCCCCACTCAGTTAGTGCAGCCTCCCCCCCTTAGTGCAGCCCCCCCAGTTAGTGCAGCCTCCCCTCAGTGCAGCCCCCCCCAGTTAGTACAGCCTCCCCCCTCTGTGCAGCCCCCCCCCTCAGTTAGTGCAGCCCCCCTCAGTGCAGCCTCCCCTCAGTGCAGCCCCCCCCTCAGTTAGTGCAGCCCCCCCTCAGTTATTGCAGCCCTCCCTCAGTTAGTGCAGCCCCCCTCACTGCAGCCCCCCCCTCAGTTAGTGCAGCCCCCCCTCAGTTATTGCAGCCCCCCCTCAGTTAGTGCAGCCTCCCCCCCTCAATGCAGCCCGGCCCCCGCTCAGTGGAGGAGCGGCCGGTGTTCTGCCGAGAAAGTTCCCCTCGGCAATGGCGGACCCCCTGTACTGCGCAGGCGCAGCGCTTGCGCAGTACGGGGCTGGGGAACTTTCAGGAAGACACGGCGCCGGCGCCGTGTCTTCTGCTCGCTTCAGTGGAGAGGGGAGGGGCCGTGCAGCCAAAGAAGCCGCTTCATTGGCTGCACGGATCGAGCCCCCTTCCCCTCTCCACTAGAGGCAGCTAGAGCGGCAGCGCCGGCCGCCATTTTGCTGGAGCCCGCTGCTCCAAAAAAAAAAAAAAAAAAAAAAAAAAAAAAAAAACCAACATTCCCGATTTTCCTTATGGAAAATCCCGATTCGGGACACTCTCCAATCGGGACGAGGGTCCCAAAATCGGGATTGTCCCGGGAAAATCGGGACTGTTGGCAACTATGCACATGGTTCAGGAATGTGTAACACACAAAGTACAGGACTCAGGACTTCATAGCACACAGGGCTCAGGAGTGTGTATTGTGCTGTTGTGAGCTGTACATATCACACAGGGCGCAAAAAAATAATAAATCAGCAAACAAGATAGTACTTACATTTAATGCAAAGCGTCCCTTGTTCTCACAAATATGGAGCCCTGTGTACAGAGTGCAGGGGTCAGGAATATGTAACATAGAGCCCAGCACACAGAGAGCAGTGGTAAAGTGTATGTAATATGCAGTCCATCATACAGAGTACAGGGCTCAGGAGTATGTAATGCAAAACCCATTGTGCAGAGTACAGCATTAATAAGGAGTACCATCCAGAGGCCTTCATTATGTAACATACAGCACAGAGTATAGCGGTTCTGAGTATGTAATGTACAAGGTGTTACAAAATTCCCAGCACTGGACTCTGCACACTGTGCCATATATTATGTTCTCTTGGTCACTAACTCTGTATGCTTTACTGTCCCCCAGCAAATTTCCCTGGTCTTCCCCCTCAAGTATCCCCCCAAAAGTAACCATCAAATCCTCACTTCTGCTTATCTCTTTGTTTACCTCTGTGTCCCCCATCTACACCTAACCTCTGCAACCCTCATCCACAGCTCACCTCTTCTTTCCCCTGTCCACAGCTCCACTCTGCACCCCTATCCACAACTCACCTTCCCCCCCCCATCATCATCTCACCTCTGCACCCCTCTAACTACAGCTTACACCCCCATCCATATTATCTCTGCTCCCCTTCTGCACCCCCATTAATATTTTCTCTGCTCCCCTTCTGCACCCCCATCCATATTATCTCTGCTCCCCTTCTGCACCCCCATCCATATTATCTCTGCTCTCCTTCTGCACCCCCATCCATATTATCTCTGCTCTCCTTCTGCACCCCCATCCATATTATCTCTGCTCTCCTTCTGCACCCCCATCCATATTATCTCTGCTCTCCTTCTGCACCCCCATCCATATTATCTCTGCTCTCCTTCTGCACCCCATCCATATTATCTCTGCTCCCCTTCTGCACCCCATCCATATTATCTCTGCTCCCCTTCTGCACCCCCATCTATATTATCTCTGCTCTCCTTCTGCACCCCATCCATATTATCTCTGCTCCCCTTCTGCACCCCATCCATATTATCTCTGCTCCCCTTCTGCACCCCCATCCATATTATCTCTGCTCTCCTTCTGCACCCCCATCCATATTATCTCTGCTCCCCTTCTGCACCCCCATCCATATTATCTCTGCTCCCCTTCTGCACCCCCATCCATATTATCTCTGCTCCCCATCTGCACCCCCATCCATATTATCTCTGCTCCCCTTCTGCACCCCCATTAATATTTTCTCTGCTCCCCTTCTGCACCCCCATTAATATTATCTCTGCTCCCCTTCTGCACCCCCATCCATATTATCTCTGCTCCCCTTCTGCACCCCCATCCATATTATCTCTGCTCCCCTTCTGCACCCCCATCCATATTATCTCTGCTCCCCTTCTGCACCCCATCCATATTATCTCTGCTCCCCTTCTGCACCCCCATCTATATTATCTCTGCTCTCCTTCTACGCCCCCATCCATATTATCTCTGCTCCCCTTCTGCACCCCCATCCATATTATCTCTGCTCCCCTTCTGCACCCCCATCTATATTATCTCTGCTCCCCTTCTGCACCCCCATCCATATTATCTCTGCTCCCCTTCTACGCCCCCATCCATATTATCTCTGCTCCCCTTCTGCACCCCCATCCATATTATCTCTGCTCTCCTTCTGCACCCCATCCATATTATCTCTGCTCCCCTTCTGCACCCCATCCATATTATCTCTGCTCCCCTTCTGCACCCCCATCCATATTATCTCTGCTCCCCTTCTGCACCCCCATTGAAAGCTCAGCCCAATCCACAGCTCTCACCTTCGCCACCCCCCATGTTTCACCTCTGCACCCCCAGCTTCCCCTACAGCTCTCACCTCTGCACAACCTCCCCCACCCTCAACAGTTCTCATTTTGTGCAACCTGCCTTCTGCCCTCTGCAGCTCTTACCTCTGTACAAAGCCAACCCCCTTCCCAGTTCTCCTCTCTGGACAAACTGTGTCAGTAGGGCAGTGGACGGTGTCAGTAGGGCAGTGGACGGTGTCAGTAGGGCAGTAGACGGGGTCAGTAGGGCAGTTGACAGGGTCAGTAGGGCAGTGGACACAAATAGAGAAGAAAATATCAGATAAAGGCTACTGAGTGAGCTCAGGACAATATAGTAGATATGCCAGGATGGGACTGCAGAGGGTACTAGACTGCGATCTTCAATCAGCAGCCATGTCCCTGGAAAGACCAGCCTGACAAGTCCCACACTGGAAAGCTTGTGGACTGTGAACTTCAGGAAAGTAAAGCAATGAGAAGGAAAGGATGGACCCTCAGCTCTGCACTCACCCAGCGGTCGTGTCCCTTAGCTTGTGTGGCAGGAAGGCTCTGTCTGTGCAAACCGCACTCCGGACAGGTCACATACTCGGCTTGCAGAGGGGAAAAGCTCGGGGCTGTGTGTCTGCAGACTCTGCACTGAGCAGACACTGGTGCGTTTCACCCCCCCCTCACAACACCGCACCGCAAAACTCACACAGCGCCGGGGACTCGGGCAGAGCGCCGAACAGCGCAGGCAGGGGAGGGAGACACCGGCACGGGAAACCCCATTCAAAACCCAAACTGTCCAGGTGAAGAGGCTTCCATAGGTGCCGGAATAGCAGACAAAAAGCCCTGAATTGAGTAATAATCAGACAGATGAAGTAACTCTTGATGTCTTTACAGGTAAACAAGATGTTCAATGTCAGCAGTGAAATGGAGCCAGCCATATATTTCTACACTGTGGACATTTTCAAAATCCTGGTTTTCTCTCTCACTACTCTCGTGGGTGTCCCCGGCAATGCTCTGGTGCTTTGGGTTACTGGAGTGAAGATGGAGCGGACCGTGACCACTGTTTGGTTTGGGAACCTTGCTCTGGCCGATATCATGTGCTGCTTGTGTCTTCCATTCATTGTAGCGCAGTCCTTCTACCCAGACTGGCTGTACGGTCCTGCCTACTGCAAGATGTTATTTTTCATCCTCATCCTTAACATGTATACCAGTGTCTTCACCCTGGTGGCTATCAGCGTTGACCGATGGATTCTGGCTGTCCATCCCGTGTGGGCCCGAAATCACCGAAGAATCAAAATAGCGTGGATGATATGCTTGGCTATTTGGATGTTGTCCTGTGTGATGTGTCTGCCTGAGGCCTTCTACAGAAAACATGACACCTCTCATAACAGGACCTCCTGTTATTTAGAACCTCACATAAGAGAGCCCTTCTATCTTACATGTGCAATGTTTGGATTTCTGATCCCTCTTATTATCATTTGTATCTGTTACATTCATCTGGCTTTTGCAGTAAAAAATATCAGATTTTCTGAAGTAAGTAGAAAAACCATCAAGATGTCAATAAGTGTTATTGTCGTGTTTTTCATCACCTGGGCCCCCTACCACATCTTCGGAGTAATCCTGATATACACTGACAATTGGGCAATGTACATCCTGGACCATCTCTCGCAGTGTCTGGCCATATTCAATAGTTGCATCAATCCAATACTCTACGTCTTCATGGGGAAAGATATGAAGAAGAAGCTGAGACAGTCTATTGGCGAGCTCGTGCAAAATATATTTAGGGAGAACGTATTATCCCCACCAGGCAATGAGGACCAGCGCATCGCAGAAGAAGAAGAAAGCCTCCCGATATAATGTATGAAATGAATTTGTAGATGTTTTAGAGTTTTTAGCTTTATTAGTGATTGTAATTAACTGTCTGGTCAAAATCTTATCATTATGTGTTAGGGCGGCCATACTGTATGTCTTGAATAAGTCACATGGCATCAGGGCTTAGTGGTTATTGACCATTTGGGGTGATAGGTGTTATCAGTATATGTGCGCCCCCCTCCCCCCTCCAAGTTGTCCAATCTGTCCACAGATCACCAACAAGTCTTTGTATCTGTAAAGTCAGAAATCTTTATTTCTTTACTTGTTCAGGACATGGGACACATAATACTGAAGCAAGAGGATAAACATGACAGCCAGGAAACTGGCTTCTACAGATGTAAAGTAACAATGACATATACAGTGTTTATATACATTTATGCTACCCACCAAAATAATAATAACAGTAATAAATAGAGCTTTTTTTTAGCAGGAACGTGGGGGAACGCAGTTCCGGCATCTCCTTCACTAAATGTATGTAATAACAAGGGGTGCTGGGGTGTCCTAAAGGGCTATTAACGCTGGCTGCTTGGGGATCTATTGTTGTTGGGGCATCTATTGTTGCGGGGGGGGGTGTCTATGGTGGCTGGGGGGCTTTTTTTCGTTGTTTGGGGTTTCATGGTTGCTGGGAGGGATCGACAATTTAGAAAGGGGTCTACTGTTGCTGGCTGGCTGCTAAAAGATTTATTCATACTGGCTGATAGCAGATCTATTGTTGCAAGTGGGGGTCTATAGTTGCTGGAGTTAATCTGTTCTTGCTGGTGGGCTATATTGTTGCGGGGGGATCTATTGTTGCTGGAGGGTCTATTGTTGCTGAGGAAGTGTATTGTAGGTGTTGGTAGATCTATTGTTGCTGTTGGGGGGCTCTCTATTTGATGAAATTGATCTATTATTGCTGAGGCAGTCTATTGTTACTGGGGGAATTTATTTTTGCTGTTCGAATCTATTGTTGTTTGGGGATCTATTGTTGCCGAAGGTTTCTATTGTTGCTGAGAGAGGGGGTCTATTGTTGTTGGTTGCAGAGGATCTATCTTACTGGTTTTCTTGTTATTATTAGCACATTCCATATAAATTACTTAGCATCACAAATTAACCACTTATGGACCGCTGCCGCCGTTTTACGTCGCTACTTTGAAGAGGAATATCGTTGCAGCTAGCTGCCATAAGCCGGATATCCTCTTCTTGAGCAGGCGGTCCACTTTCAGATAAAAGTGGTCTCTGTGGCGGATTCACCGCAAGATCACTTTTATTGGCAGCGGGAGAGAGGGCCTCCCCTTCCGCCGAGCTCCGGTGCCCTCCGCCACTTACCAGAGCCGTCGGTAGCGGCGGAGGCAATCAGATCCTTCTTCCTGTTAGGCATGAAGACGAGTGAGGGGAAGATGGCCCCCACCCGTCTCCATACCACTGCAGGGCGGAAGTGATGTCAAAACATCACTTCCGCCCATAGCTCTGAAAGGGACATTTTTTTAAAAATATTTTCAAATTACATTTTTTTTTTTTTTTTTTGCATTTTAGTGTAAATATGAGATGTGAGATCTTTTTGACCCCCCAGATCTCATATATAAGAGGTCCTGTCATGATTTTTTTCTATTACATTCCTTGTGACACTTTTTTTTTTAAACAGTGTAAAAATAAAAAATAAAAGGTAAAATAAATAAGAAAAAATAAAATAAAAATGTAAACGCGCCCCGTCCCGCTAAACTCGCGCGCTGAAGCGAACGCATAAGTGAGTA
This sequence comes from Aquarana catesbeiana, assembly GCF_042186555.1. NCBI lineage: Eukaryota > Metazoa > Chordata > Amphibia > Anura > Ranidae > Aquarana > Aquarana catesbeiana. The sequence goes on from NC_133331.1 coordinate 5,171,360, forward strand.
TCGCTTGCATATGAATACAGCGTTTAAACCACACATTGTGAGGTATCGCTGCGATCGTTAGAGTGAGAGCAATAATTCTAGCCCTAGATCTCCTCTGTAACTCAAAACATGCAACCTGTAGAATTTTTTTAAATGTCACCTATGGAGATTTTTAAGGGTAAAAGTTGTTGTAAAATGTCGCCATTCCACGAGCGGGCGCAATTATGAAGCGTGACATGTTGGGTATCAATTTGCTCGGTGTAACATTATCTTTCACAATATAAAAAAAATTGTGCTAACTTTACTGTAGTCTTATTTTTTTATAAAAAAAAAGTGTATTTTTTCCAAAAAAAGTTAGCTTGTAAGACCGCTGCGCAAATACGGTGTGACATAAACTATTACAACGACAGCCATTTTATTCTTTAGGGTGTTAGAGAAAAAAAAATATATATATATCTATATAGATATATAGATATCTATATATCTATATAGATATATAGATATCTATACATCTATACATCTATATATAGATATCTATATATCTGTATATATATATATATATATATATATATATATAATGTTTGGGGGTTCTAGGTAATTTTCTAGCAAAAAAAATGTTTTTATCTTGTAAACACCAAATCTCAGAAAGAGGCTCGCTCTTTAAGTGGTTAATACTTCGTTGCATATTCTCCAAAAAGGGCGGTACTGAGACTGAGAGGTGGGCATCGGGTGGAACTAAGGGACATTGCTCGGAGGTGGGAAGGGGCGGAGACAAGTGGTGACTCAGAACTTGGGAGAACCTACACCTATTCTGTGAGAAAAATTCCTTGATAATAATATAATAATAATAATATAATAATAATAATAATCTATTTCAGTCACTCGGGTTCAAAACAGAGGATTTTGTTGCATACATTTGTAAATACTGTACATGTAGAAGCCGCACTGCCGCATGAAGGCACCCCTGGTAAGTGTGGTCCCATACCCTAAACTATCTGAGTTCCCAACTATGGGACATATATAGCAATTCACAAACAGAGAGCAGGCTCACCTAGAGGAAGCAACACACCAGAAGTCCAGACATCTCCTTTACAAGACACCTGAAGACTCCCGGTGATGTGTCTGCACAGAATCCCATAAAAAAAAAAAAAAATGGCGGCAGCTTTGATCTGCGGGTACAGAGTCCCCAGCACATTTTTAACCCCTTCAATACCGGTCACTTTCACCCCCGTCCTGCCCAGGCCAATTTTTAGCGCTGTCACATTTTGAATGACAATTGCTCGGTCATGTAACACTGTACACATATGACATTTTTATCCTTTTTTTTATTTTTTTCACACAAAAAGAGCTTTCTTTTGGTGGTATTTAATCACTGCTGAGGTTTTGATTTTTTGCTAAATAAATTAAAAAAAAGAATGAAAATTTTGAAAAACAATGTGTTTTTTTTTGTTTCTGTTTTAAAATTTAGCAAATAAATAATCTTTCTTCATAAATGTATTCTCTTACATAATATGTATTGTATTCTGCTACATTTCTTGAAAATGACCCAAATCAATGTATATTATTTAGTCTGTTATGTATTTATACATGGAGGTCATATCCCCCCTTATGTATTTATACATGGAGATCATATCCCCCTTATGTATTTATACATGGAGATCATATCCCCCCTTATGTATTTATACATGGTGATCATATCTCCCCTTTTATATTTATACATGGAGATCATATCCCCCCTTATGTATTTATACATGGTGATCATATCCCCCCCTTATATATTTATACATGGAGATCATATCCCCCCTTATGTATTTATACATGGTGATCATATCCCCCCTTATGTATTTATACATGGAGATCATATCCCCCTTTTATATTTATACATGGAGATCATATCCCCCCTTATTTATTTATACGTGGTGATCATATCTCCCCTTATGTATTTATACGTGGTGATCATATCTCCCCTTATGTATTTATACGTGGTGATCATATCCCCCCTTATGTATTTATACATGGAGATCATATCCCCCTTTTATATTTATACATGGAGATCATATCCCCCCTTATGTATTTATACATGGTGATCATATCCCCTCTTATTTATTTATACATGGAGATCATATCCCCCCTTATGTATTTATACGTGGTGATCATATCCCCCTTATGTATTTATACATGGTGATCATATCCCCCCTTATGTATTTATACATGGAGATCATATCCCCCTTTTATATTTATACATGGAGATCATATCCCCCCTTATATATTTATACATGGAGATCATATCCCCCTTATGTATTTATACATGGTGATCATATCTCCCCTTTTATATTTATACATGGAGATCATATCCCCCCCTTATATATTTATACATGGAGATCATATCCCCCTTATGTATTTATACATGGTGATCATATCCCCCCTTATGTATTTATACATGGAGATCATATCCCCCTTTTATATTTATACATGGAGATCATATCCCCCTTATGTATTTATACATGGTGATCATATCCCCCCTTATGTATTTATACATGGAGATCATATCCCCCTTTTATATTTATACATGGAGATCATATCCCCCCTTATTTATTTATACGTGGTGATCATATCTCCCCTTATGTATTTATACATGGAGATCATATCCCCCCTTATGTATTTATACATGGAGATCATATCCCCCTTTTATATTTATACATGGAGATCATATCCCCCCTTATGTATTTATACATGGTGATCATATCCCCTCTTATTTATTTATACATGGAGATCATATCCCCCCTTATGTATTTATACATGGAGATCATATCCCCCCTTATGTATTTATACATGGTGATCATATACCCCCTTATGTATTTATACATGGAGATCATATCCCCCCTTATGTATTTATACATGGAGATCATATCCCCCCTTATGTATTTATACATGGTGATCATATCCCCCCTTATGTATTTATACATGTTGATCATATCCCCCCTTAATCCCCTGTTCTCAAGAGGGAATACATTCAGTTCCTTTTAATCTTTCCTCATAGCTGATCTCCTCCATGCCTCTTATCAGTTTGGTTGCCCTTCTCTGCACTTTCTCCAGTTCCCCGATATCCTTTTTGTGAATTGGAGCCCAAAACTGAACTGCATATTCCAGATGATGATGATTCTCGCCACAATAGACGTAGATTCCCTCTACACAAATATTAGACAAGATGATGCCTTGGAGGCCGTGGAATGTGTCCTAAAAGGATCATCAGAACTAGAAGGTCCACAACAGAAATTTATTATCAAAGCCTTAGAACTGTCCATGAAGAGCAATTACTTTTGGCACAATAAATCGTACTTTCACCAACATAAAGGCATAGCAATGGGTGCAAAGTATGCACCTAGTGTGGCAAACATTTTCTTAAGTAATTGGGAACAAGAAGAAATCTATGACAAATTTAGGCCAGGCATAGCATTATATAAAAGGTATATCGATGATGTAATTATCCTGTGGAGGGGAACGGAGGAAGTCTTCAAAGGGTTCTTAGAGGAGATCAACCAAAATCAATATCATATCTCCTTTTCTGGAGGATGGAATTCTGAGCAAGGCAACTTCCTGGATTTAGTAGTATATAGACAAGCAGACCAACTATATACACGCACCTTTTTTATAGATACGGAACGCAATGGGTATATCCCCACATATAGTTGCTACCATCCCAGATGGCTAGGGGGTATACCCAAGGGCCAACTCATGCGGAGAAATTGTAAGGATATAAAGGAATACACAAAACAGGCAGATGTGTTGACAGAGAGATTTGTGACAAAAGATATAAAGATAATATAGTGAGAGAAGTAGGAAAGCAATTGGAAGCAATGAACAGGAGGGAGATTTTGAAGGATAAACCAAACAAAAAGAGAATGAATTCAGTATGGTGTTAGTTTCCGATTATCACAGACAATACAAGGAATTTGAAATATAATATTAAAAAAAATGGCCTATTCTTCTCCAAGACAACACTCTGGCCAAACTCTTACCAGCCAGGCCAGCGTTTGTCTACCAAAAAGCTCCCAATCTGAGGGAAAGATTGGTGAAAAATGTACCTGACCCTCCAAAAAGATCGGGAACTTTTCTGGACCATAAAGGGTTCTACAGATGTGGGAGATGCAAAATGTGTAGGACACTCAGAGAAAGACCCAGAAAGACTACCACATTCACATCCTTTGTTACCAATAAAAAATATAAGATAAATAAACTGATAACGTGCCAAAGTACACGCGTCACATATCTGCTGGCTTGTCCATGTGGCCTACAATATGTGGGCAGGACAACCAGTAGATCTTTCTTTTGGTGGAATTTGATCACCTCTGTGGTTTTTATTTTTTGTGCTATAAACAAAAAAAAGCGACAATTTTGAAAAAAAAAAAATATTTTTTACTTTTTGCTTTAATAAATATCCCAATTTAAAAAAACAAAACAAAACAAATTTCTTCATCAGTTTAGGCCGATATATATTCTTTTACATATTTTTTGTAGAAAAAAATCGCAATAAGCCTATATTGATTGGTTTGCACAAACGTTCTAGTGTCTACAAAATAGGGGATAGATTTATGGCATTTTTAGCGGGACTGCAACAATACAGGGGACAGATGGGACACTTTTGACACTTTTTTGGGACCATTGACATTTATACAGCGATCGGTGCTATAAAAAATGCACTGATTATTGTATAAATGTCACTGGCAGGGAAGGGGTTAACACTAGCGGACGATCAAGGGGTTAAAGAGGGAGTCCTCTTTAAACAAAAAATATTAAAAGCCAGCAGCTACAAATAAGGCAGCTGCTGACTTTTAATAAATGGACACTTACCTGTCCCAGGGTCCAGCGATGTCGGCAGCCGAAGCCAATCGATCGCTCGTCTCTCGGCTACCTCCACCGCCATCCTTGGTCAGGGAATCAGGAAGTGAAGTGTTGCGGCTTCACTGCCCGGTTCCCTACTGCGCATGCGCAAGTCATGCTGCGCGTCTACACTGGTCCCCGTTGTGTTGTGGGAACTGTGTGTTTCCCACAACACAATGGGGGGGGGGGGGCGGGCATATGCAGCTAGCTGAGGCTAGCTATTGCCGGAAGTGGGTGCAGATACCCATATTATACAGGTATCTGCACCCCCCCCCCGAAAGGTGCCAATTGAGGCACTGGAGGGGGGGGGATCCGATGAGCGGAAGTTCCACTTTAGGGTGGAACTCTGCTTTAAGTGTGTTCCCTGGGAGGTGTTTCTAACTGTGGGGGGGGAGGGGACTGACTGAAGGAGGAGAAGGATCGCTGTTCCTAATCACGAAGAACAGCAGCTCTCTCTCTCCTCCCGTCAGAACGGGGATCTGTTTGTTTACATTGACAGATCCCATTCTGGATCTTTTCCGTGACCGCGGGTGGCCAGCGGCGACCCTCCAGCGGCGTGTGCGCACGCCTGCTACAGATCTTAAAGGAGTCGACGTACACCTACGGCGATTTGCGGTAACGAGCCGGCCTGCCGCCGTATAATGACGGTGGCTGGTTGGTAAGTGGTTAAACACAAGATGTCACTATTAGGATAATTTCATCAAGAACATCAAAATTTAAGGGGTTAACAAATTTTCATCTTCATTCCACCGAACGAAGATGAAAATTTGCTAACCCCTTCAGTTTTGATGTTCTTGATGAAATTCTCCTAATAGTGACATCTTGTGACTGGATGAACTCCCTGACGGTTTGCTCTGTAACCAAAAGACGATTGGAGGGGGAGGAGTGCAATTTGTTATGACGAGTTTATTTAAGAGACTGGGACACAAAGGGAGCTTCCTGCTTTTGACAACGTCCCACACTAATGACGAAACGCGTCAAGCTGAGTCTCCCGCACGTCACCATTATGTAGGATGCTGACATTCAAAAAACCCTCTGAGGATTTCACACTATGAGGCGTTTTTCTCTCTATATAACGCACACCTGAACTTTCCCCCTAAAGACCTACAAGTACAGTACACTCCTCTTGCTATATGGATAGGGAGTCCAACATACAGTATCTGGTGAGTGCGGAGTATTCACAGTCCCCCACAAGGTGGATGCACAGACATTATTGGAATACGGAGCACAATAGCACTTTTTCACAAGGAAAAGACTTTGATTTTCACAGCCATCACATTATGCACTATATATGTCACTTTAATTTTCAAATAATTCTTTATTGATTCTTCATTGATTTTTTTTGATGAAATTTACTATCAAGATTGGACTTTGGTTTACACAGTCCTCAATGTATGCACTTTATATGCAATTTTTCATCATTCATTGATCGTATTCATTTTTTTATTGATTTAATCGATCTGTTAAGTATAAGTTGGTTTATGGTTCAGTTATAGACACAGAGTACTACAGCACAGGTATTTAGCACAATAGAAGGTGGAGCAGGCGCTGTCTATTTTTTATCTATTTTCATTTGGCCCACTAGTGGGGACAGTATTGACAGCAGAGGCCCAATTATATTGCCATCTATCACCAAGGCATGGGTGTCCAACATTTATAAAATTCCAGATGAGGTCTTACTAATGATTTGTACAGATGATGTCTCTCTCTCTGAAGTCCATACCTCTCTTATACAAGGAAGGACTTTGCTCGCTTTGGAAACCGCTGCTTGGCTTTGCATGTTATTATTAAGCTTATGATCTACCAAAACACCCAGATCCTTCTCCACCATTGACTCCCCCAGATCCTTCTCCACCATTGACTCCCCCAGATCCTTCTCCACCATTGACTCCCCCAGATCCTTCTCCCCCATTGATTTCCCCAGATCCTTCTCCACCATTGACTCCCCCAGATCCTTCTCCACCATTGATGCCCCAGATCCTTCTCCACCATTGACTCCTCCAGATCCTTCTCCACTAGGGATGAGCCGAACACCCCCCGGTTCGGTTCGCACCAGAACCCGCGAACGGACCGAAAGTTCGCACGAACGTTAGAACCCCATTGACGTCTATGGGACTCGAACGTTCGAAATCAAAAGTGCTCATTTTAAAGGCTAATTTGCATGGTATTGTCCTAAAAAGGGTTTGGGGACAAGGGTCCTACTCCAGGGGACATGTATCAATGCAAAAAAAACTTTTAAAAACGGCCGTTTTTTCGGGAGCAGTGATTTTAATGATGCTTAAAGTAAAAAAAAAAAAAGTGAAATATTCCTTTAAATATCGTACCTGGGGGGTGTCTATAGTATGCCTGTAAAGTGACGCGTGTTTCCCATTTTTAGAACAGTCCCTGCACCAAATGTCATTTTTAAAGGAAAAAATCTTATTTAAAACTGCTTGCGGGTTTAATGTCATGTCGGGTCATGGCAATATGGATGAAAATCAGTGAGACAAACGGCATGGGTACCCCCCAGTCCATTACCAGGCCCTTTGGGTCTTGTATGGATATTAAGGGGAACCCCGCACCCAAATTAAAATAAGGAAAGGTGTGGGGCCACCAGGCCCTATATACTCTGAACAGCAGTATACAGGCGGTGCAAACAAGACAGGGACTGTAGGTTTGTTGTTAAGTAGAATCTGTTTGTAATTTTGAACATTTTTAACGTGTTTAGCTCCAGCCAAAAAATCTTTTCTAAGCTTTTTGGAAAACATAGGGAAGGGTTATCACCCCTGTGACATTTGTTTTGCTGTCTTTCCTCCTCTTCAGAAGATTTCACCTCACTTTTTTGTCCCAATGAAAAATGTTTTTTGAAAATTTGGGTTTTTTTGTGGAACAAGGATTGGAAAGCATCAGTGGAAAGGAGAAATTGTTTTCCCATATTAACTCTTACAGGAGAGAATTTCCCTTCCTAGGGGTAGATTTCATCTCACTTCCTGTTGTCTCCTTCCGTTTGCAAGTAGGAGTTGTTTGTAAGTTAGATGTTTGAAAGTAGGGTCCTGCCCTATATACTCAGCAGAAATTTGGGCCTTACGTGTTGCTGTGGCCACAACACTGTAAGCCCTCACAGGGCCCTGCTGTGAAATATTAGATCAAGAATTGTAATTACATGCCCCTGTTGAACAGGAGCTGAAAAATTAGGCCTTAGGCACTGGTGCTGGTGCCACAACACTGCAACCCCTCACAGACACTCTAGTTGGAACGCAGGAACGAGCCCTGCTGCAAAGTATTGCTTCAAAAATTGTAATTACACGCCCCTGTTAGACAGGGGCAGAAAAATTGGGCCTTAGGCACTGGTGCTGGTGCCACAACACTGCAACCCCTCACAGACACTCTAGTTGGAACGCAGGAACGAGCCCTGCTGCAAAGTATTGCATCAAAAATTGTAATTACAAGCCCCTGTTAGACAGGGGCAGAAAAATTGGGCCTTAGGCACTGGTGCTGGTGTCACAACACTGCAACCCCTCACAGACACTCTAGTTGGAACGCAGGAACGAGCCCTGCTGCAAAGTATTGCATCAAAAATTGTAATTACACGCCCCTGTTAGACAGGGGCAGAAAAATTGGGCCCTAGGCACTGGTGCTGGTGCCACAACACTGCAACCCCTCACAGACACTCTAGTTGGAATGCAGGAACGAGCCCTGCTGCAAAGTATTACATCAAAAATTGTAATTACACGCCCCTGTTAAACAGGGGCTGAAAAATTGTGCCTTAGGCACTGGTGGTGGCGCCCAGAACCAAAAATGTTCTTACAAGCTATCAGCGTGATGATTGAGGAGAAGGAGGATAATTACTCAGGGATAGTCACTCAGCATCAGCATAGGCAGTCTTTGAAGGGATCTGAGATTTCAAAAAAAATTATTCGGTTACATCAGCATCAGGTGCTTGGTAGCTGGTGGTGATCCAAGACTCATTCATTTTTATGAAGGTCAGCCGATCGACCGAGTCGGTGGACAGACGCACCCTGTGATCGGTTACCACGCCTCCAGCAGCACTGAATGTGCGTTCCGAAAGAACGCTGGATGCAGGACAGGCCAGTAGCTCAATTGCATACTGTGCAAGCTCTGGCCAGTGATCCATCCTCAAGACCCAGTAACCCAGAGGATTTTCGGTGGGAAAGGTGTCCAAGTCTGATCTTGCCCCTAGGTATTCCTGCACCATGTAAAACAGACGCTGGCGATGGTTGCTGGAACCGATCATACCTTGGGGCTGCGGACCAAAAAATTGTCTGAACGCATCGGTCAGACGGCCACCTTCTCCACCGCTCCTTCTTTGACTGACCGAAGCCTCAGCAACACGTTGTCCAGAAACAGGAGTTTGTAACCTCCCAGTCTCTGGGAACGCGTTGCACAGACCTTTCTGCAAGGCCTCCCGAAGATGTTTCATCCTCTGCTCCCTCTGCGATGGCAAGATAAGGTCCGCAACCTTACCCTTGTAACGTGGATCAAGGAGGGTTGCCAGCCAGTATTGGTCCTTCTCCTTGATACCACGAATATGAGGATCCTTACGCAGGCTTTGCAGGATCAGGGAGGCCATGCAGCGTAGGTTTGCTGAGGCATTCGGTCCGGAGTCCTCTGGGTCACTAAGAACGACATGGTCCGCAGCCACCTCCTCCCAGCCACGTACAAGTCCATGTGTTTCTTGGGACTGATCCCTTAAAGACTGCTGCTGATGCTGAGTGCCAGGCTCCACCTCCATACTGACACAATCTTCCTCCTCCTCCTCTTCCTCCTCCTCCTCTTCCTGTGTGATCGGCGGGCACGCAGGAACACTGTCTGGACAAGGGGGACAGTGTCACTGATGCATGCACTGTCACTGCTCACCATCCTCGTGGCCTCCTCGAATGGTGACAGGACAGTGCATGCATCCCTGATCATGGCCCACTGGCGTGGGGAAAAAAAACCAAGCTCCCCTGACCCTGTCCTGGTGCCATAGTCGCACAGGTACTCATTGATGGCCCTCTGCTGCGTGTGCAGCCGCTGCAGCATGGCCAACGTTGAGTTCCACCTGGTGGGCATGTCACAGATTAGGCGGTTCTTGGGCAGGTTAAACTCCTTTTGGAGGTCCGTCAGCCGAGCACTGGCATTATATGACCGGCGGAAATGCACACAGACTTTCCTGGCCTGCCTCAGGACATCCTGTAAGCCCGGGTACCTGCCCAAGAACCGCTGCACCACCAAGTTAAGGACGTGAGCCAAACAGGGCACATGGGTCATTTGTCCCTGTCGGAGGGCAGAGAGGAGGTTGGTGCCATTGTCGCAAACCACCATTCCTGCCTTAAGTTGGCGTGGCGTCAACCACCTCTGAACCTGCCCCTGCAGAGCTGACAGAACCTCTGCCCCAGTGTGGCTCCTGTCCCCCAAGCACACCAGCTCAAGCACCGCATGGCATCTTTTGGCCTGCGTACTTGCGTAGCCCCTTGAACGCCTACGGAGCACCGCTGGTTCCGAGGAAGAGGCCATGGAGGAAGAAGAAGAGGAGGGGGTGGAGGAGAGAGGTGTGTCACAATCAGCATTTTGGAGGCGTGGTGGCGGAACAACCTCCAACACTACTGCACCTTGTCCTGCATCCTTCCCAGCTGCCAGCAGAGTCACCCAATGCGCCGTGAAACTTAGGTAACGTCCCTGTCCATGCCTGCTGGACCATGAGTCAGCGGTAATATGCACCTTACCGCTGACCGCCCTGTCCAGCGAGGCATGGACATTGCCTTCCACATGCCGGTAGAGAGCCGGAATCGCCTTCCGTGAGAAAAAGTGGCGTTTGGGTACCTGCCACTGAGGAACCGCACATTCCACAAACTCACGGAAGGGGGCAGAGTCTACCAACTGAAAAGGCAGCAGTTGAAGTGCTAGCAATTTTGCCAAGCTAGCATTCAACCGCTGGGCATGTGGATGGCTGGGAGCAAACTTCTTTCGGCGGTGCAGCAGCTGGGGCAGGGAAATTTGCCTGGTACAATCTGACGTCGGTGTACCAAAAGCAGATTGCCCACAAGTACTTGGCTGTGACACACCTAATTCTACACCTTCATTCCTCTCACTGCAGGTCTCAGAGAGGACTGAAGGTCTAGTGGGGTTGGAAATCTCAGCTGATGAGGAGCAAGGAGAGATCCTCTTTGTTCTTTGGTGTGGGTCTTTTAGATACGCTTGCCAACGAACTGCATGGCAGGTCAACACATGTCTGGTCAAGCATGTGGTACCCAAGCGGGAGATGTTTTGGCCACGCGAGATACGCTTGAGACATATGTTGCAAATAGCAGCGGTGCAATCTGATGCACTCGTCTCAAAAAAGGCCCACACCAAAGAACTTTTTGAATAACGCGCAGAGACTGCAGCGCCCTGCACATGTGGAGCTTTGGGGTGTGATGCAGTCAATGTGCTGCCCTTAGGCTGGCCCCTGGAGGGCATCCTGCCTCGTTGGTGATGTGCCGCCGCCTCCTCCTCCTCCTCCTCCTCTCTCCTATCAGGCACCCACGTTGAGTCAGTGACCTCATCATCCCCTCCCTCCTCATCACTGGAGCAAACCTGGCAGTATGCTGCAGCAGGGGGAGCATGACTGCCAGATTGCTGTCCTTCTTGGGCACCCCCTCTGTCCGTGCTCATGTTACTGCCTTCATCGAGCTCAGTATCGTCATCAGAGCCTTCCAAACGCTGGGCATCCTCCTGGAGCATGTACCCAACACTGTGGTCAAACAGTTCGAGGGAATCCTCATGAGGACATGGTGGAGCTAGGGAAGGAGTCACTGATGACATTGAGCTGAGGGAAGAGGCCGCTGCTTTGCCAGACAAAGCACCCTGGGCATGGGTGAGAGAGGATGAGGAGGATGAGGACGGCTTGGTCATCCACTCGACCAAGTCTTCCGCATGTTGCGGCTCAACACGGCCAGCTGCCGAAAAAAAGGCCAAGCGTGTCCCATGGCCACGTGCTGATGAGGATGCACCGCCTCCACGACCAGCACTAGACACAGAGCCTGCTTGCCCTCTCTTATTGGCTTGTGACTGTCTGCCTCTCCTTCTTGGCCTTCCAGACATACTAATGGCCTGTAGCTGCACTAAGCTGGGATAGAACACCTGTAATTTTCTTCAGGTAGCTTTATATACTGTAACCAGACAAGCCTGCCTGTCAGTAGGAAGATAACAGGAACGGATCTAGCTGAACACTGTGAGCAGGACGCACTGTACTAAATGTAAATAGTCTAGCTGCCTGACCGTGGTACTAATAGGATCAAATAGAACACCTGTAATTTTCTTCAAGTAGCTTTATATACTGTAACCAGACAAGCCTGCCTGTCAGTAGGAAGATAACAGGAACGGATCTAGCTGAACACTGTGAGCAGGACGCACTGTACTAAATGTAAATAGTCTAGCTGCCTGACCGTGGTACTAATAGGATCAAATAGAACACCTGTAATTTTCTTCAGGTAGCTTTATATACTGTAACCAGACAAGCCTGCCTGTCAGTAGGAAGATAACAGGAACGGATCTAGCTGTACACTGTGAGCAGGACGCACTGTACTAAATGTAAATAGTCTAGCTGCCTGACCGTGGTACTAATAGGATCAAATAGAACACCTGTAATTTTCTTCAGGTAGCTTTATATACTGTAACCAGACAAGCCTGCCTGTCAGTAGGAAGATAACAGGAACGGATCTAGCTGAACACTGTGAGCAGGACGCACTGTACTAAATGTAAATAGTCTAGCTGCCTGACCGTGGTACTAATAGGATCAAATAGAACACCTGTAATTTTCTTCAGGTAGCTTTATATACTGTAACCAGACAAGCCTGCCTGTCAGTAGGAATTTAACAGGAACGGATCTAGCTGAACACTGTGAGCAGGACGCACTGCACTAAATGTAAATAGTCTAGAAGATAACAGGAACGGATCTAGCTGAACACTGTGAGCAGGACGCACTGCACTAAATGTAAATAGTCTAGAAGATAACAGGAACGGATCTAGCTGAACACTGTGAGCAGGACGCACTGCACTAAATGTAAATAGTCTAGAAGATAACAGGAACGGATCTAGCTGAACACTGTGAGCAGGACGCACTGCACTAAATGTAAATAGTCTAGAAGATAACAGGAACGGATCTAGCTGAACACTGTGAGCAGGACGCACTGCACTAAATGTAAATAGCAGGAACGGATCTAGCTGAACACTGTGAGCAGGACGCACTGCACTAAATGTAAATAGTCTAGAAGATAACAGGAACGGATCTAGCTGAACACTGTGAGCAGGACGCACTGCACTAAATGTAAATAGCAGGAACGGATCTAGCTGAACACTGTGAGCAGGACGCACTGCACTAAATGTAAATAGCAGGAACGGATCTAGCTGAACACTGTGAGCAGGACGCACTGCACTAAATGTAAATAGCAGGAACGGATCTAGCTGAACACTGTGAGCAGGACGCACTGCACTAAATGTAAATAGCAGGAACGGATCTAGCTGAACACTGTGAGCAGGACGCACTGCACTAAATGTAAATAGCAGGAACGGATCTAGCTGAACACTGTGAGCAGGACGCACTGCACTAAATGTAAATAGCAGGAACGGATCTAGCTGAACACTGTGAGCAGGACGCACTGCACTAAATGTAAATAGCAGGAACGGATCTAGCTGAACACTGTGAGCAGGACGCACTGCACTAAATGTAAATTGCAGGAACGGATCTAGCTGAACACTGTGAGCAGGACGCACTGCACTAAATGTAAATAGCAGGAACGGATCTAGCTGAACACTGTGAGCAGGACGCACTGCACTAAATGTAAATTGCAGGAACGGATCTAGCTGAACACTGTGAGCAGGACGCACTGCACTAAATGTAAATAGTCTAGAAGATAACAGGAACGGATCTAGCTGAACACTGTGAGCAGGACGCACTGCACTAAATGTAAATAGCAGGAACGGATCTAGCTGAACACTGTGAGCAGGACGCACTGCATTAAATGTAAATAGTCTAGATAGAAGATAACAGGAACGGATCTAGCTAAACTGAATACAGTGTATATATATATATGCAACACCTGGGATGCATATATATATATACACAATACACTGTAAGTGCAGCTAACTGACTGACTGTTCTGCCTAATCTATCTAACTCAAATCAAATGACACTGTCTCTCTCTCTCTATCTCTCAGCACACCGGAACACACACTACACAGGGCCGCCGTGCAGGCGGCCTTATATAGTGTGGGGTGTGTACTAAATCCCCTGAGCCATAATTGGCCAAAGCCACCCTGGCTTTGGCCAATTACAGCTCTCTCTACTGACGGCGCTGTGATTGGCCAAGCATGCGGGTCATAGTGCATGCTTGGCCAATTATCAGCCAGCAATGCACTGCGATGCCGCAGTGAATTATGGGCCGTGACGCGCCACACGAATTTAGCGCGAACGGCCCATAACGTTCGCAATTCGGCGAACGATCGAACAGCCGATGTTCGAGTCGAACATGGGTTCGACTCGAACACGAAGCTCATCCCTATTCTCCACCATTGACTCCCCCAGATCCTTCTCCCTATTGATTTCACCAGATCCTTCTCCACCATTGACTCCCCCAGATCCTTCTCCCCCATTGATTCCCCAAGATCCTTCTCCCCCATTGATTACCCCAGATCCTTCTCCACCATTGACTCCCCCAGATCCTTCTCCCCCATTGATTTCCCCAGATCCTTCTCCACCACTGACTCCCCCAGATCCTTCTCCACCATTGACTCCCCAGATCCTTCTCCACCATTGACTCCCCCAGATCCTTCTCCACCATTGACTCCCCCAGATCCTTCTCCCCCCATTGATTCCCCCAGATCCTTCTCCACCATTGACTCCCCCAGATCCTTCTCCCCCATTGATTCCCCAAGATCCTTCTCCTCCATTGATTACCCCAGATCCTTCTCCACCATTGACTCCCCCAGATCCTTCTCCCCCATTGATTCCCCCAGATCCTTCTCCACCATTGACTCCCCCAGATCCTTCTCCACCGTTGACTCCCCCAGATCCTTCTCTACCATTGACTCCCCTAGATCCTTCTCCACCATTGATTCCCCCAGATCCTTCTCCACCATTGACTCCCCCAGATCCTTCTCCACCATTGAATCCCCCAGATACTTCTCCACCATTGACTCCCCCAGATCCTTCTCCATCATTGACTAACCCAGATCCTTCTCCCCCATTGATTCCCCCAGATCCTTCTCCACCATTGACTCCCCCAGATCCTTCTCCCCCATTGATTCCCCTAGATCCTTCTCCACCATTGACTCCCCCAGATCCTTCTTCACCATTGATTCCCCCAGATCCTTCTCCACCATTGACTCCCCCGGATCCTTCTCCAGCATTGAATCCCCCAGATCCTTCTCCACCATTGACTCCCCCAGATCCTTCTCCACCATTGACTAACCCAGATCCTTCTCCCCCATTGATTCCCCCAGATCCTTCTCCACCATTGACTCCCCCAGATCCTTCTCCCCCATTGATTCCCCCAGATCCTTCTCCACCATTGACTCCCCCAGATCCTTCTCCCCCATTGATTCCCCCAGATCCTTCTCCACCATTGACTCCCCCAGATCCTTCTTCACCATTGACTCCCCCAGATCCTTCTCCACCATTGACTCCCCCAGATCTTTCTTCACCATTGACTCCCCCAGATCCTTCTCCCCCATTGATTCCCCCAGATCCTTCTCCACCATTGACTCCCCCAGATCCTTCTCCACCATTGACTCCCCCAGATCCTTCTCCACCACTCATTCCCCCAGATCCTTCTTCACCATTGATTCCCCCAGATCATTCTCCACCATTGACTCCCCCAGATCCTTCTTCACCATTGACTCCCTCAGTTGTACTCCCCCTAGTATGTATGTGTAGCAGAATCTCTAACCTTTTCTTGTCTAATTGGAACCTTCAAGGCCAAAGATAGCTGACATCCTTCAATAGGTAGTGGGTCCTGAGGCATAGTGGGTGCAAAGGTGGTAAAAGTCATTGGGCACCAGACACTTCTTGGATGCAAAAGAGGTTTTATTTCTTTAACAGTCCTTTTTGTTTTTTGAAAGGGAAAGAGGGTTAGGGCCAGGACACCCTTGAACAGTTGCAATTTCAATTGGCAGACTCCAAGACTTCAACAGGAGGACAGCCATACAGGGAAAGGCCCCCGCAAGATGCCACTTCTGCACGTGCAGGATTGCTGTCTCCTATGGCAACAGTACTTAACAGTTCCTAACTCAACGTAACAGTTCTCTCAGCTTTATACAACTTCTCCTTGTAGTACTTCAGCTCCTTGAGCTCCTGGTCTCTCACTAGACCCTCTGATTCACTAACAATGAATCCCTTGAGCTCCTCAAGGCTTTTGCAGTGGTATGTCCCTCAAGCGTCACCCAAGCTTCCCAGTTGGGTCCCTAGCTTGACACTTTGGATACCTTCAAGCTTCACCCCTGCTGACCAGCTCGGTCCCTATCTTGACACACTCCGCTGTTTGGGTCCCTGACTTGATCACCGCCTGAAGTTTCACTATTTTCCATTCGGTGAGAATACTGCTTCGGTACTTGCTTCAGTTACTCACTGTGGTCCCTGGTAACGGTGGTTGGTCCCTTTGTGGTGACAGCTTCCCTTCTACCTCTGACAACAACAGGTTCTCCGGCCGGCAGAACCTTCACTTCTGGTTGGACTGCAAGGTGCAGTCCCAACCTAGGCCTGCCCTCTTACTTCTGGATAGATCCTCACACCGCTGTCTGGCAGCCAGATGCCCCCGGATAGGCCCAATCTACAGCCTAGCAGCACGGAGCAGATGACACACATCCACCCGGTCCAGGTGGCATACAAGAACCTAGATCACCTAAATCCACACGAATATATAGGCTCTCTCAGCAGGCCAAGGGATTCAATAAAACCCCTGTCCATTGGCTGAGATACCCCATATACCCATAACCTGACCTTGAGTTGTCCTTCTCAATCCAACACCTCCAAGTGCCCAGCCACCTTGTAATAGAAGAGAAAAGTAGGCCAAACTTAAGGAAAAATCAATGGATCCCTAGCAACTAACTACAGTAGCTACTTCTGACAAGGACTTTGGTGAGGAGCTCCCTGACTAAACCCCAGGGCGCTACATATGATGCATGCATATTCTTAGCCCCCAAGTGCATAACTTTACATTTATCAATATTAAACCTCATTTGCCACATAGTTGCCCAATTATCCTAACTTCTCTTCCTAGGGAGTCAATAACCTGGAACAAGCATACATCCAGTGAAGTAAAAATAAAAAAAACTCTTATCTTACAGTAAATAGAGGGTGATAGCACTGTAGAATCAGATAAAGTGTAACTCCACTTTTGTTTAGAAAAAAGCAATCCCCTCTGGGTGAATAATGTACATTGCAAGGATTTTAACAAATATTGTAGCAGATTACTTCCCTTTTCTGTTCTGAAGAAAAAGCCGTTCATTCTATTATGTCCCTGCAAGATTGATTTCCTGAATGGGAAGGTCGGCACTTATTATAACCACCTGTGTTCTACTGAGGAAAGTCGCAGCATCAGCATCCCTTTATAAGTAATTAACCCCTAGCAAAAGTGACATTCCTATTGCAGAGGATGCCAAAAATGTGAATTGTATCTTAGTACAGACTTCTGGGTAATCAGTGAGACAGTCATATGAGTAGGAAATGACACTTCTGGAGGGAGTTCTGTATACCAGCTGTGTATAGAACATCTCCAGGTTGCCATACTGCATTTAATTTTTTAAACATTTTTTAGAAAATTACAGCAGGTGTAGATTGATATTAAAAGGTAATATTTAATGACATTAAATTACAAAATGGCTTATGTGGCAGGTTTATATACGCTATATATATTTTTTTTTACTAAACTTGAAATCCCGTTTAAGCAATGGTGGCTTCCATAGATTTCATATGCCGGTGTTCATATAGCAGATCAGAGGAAACGATGACATATAATTGCAGTCACACTTTATTTTCAATAGAAAATGTGTCTCTTTCTGTGAATTTGTCCGACTTTTGAAAATCTTTTATTTGTTAATGTATAGGGGGGGTTTTCATCTTTCTCCACAGACTTATCATATCACTCCTTATCCAATCCTTTCCCCATAGGATCTCGGTCAGGTTTAGTTGATGTCTGTGCCCCCATTGGGTGGATTGCTCTTCACTTCCTGTCTGTCTTTGCCATTTGTCAGACTAAACAGGAAATATGGGAATACAGAGAGCAATACAAATTTGGAAGGTATTTGAGTTTTCCAATGTAGCGCTCACCCACAAAGGATCCACTGAGTCTCGGTCCACCTAGCCTGTCTAGGGATGAACAGTTCCATCAGTTCCAAAGCAGTTCCAAAGCATTTACTGACCCACCACTGGTGATCGATTGAATGACTTCCACAATGTTGCTTATGGAGAATTTATTTAGCAACTTTGACTGAGGTTTAGGGCAAAGGATACCCCTGATGTCACTGCAATCTCTCACAGGTAAAGAAATTTTAAGGTAACCGCCATCTTGTGAATTTAAGGTCCTGGCTGTAGAGTAGATAAAGTAGCAATAAACTCCTGGATGGGACACCAAACGTCAGACGAGGTCCCAGCTATCCTTCAACTTCTTGGGAACCTCCAGCTTAAAGTTCTTGCATGGTGGTCCTTTCCCAGACACAGCTTTACCCCCTCCCTCGGGAAGACCACATCCAGTACGGCAGTGTATGCTAGACTATGGCCCTGTCCAGGACTGTTTTTAAGGCAGGGCAAAAGGGGCAGCTGCCCATGGCCCCATCATTGTTGTTGGGCCCAAAGCAGTTGCCTCATACTTGCCAGCTATCCCAGTTTAAATTCCCTTATGCCTTGAAGTTTTAGTCCCGTGCTGTGTCCTGATATCTCAGGCTAAAGTTCTGTTGCTGCTTCCCAGCTCTGCCCCATTGCCGTGTACAGATGACTCACCTGTGTTTGCACGTAAATAACCTGCATTGATATGTAAATAACCGCGGCATTGATATGTAAATAGAGGCGGCATTCATATGTATATCATGTTCCCCTGAAGTCATATCTTCCATCACTTCTGCTGAATGCTGCCCATTGGGGAGGTAAAGGGGCATGCTTGAAAGTCCTGCCTACAACTGTGGTCATTCAGCCCAACATAAGCCTGTTCTGCAAAGGTAAGCAAATTGGAGGTGGAGCCCTTCTTCAAAAGAACATGGTGCCACAACACCCTGAATTTTAGTGCATGTGAATACGCATTGGTGGCCAGTGTAGAAACTCCTCTTTATATTGGTAATCGTTAAAAAAAGCCAAACTTGCATTTGTGGTTTGTTTCGAATCCTCCCTTACATTGGTGGTCCATGTAGAAGCCCCTTTTAAATTGGTGGTGACTTTGAGTGTAAATCCCCCTTACATTGGTGATTAGGAATGAGCTGAACACCCCCCTGTTCGGTTCGCAGCAGAACATGCAAACAGGCAAAAAATTTGTTTCGAAAACGCGGACACCGTTAAAGTCTATGGGACACAAACGTGAAAAATCAAAAGTGCTCATTTTAAGGGTTGATATGCAAGTTATTGTCATAAAAAGTGTTTGGGGACCCGGGTCCTGCCCCAGGGGACATGTATCAATGCAAAAAAAGTTTTGGGAGCAGTGATTTTAATGATGCTTAAAGTGAAACAATAAAAGTGAAATATTCCTTTAAATTTCGTACCTGGGGGGTGTCTGTAGTATGCCTGTAAAGGGGCGCATGTTTCCCATGTTTACAACAGTCCGAGATCAAAATCCATACCATGCTGATGGGGAGAAGGGCCTCACCCCAACAACCCTTGCCCGGTGATTGTGGGGGTCTGCGGGTGGGGGGCTTATCGGATTCTGGAAGCCCCCTTTAACAAGCGGACCCCCAGATCCCGCCCCCCCTGTGTAAAATGGTAATGGACTACGATTTCACAAAAAAAGTGTCAAAAATGTTAAATGTTTTGACAATTCCTTCTTCTTTCCCGGCTTCTTCTTCCATCTCCTTCTGGTCTTCATTCGGTTTTCTTCCTCCATCTTGTTCTTCTCCCTCGTCTTCCTCTTCTTCCTCCAATCCTCTGCTTCTTCCTTCGGTCTTCTCGTCCGCATCTTCCTCCGGCGTCTTCTTCCCCGCTTCATTCTCCAGACGATCCGCATCCATGGGAGGTTCTAGCTGTGTGACGCTTTTGTTCTTCTGACAGTTCTTATATAACTGAGGGCAGGGCAAACTGGTGACCCTGCCCCCCTCTGACGCACGGGGACTTTCCTATGGATTTCCTCGTGATGTCAGAGGGGGGGCGGGGTCACCTGGTTAGGTAACGGGTGACCCCGTCCTCCTCTGACACCATGGGGAAAGCCATAGAGAAGTCCCTGTGCGTCAGAGGGGGGGTGGCCCTTTAGTATGCCTGTAAAGTGGCGCATGTTTCCCATGTTTACAACAGTCCGAGAGCAAAATGACATTTCTAAAGGAAAAAAAAGTAATTCAAAAGTATTAGCGGTGGCACCGGCAGCTATAATGAATTGTTGGGTCTCTGCAATACTCATAAAAGTCATTGAAAAAAATGGCCTAGGGTTCCCCCACAGTGCATTACCAGGCCCTTTGGGTCTTGCATGAATATTAAGGGGAACCCCGAACCAAAATTTAAAAAAAATTGCATGGGGGTCCCCTCAAATTTCATACCAGGCCCTTCAGGTCTGGTATGGATATTAAGGGGAACACCGCGCCAAAATTAAAAAAAAAAATGGCGTCGGGGTCCCCCTCAAAATACATACCAGACCCGTCAGGTCTGGTATGGATTTTAAGGGGAACCCCACGCCAAAATTAAAAATAAATGGCGTGGGGGTCCACCTAAAAATCCATACCAGACCTTTTTCCGAGCACGCAACCTGGCAGGCCGCAGGAAAAAAGGGGGGGAAGAGAGAGCGCCCCCCCTCCTGAACAGTAACAGGCCACATGCCCTCAACATGGTGAGGAGGTCCCCATGTTGATGGGAACAAGGGCCTCATCCCCACAACCCTTGCCCGGTGGTTGTGGGGGTATGCGGGCGTGGGGCTTATCGGAAATCTGAAAGCCCCCTTTACCAAGGGGACCCCCAGATCCCGCCCCCCCTGTGTGAAATGGTAATGGGGTACAAATGTACCCCTACCATTTCACAAAAAAAGTGTCAAAAATGTTAAAAAAGACAAGATACGGTTTTTGACAATTCCTTTATTAATGTCTTCTTCTTTCATCTTCTTCTGGTCTTCATTCGGTTTTCTTCCTCCATCTTGTTCTTCCCCCACTTCTTCCTCTTCTTCCTCCAATCCTCTGCTTCTTCCTTCGGTCTTCTCATCCGCATCTTCCGCCAGCATCTTCCTCCAGCTTCTTCTTCCCCGCTTCGTTCTTCGGACAATCCGCATCCACGGGAGGTTCCCGCAGTGTGACGCTTCTGTTCTTCTGACAGTTCTTATATAACTGAGGGCATCACGGGGAAAGCCATAGGGAAGTCCCCGTGAAGTCCCCGTGCGTCAGAGGGGGCGGGGTCACCGGGTGGCCCCACCCTCAGTTATATAAGAACTGTCAGAAGAACAGAAGCGTCACACAACGGGAACCTCACATGGATGCGGATCGTCCGGAGAACGAAGCGGGGAAGAAGACGCCGGAGGAAGATGCGGACGAGAAGACCGAAGGAAGAAGCAGAGGATTGGAGGAAGAAGAGGAAGAAGCGAGGAAGAACAAGATGGAGAAAGAAAACCGAATGAAGATCAGAAGAGGATGGAAGAAGAAGCGGTGAAAGAAGAAGACATTAATAAAGGAATTGTCAAAAACCGTCTCTTGTCTTTTTTAACATTTTTGACACTTTTTTTGTGAAATGGTAGGGGTACATTTGTACCCCATTACCATTTCACACGGGGGGGTGGGATCTGGGGGTCCCATTGTTAAAGGGGGCTTCCAGATTCCGATAAGCCCCCCGCCCGCAGACCCCCACAACCACCGGGCAAGGGTTGTGGGGATGAGGCCCTTGTATGGTTCAGGAGGGGGGCTACTCTCTCATCCCCCCTCTTTTCCTGCGGCCTGCCAGGTTGCGTGCTCAGATAAGGGTCTGGTATGGAATTTTAGGGGGACCCCCACGCCTTTTTTTTTTATTTTGGCGCGGGGATCCCCTTAAAATCCATACCAGACCTGAAGGGTTTGGTATGGAATTTGGGGGGACCCCCACGCATTTTTTAAAAAATTTTGGTTGGGGGTTTCCCTTAATATTCATACCAGATCCAAAGGGTCTGGTAATGCACTGTGGGGGAATCCCAAGCCGTTTTTTTCAATGACTTTTATGGTATTGCAGAGACCCAACAATTCATTATAGCTGCCGGCGCTACCGCTAGTACTTTTAAATTACTCTCTTTTCCTTTCGAAATGCCATTTTGCTCTCAGACTGTTGTAAACATGGGAAACATGCGCCACTTTACAGGCATACTATAGACACCCCCCAGGTACAAAATTTAAAGGAACATTTCACTTTTATTGTTTCACTTTAAGCATTATTAAAATCACTGCTCCCGAAAAAACGTTAGTTTTTAAATCTTTTTTTTGCATTGATACATGTCTCCTGGGGCAGGACCCGGGTCCCCAAACACTTTTTATGACAATAGCTTGCATATTAACTTTTTTTTTTTTTTGAAAAATATTTATTGGGTTTTATAGCATACAAAAGTATAAAAACTTAGTGTAGCAAAAGTTACAGAGTATTATCCGTTACAATCTATAACATTCAATGACTTCTCATGATAGTTGAAATACAAGCTTGTCATATCGGTTAGAACAAGGGAGAAGTAACAGAAAACATAAAAATAAAAGAAAATTAGGGGAAAGGGAAGACAGGGGAGTTCATGTTTGCCATCTCATCAACACTATAAGTCGCAACTTTGCTTGACATATGAAATCTTAACATCTAAATACCTTCAGGAGTGGAGGCAGCGTTTGAGTAAACATGGGGGGGGTGGATGCCAAGGGGCACAATGGATTTGTGGATATCCTACGGTGGGTTAAAAGTAAAGGAATCTGGGGTGGGGGGTATTTTGAGTCGGCCAAGGGAGTTGGTGAGATCTTTTGTCAAGTACCATTTCGTGTAGCGAAATGGGTTCATTATCTCGGTCAGAGCCTGCGAAGCGAATGTGGCTTCAATGTATTTCCTCCATCTTTTGAAAAAACGGGAAGTCGATCGGAGATTAAGGGTGATGGTGTCCAGTCTCTCTAGGTGGAAAAGTGATGCCAGGGCTTTTTTAAACATTGTTAGGGTAGGAGGAGTAGCTGATATCCAGTGAGACATAATAGTCCTGCGGGCCACTAGGAGACATAGGTGAGCCCAGTGTGGAATATTTTGTGAGACCGCCATTGGCGATGAGGATGAAGGGGGTATGCTGAACAGGCATAATAGGCGGTCCTTGGTGCACTGAGTTTTGTGGATTTCGTTGATGTAAGTGATCACCTTAGTCCAGTAAGCATCAATCTTGTTGCAGTCCCAAAGCCTGTGCAGTAAAGTGGGGCGAGGTAAGTTACACCAGGTACATTGCGCTTGGGTGGGGTCTTTCTTGTTAAAGCGAAAAGGGAAATAAGCTCTGTGAATGATCTTAAATTGTGTCTCTCTCCAAGATTCAGAAGTAGTAAGGTTACGGACTGTCTTGTACCCCTCAAGGATTTTTTCTGGCAGAGATTCATCATCTAATACGTGTGACCACTTTTGAAAGGGTTTGAGGGCATACTTCCGTGTTTGGTGTTGTATGAGACAAGAGTAAATATTGGAGATGGAGTAGTTATTGCTTTTGATGAGAGTATCAATGCAGGATGTTTCAAGTGGGTTGGTGCTAGGTCCCGAGCAGGATTTAAGATAGCTGATGAGTTGGTGATAGAAGAAGACATGAGTTGGTGGTAGGGAGTACTCCCTCATCAGGGTTTGAAATGTTTTGAATTTGCCCGATTTGCTAAGATAGAGAGACGAGACATCTGTGAGGCCTTTAAGTTTCCATTGGTCAAAAGCTTTATGGATGATAGATGGAAGGAACATAGGGTTCCCTTGTATTTTGAGGTATTTGGAGATGCTGGATGGTACTTTGAGCAATTTTCTTACTTCTCTCCATGCAATGACCGTGTCCTTAATGATTACACTTGTTTTGAGGTGGGGGGGTAATGTATTGGGATTAGAATGAAGGATGGTCGAGAGGTCATATGGGTGCACCATAGCCTCTTCTAAGGATAGGTTAGAATATTTAGACCCACCAGTTAGCCAGTCTAAGCCCTGTCTAAGTAAACATGCCAGGTTGTAGAAACGCATATTGGGTAATCCCGCCCCGCCCTCGCCCTTCGGGAGACATAATTTCTGTAGCGCTATGCGAGGTTTCTTGTGAGACCATATAAAGGCAGTTAGGGCTTTCTGGAGTTTTTGGATGTCTGAATGCTTAATTAGAAGAGGTATGGTCTGCATTGGGTAAAGTAGGCGTGCGAAAGACACCATTTTGAAAAGGTGGCATCTCCCAAATAGCGAGAGAGGTAAGGATCCCCAAGCCTCCAACTCCTTTACAATTTTGGTTATCAATGGGGGGTAATTTAAAGAGTACAGAGATGATGGTTCACGTCCTATTTTAATGCCCAGGTATGTAATGTGTTGGTTGGCTATGGCCAGGGGGGATAGAT
This sequence comes from Aquarana catesbeiana, assembly GCF_042186555.1. NCBI lineage: Eukaryota > Metazoa > Chordata > Amphibia > Anura > Ranidae > Aquarana > Aquarana catesbeiana. The sequence continues at coordinate 5,195,891 of NC_133331.1, forward strand.
GTTTCCATTTACTGGAGAGATGGGGGTGTAATGGTAGGATTTCGCTTTTATCAAAATTGATTCTAAATCCCGAGCAAAGTCTGAAGTCTGAAAAAAGTTGTTTGAGTCTGTCAAAGTCTGTTATGGGATCGGTGGAGAACAATAGTATGTCGTCTGCAAATAGCGCCGAACGAAGAGTGTGGTTCTCCAGAGTGATGCCACTGATTCCATCAGCTGAGTTTAGTATTCTGGACAGGGGTTCGATTGCTAGATTGAACAGGAGTGGAGACAGGGGGCATCCCTGTCTCGTTCCTTTTGTTAATGGGATCGTGTCTGAGATAAAGTCAGGGGTTACAAGACGTGCGGTAGGGGATGCGTACATTTGTGAAAGAAATCGCATAATCGGTCCTGAGAATCCGAATTGTGTCATCACTCTGAAGAGCCAAGAGAAACTGATGTTGTCAAAGGCCTTTTCGGCGTCTAATGACATGATGGCAATGTCTTGGTTGGGGTGAGTTTTGGCGTATTCCAGAGCCATTAACACTTTGCGAATGTTTAGGGTGGCCGATCTGCCCGAGACGAAGCCAGATTGGGCTGGGTGTAATAATGATGGTAGTAGGGGAGCCAGTCGCGTCGCAATTATTTTGGATAGGATTTTGACATCAACATTGATTAATGATATCGGTCGGTACGAGCCCGGTAATAGGGGATCTTTCCCTTTCTTAGAGATTAGTTTAATGTGGGCCTGTGTCCCCGTGGGAAGATAGGGCCCTCCGTCCCACATAGCTGCGTATACATGTTTTAAGGTGTCCGGGATAAATTCCCTGGTCATTTTATAGAATTCGGCGGTGTATCCGTCGGGTCCCGGGGCTTTGGCCGAGGCCATGTCTTTGATCGTAGATCGAATATCATCAACAGTAATGGGGGCATTAATCGTCTCTAATTGTGTGTGACTGAGTTTGGGTAGACGTATTTTGTTGAGCAGTAAGTCAGTAGTAGGTAAGTCAGTTGGGTCGGCTTTGTATAAATTAGTGTAATATTCCACGAGTAGGTTGCTAATTTCGGCTGGGGAGGTGACCAGAGAGTTTGTCTTAGCTCTAAGAGCCATAATACGGGTAGGACGTCTGGGGCCTGAGGACATCTTGGCCAGGAGCCTACCAGCCTTGTTTCCGAATCTATGAAAATGTAGCTGAGAATATGACGTTTTGGCCGCTTCATGTTGTTCTGCCCAGAGGTCAAAGGTGCTTTTGGCCTGTCTCCATTTTTGTATGTTCTCTGTGGTGCGGTTTAATGTGAGCTGTTCATGTGCCAAGCGTAGGGTTTCGCTTGACTCAGTATATTGTTGCTTGGCTCTTTTTTAAACTGTGTTGTGTATGAAATTATTTTACCCCGTAGAAAGGCCTTGCCTGCTTCCCAGAATAGGTTAGGGTCTGTAATGTGAGCTCCATTAGTGGAGATGTATTCCTCCCAGGCACAATATAGTGTATGTTGAAAGTCCTCATTGCCAACTAAATAGGAGGGAAAGCGCCAGGTAGGAGAGGGAGAGGAGCGAGCTGTTTGGGTTAGATGAACCACGATTGGGCTATGGTCTGAGATCACTGCGTCTTGTATGTCTGGTGCGTTTATTACGGAGCTTAGGGCGGGGGAGGCAAAGAAATAGTCTATACGCGAGAACGTATTGTGCAGGGGCGAAAAAAAGGTGTATTCCCGATCCGTTGGATGCATTAAGCGCCAGACATCCACAAAGTGCATGGAGGCGACGGCTTGTGACAGTAGGGTAGATGCAGATGATGAGGGGGTATAGGTGTGTGATCTGTGTGTAGGGGAACCTGTGCGATCAGCTAGGGAGGACATGACTGAATTAAAATCCCCACCCAATAGGTGTAGCGTCTCTGGTGTAGTTAGCACCCATTTCACTAAGTCTTGAAAGAAGGAGGTGTCAGGAGAATTGGGAGCATAGATGTTGGTAAGTGCTACAGGTTTGTCATCTATAGTCAGATGTAGAGTCAGTTTCCTTCCTTCCGAGTCAATCTTGACGTCTCTGACAGTGTGCTGTAAATTCTTGTGTAGAAGGATTGCAACACCTGCTTTGCGGCCTACTGCTGGTGAGCCATAAACAGAGCCCCCCCACAGTTTACGAAGACGCTGTAGGTCGTCCGCAGCCAGATGTGTCTCCTGAAGTAGAGCCACATCTGCCCGGAGACGACGCAAGTGTCTGAGGATAGACATACGTTTGTTTGGGGAGCGGAGCCCCTTAACATTCCACGAGACAAACTTTAGGTGACTCCCAAGTGCAGACTGTGACATAGTTGATATTTAAAAGCGTTTTGGTTGAGGGGTTTGTATAGGGACCCCTTTGTAGATGTGCTATCTACCTCTTGAGAGCCATCAAAGCGCCTCAAAGCCCCTGAAGACATATGAACTAAGCTGGCAAACATGAACTTAAACTTCTCTAAGCAACAACAAATTATAAACATTAGTAAGGCAGTATTTCGTATAAGGAAATACATAACGTGAGTTGTGGACTTCTCTTTTTTCCACATGAGGTCTCACCTATCTAGTTAGCATAGCTCCCATCGATTGCAAGCTCCTCACTTAGGGGCAGGGTGGTAGCACCGGGGGGTGGGGATAGGGATTTTAGGGGGAGAGGAAAGAGGGATAGGGGGGAGGGGGTATAGGATAGGAAGGGAGAGTAGTCTAGGGGGGGGATCCCCTGAGGAGGTAGTGCAGGTTTGAAGCAATCGATGGTGAGGTATGCCACGCACAGGGGAGGGCCCCCCTCTTAAAATTAGGCATAAACAGATCAGAAAATAGAAAATACAAGAGATTACAACATTGCATGTGTCCCTGAAAAGGAAATTTTCCCAGGTATTGGGGGACTATCTCTGTTATTGAGTTCCATGACCATAACAGTGTAGCTGCATAACTTTTAGCTGCGTACTTTTCAGCTACAGGTTGGGAGGGGTAGTGCTCCATAAGGAGCATGTACGGCAGTTTATAAGGTCATCATCAATAGCATCCTCCTCGTAATAATAAAACATTTTAAGAGAAAGAAAGGGTATGAGATGGGTTGATACTACCCGTTAGAAGATGGCGATGTGGAAAAGGTGGTGATGTGGAGTCCTTCGACGATTCCTTCAACGATTCTCAGAGCGGTCTTCCTGGTTGGTGGAGCGGCTGCGTTTGTATGGAGGTTTGGTCGGGCTTCGGGGGTGTTTGGGGGGTCCATATGCATGCTGTGAAGATGACGATGGAGATCCCTCTGTCGCGGCGCTGTGTTCCATTTCGGAGCTTCTGTTGGTTAGGTAGGTTTCCGCCTCTTCAGGTGTGTGAAAGGTGAGTTGCTCCCCTTCAGGTGTTTGAACGCGGAGGACAGCTGGATAGGCTAGGGAGAATCGGGTTTGGGTGCGGTGCAGAGTGGAACATACCGAGGAGAATGCCTTGCGTTGTTTCATTACCTCTATGGAATAGTCCACGAAAAGCAGCAGTTTCGCGCCATCTACCACCAGTGAGCGCGTGCGACGAAATTTTTGCATTATGGCGTTTTTGTCGGCGTAGTTTAAGTATTTTACTATCACATGCCGAGGTTTAGCGCGCGTGTCAGAATATTGACCCATACGGTGTGCACGTTCAACAGTGCATGGTATGCGGAGGCCAAGTTGCTCTGGGATGGTTTTCGCACATATGTTTGTGAGGTGGGAGGCTGGGATCGACTCTGGTAAGCCAATGATGCGCAGGTTGTTCCTCCTTGAACGATTTTCCAAATCGTCCAGCTTGTCCCATATGTCTCTATATGAAGCATTGATACGTGCAAGTGCTGCAGATGAGGCTGTGCAGTCATCTTCAATTATAGAAATCCTTTCCTCTACCTGCGTAATGCGCTGGGCCTGAGCCTGAAGTTCTATGTGTAGCTGTTCCAGCCCTCTGTGTACCGCTGCGTCCACAGTGGCTGTTAGTGATGGCCCCAGTAGTTGCACTACAGCCTGGGCAATGTTGGCAGGGGATGCGGGGTCAGCCTCTGCCATTGCGGGGGCAGGGGGAGGTTGTGGCTGCTGCTGAGGCCGTTCTGCTGTGTCCGGAGCGGCCGCCATCTTGGCTGTGTCAGCCGCTATGTCTCCCGCCGGCGGAGCTGTGGAGGGGGGCGAGGACAGCGCCCGAGCGTAGGATCGCTCCACGAAGCGGTCCATGTCTGCCTGAGATGGAGTGGAGGCAGTAGGGGTTTCCCCCGGTGCTGTGGCTGGCTTAAATGCCGGTTATGTGAGGAGCTGTGCGGGAGCTGGAGCTGCTCACCTCCTCCTCATGTGGCGCCGGAACCGGAAGTCCTGCATATTAACTTTTAAAATGAGCACTTTTGATTTCTCCCATAGACTTTTACAGGGTGTTCCGCGGCTTTCGAATTTGCCGCAAACACCCCAAATTGTTCGCTATTCAGCGAAGGGGCGAACAGCCAATGTTCAAATCGAACTCATGTTCGACCCGAACAGACAGCCCATCCCTATTGGCAATGGCGTCCCTGGGGGGGGGGGCAGAGGGGGCCCTGACCCCCCCAACATTATGCTGTGCCCCACCATGTGCCCCCCCCCATTAAAAAAAAACACATTTTTTTTTTTACAAAAAGGCAATGTCTTTTTGTTTGCATTCATAGCGGATGCGCCGCATCTTACTCGAGCCGCCGCTGGAGTAACACAGTCTCTATTGAGAGGGAGAGCATCCCCAGTCAGCTCCTCTGGGTGATTCCTCCCCCTCCCTTTGCTCACTGACACTGCATAATACGAGTGCTCACACAACCATGGCCGCCCGATCTGCTCCTTCCCCTGCATCCTCATTGGCAGGGAGAAGAGCGAGTTGCAGGAAGGACTCCACCAGGACTCTCAGTTACTAAAAAAACAGACTGATTTCTCCCATCCTTAGGACAGGAGAACCAGCCTGTAAATTCCAAGAGATGCCAGACCAGAGCTGCCAATAGCAGGGGCAGGACAGCAAGAGGAGGCTGGGGAATCCCACAGTGGCAGAACACCAGGGCCCGGTGGTAAGACAACCTTTGCAACCCTGATAGTTCTCCCACTGCTTTAGATCCTTATATTTTCTTGGTATGCTGGTGACATATATCTCTTGTTTTCTGCCACCCTGGGGTGCCCCAATACAGTAGGAAGGGAGCTCTCTGCAGAATTGGGATGAGCCGAACACCCCCCGGTTCGGTTCGCACCAGAACCTGCGAACGGACCGAAAATTCGCACAAACGTTATGGGACTCGAACTTTCAAAAACAAAAGTGCTAATTTTAAAGGCTAATTTGCATGGTATTGTCCTAAAAATGGTTTGGGGACCCGGCTCCTGCCCCAGGGGACATGTATTAATGCAAAAAAAAACTTTTAAAAACGGCCGTTTTTTCGGGAGCAGTGATTTTAATGATGCTTAAAGTAAAAAAAAAAAAAAAGTGAAATATTCCTTTAAATATCGTACCTGGGGGGTGTCTATAGTATGCCTGTAAAGTGGCGCGTGTTTCCCGTGCTTAGAACAGTCCCTGCACAAAATGACATTTTTAAAGTAATAAAAGTAATTTAAAACTGCTTGTGGCTTTAATGTAATGTCGGGTCCTGGCAATATGGATGAAAATCAGTGAGACAAACGACATGGGTACCCCCCAGTCCACTACCAGACCCTTTGGGTCTTGTATGGATATTAAGGGGAACCCCGCACCCAAATTAAAAAAAGGAAAGGCGTGGGGCCCCCAGGCCCTCTGAACAGCAGTATACAAGTGGTGCAAACAAGACAGGGACTGTAGGTTTGTTGATAAGTAGAAATCTGTTTGTAATTTTGAATGAGTACATTTTTAACGTGTTTAGCTCCAGCCAAAATATAATATATTAGATTGTAATTACATGCCCCTGTTGAACAGGGGCAGAAAAATTGGGCCTTAGGCACTGGTGCTGGTGCCACAACACTGCAACCCCTCACAGATAATCTAGTTGGAGCGCATAAACTAGCCCTGCTGCAAAGAATTGCATCAAAAATTGTAAGTACACGCCCCTGATATGCAGGGGCTGAAAAATTGGGCCTTAGGCACTGGTGGCGGGACTGGCGGCGCCAAGAACCAAAAATATTCTTACAAGCTATCATCATGATCATTGAGGAGGAAGAGTATAATTACTCAGTATAACAGGATAGTCACTCAGCATCAGCATAGGCAGTCTTTGAAGGGATCTGACATTTCAAAAAAATTTATTCAGTTACATCAGCATCAGGTGCTTGGTAGCTGGTGGTGATCCAAGACTGATTCATTTTTATGAAGGTCAGTTGATCGACCGAGTCGGTGGACGGAAGCACCCTGTGATCAGTTACAAAGCCTCCAGCAGCACTGAATGTGCGTTCCGAAAGAACGCTGGATGCAGGACAGACCAGTAGCTCAATTGCATACTGTGCAAGCTCTGGCCAGTAATCCATCCTCAAGACCCAGTAACCCAGAGGATTTTCGGTGGGAAAGGTGTCCAAGTCAGATCTTGCCCCTAGGTATTCCTGCACCATGTAAAACAGACGCTGGCGATGGTTGCTGGAACCAATTATACCTTGGGGCTGCAGACTAAAAAATTGTCTGAATGCATCGGTCAGACGGCCACCTTCTCCACCGCTCCTTCTTTGACTGACCGAAGCCTCAGCAACACGTTGTCCAGAAACAGGAGTTTGTAACCTCCCAGTCTCTGGGAACGCGTTGCACAGACCTTTCTGCAAGGCCTCCCGAAGATGTTTCATCCTCTGCTCCCTCTGCGACAGCAAGATAAGGTCCGCAACCTTACCCTTGTAACGTGGATCAAGGAGGGTATCCAGCCAGTATTGTTCCTTCTCCTTGATACCACGAATACGAGGATCCTTCCGCAGGCTTTGCAGGATCAGGGAAGCCATGCAGCGTAGGTTTGCTGAGGCATTCGGTCCGGAGTCGTCTGGGTCACTAAGGACGACATGATCTGCAGCCATCTCCTCCCAGCCACGTACAAGTCCATGTGTTTCTTGGGACTGTAAATGATCCCTTAAAGACTGCTGCTGATGCTGAGTGCCAGGCTCCTCCTCCATACTGACACAATCCTTCTCCTTCTCATCCTCCTCCTCCTCGTCCTCTTCCTGTGTGATCGGCGGGCACGCAGGAACACTGTCTGGATAAAGGGGGCCTTGAGAGCTAAGGAAGTCCTCCTCTTCCTGCCTCTGTTCTGCCTCAAGTGCCCTGTCCATTATTCCACGCAGCGTGTGCTTCAACAGGTGGACAAGGGGGACAGTGTCACTGATGCATGCACTGTCACTGCTCACCATCCTCGTGGCCTCCTCAAATGGTGACCGGACAGTACATGCATCCCTGATCATGGCCCACTGGCGTGGGGAAAAAAAACCAAGCTCTTCTGACCCTGTCCTGGTGCCGTAGTCGCACAGGTACTCATTGATGGCCCTCTGCTGCTTGTGTAGCCGCTGCAGCATGGCCAACGTTGAGTTCCACCTGGTGGGCATGTCACAGATTTGGCAGTTCTTGGGAAGGTTAAATTCCTTTTGGAGGTCTGCCAGCTGAGCACTGGCATTATATGACCGGCGGAAATGCACACAGACTTTTCTGGCCTGCCTCAGGACATCCTGTAAGCCCGGGTACCTGCCCAAGAACCGCTGCACCACCAAGTTAAGGACGTGAGCCAAACAGGGCACATGGGTCATATGTCCCTGTCGGAGGGCGGAGAGGAGGTTGGTACCATTGTCGCAAACCACCATTCCTGCCTTAAGTTGGCGTGGCATCAACCACCTCTGAATCTGCCCCTACAGAGCTGACAGAACCTCTGCCCCAGTGTGGCTCCTGTCCCCCAAGCACACCAGCTCAAGCACTGCATGGCATCTTTTGGCCTGCATACTTGCGTAGCCCCCAAAGCACAGGAAGAGGCCACGGAGGAAGAAGAAGAGGAGGGGGTGGAGGAGAGAGGTGTGTCACAATCATTAGTAGTGGCATTTTGGAGGCGTGGTGGCGGAACAACCTCCAACACTACTGCACCTTGTCCTACATCCTTCCCAGCTGCCAGCAGAGTCACCCAATGCGCCGTGAAACTTAGGTAACGTCCCTGTCCATGCCTGCTGGATCATGAGTCAGCGGTATATGCACCTTACCGCTGACCGCCCTGTCCACCGAGGCATGGACATTGCCTTCCACATGCCGGTAGAGAGCCGGAATCGCCTTCCGTGAGAAAAAGTGGCGTTTGGGTACCTGCCACTGAGGAACCGCACATTCCACAAACTCACGGAAGGGGGCAGAGTCTACCAACTGAAAAGGCAGCAGTTGAAGTGCTAGCAATTTTACCAAGCTAGCATTCAACCGCTGGGCATGTGGATGGCTGGGAGCAAACTTCTTTCGGCGGTGCAGCAGCTGGGGCAGGGAAATTTGCCTGGTACAATCTGACGTCGGTGTACCAAAAGCTTGGCTGTGACACACCTAATTCTACACCTTCATTCCTCTCAGTGCAGGTCTCAGAGAGGACTGAAGGTATAGTGGGGTTGGAAATCTCAGCTGATGAGGAGCAAGGAGAGGTCCTCTTTGTTCTTTGGTGTGGGTCTTTTAGATATGCTTGCCAACGAACTGCATGGCAGGTCAACATATGTCTGGTCAAGCATGTGGTACCCAAGCGGGAGATGTTTTGGCCACGCGAGATACGCTTGAGACATATGTTGCAAATAGCAGCGGTGCGATCTGATGCACTCGTCTCAAAAAAGGCCCACACCAAAGAACTTTTTGAATAACGCACAGAGACTGCAGCGCCCTACACATGTGGAGCTTTGGGGTGTGATGCCGTCAATGTGCTGCCCTTAGGCTGGCCCCTGGAGGGCATCCTGCCTCGTTGGTGATGTGCCGCCTCCTCCTCCTCTCTCCTATCAGGCACCCACGTTGAGTCAGTGACCTCATCATCCCCTCCCTCCTCATCACTGGAGCAAACCTGGCAGTATGCTGCAGCAGGGGGAGCATGACTGCCAGATTGCTGTCCTTCTTGGGCACCCCCTCTGTCCGTGCTCACGTTACTGCCTTCATCTAGCTCAGTATCATCATCAGAGCCTTCTAAATGCTGGGCATCCTCCTGGAGCATGTACCCAACACTGTGGTCAAACAGTTCGGACTCCTCAGGAGGACATGGTGGGGCTAGGGAAGGAGTCACTGATGCCATTGAGCCAAGGGAAGAGGCCGCGTTGGCAGCTGCTTTGCCAGACAAAGTACCCTGAGCATAGGTGAGAGAGGATGAGGAGGATGAGGATGGCTTGGTCATCCACTCAACCAAGTCTTCCGCATGTTGCGGCTCAACACGGCCAGCTGCCGAAAAAAAAGGCCAAGCGTGTCCCACGGCCACGTGCTGATGAGGATGCACCGTCTCCACGACCAGCGCTGCTAGACACAGAGCCTGCTCGCCCTCTTTTATTGGCTTATGACTGTCTGCCTCTCCTTGTTGGCCTTCCAGACATACTAATGGCCTGTAGTGAGATGTAGCTGCACTAAGCTGGGATATATATATATATATATATATATATACTGATACTGCAGCTAGCAAAATCAACTGCCTGCCTGTAGTATGAGAACACCACCAATCTTCTACAGGTAGCTTTAGATGAACACTGTTGAGAGGTCGCCCTACACTAACTTGTAGCTTTAGCTGAACACTGTTGATAGGGTTAGGGATTTGATTCAGAGTTCTCACTTAATCTAAGACCTACGTGTAAATCTGTTATAAAATATAATGCCTGCTTTTCAGTCTCTTATGAAATTAACCTTTGTCTGCTGACACATTATTCTTTCAATGAAACTGCTTTTATTGTAACCTTTGGCTGAGTATCTGTTGAAACTGCTTTTATTATCTGATATCTATGTTGCACTTTGATACTTGTGTTTATATAACCCACCTTATAAAAGATCCAATAAAACAAGACAGTTCAGATCAATACGGGACATCAGGGCTCGTAGATTGATATACAGATACTCTGCTTCTGTGTCTATTTCTTTAAAAAGAGCTAAGATTTGACAAAGCAATATAAACTTAAAGCAACTTATTTAAAAGTTGCCCCTAACATTTTGGCGCCGGAACAGGGACCCACCGATGATACTACAAGAGGTGGCTGAGCTACGCTGACGGAACGAAAGGACAGGCATTCCGGGAACCACAGATCAAAAACCTGGCCAGGTAAGAAAAAGCTTTATTTTTCTTATATTCTGTGCTCCCCTGATTTGTGCCTATCCGTTCCGTCAGTTACGGTTCTCCTGGTTTTAAAACACCAGCCTCTGTAGTGGCGAGTCTAGAATTACTGTATATTTTGGTTTATATTGCTGGAATTATTTGTTGTCTGTCTGTCTTGTTGAGAAAGTGAATGAGCCTTGCCTAGGTTGGTATGAATTGAAAGAATATCATCCCAATGAGCAGCGGAATGCGCCCTTACCTCGCAAGAGGACTTTGGGGGTCTGATGCTTAAGTTTGATATTCAATTTAGTTCATAAACCATAGACGGGTTGCGAGTATAAGCCCTGTCTGCTCCAAAAGCAGGGATAAGAGTGTATAAGAGGGATCCCAGATACGGGGGGGGGAATAAGGTCTCCATAAAGTCCGGAGATCTAGTCGGATACCTGGTCACTTCAAGGAATGCTTGTATATGTTGTAGTCGTCAGTCTGGTCATAATATTTGTCAGTTGACTAGCATATAAAGTAATTCGGTTTCAAGAATCTCATTCAGGAGAGGTTTTTAGTATTCTGGCATCCTAGGAGGAAAAGGCAACGAGGAACTAGTGTAACTTGGTTAAGTGTTTTATATTGTACACTAAGTGTCCCACACGCTACCTAGGCAGGACTGTCAGAATGGGCCAGAGGAACACAAAACCCCGTCAGGGAATTGTGGCACATTACACAGTGCCACAGATAATTAAAAACATCTGTGGGGAAGATGAAGCGCGGGACTTAAAGGATGTCCTTCGTAAATTTAAGGTGAAAGGAGCAGCGGGTTTAGACCCAGATGTATGGAGTGAAATAAAAAGGGACAGACAAGGAGAGGTGTTAGAGAAGCAATGGATGCGTCAGGTTCAATGCTTAATTAAGGTTTCAAATAGAGCGAAAGAAGAGGAGTGGAAATATAATCCAGATTGTGATGGTTGGGATATGAAAGACAGAAGAACAAAAAATGTTAACATTTTAAATAATCTTAGTTCAACCATCCCACCCCCATATACTGACATAGAACGTAAACCACACAAGATATATCCAGTACTTGAGGGGAGAATGGGTACCACCAGATTCCTGTGTATTGTTACAATATGTGGATGATTTATTGTTATGCTGCCCGGACAAGGAAACTTGTTTGGATACCACCCTTAATTTGTTGCGATTTCTAGCAGAAAAGGTTTGCAAGGTTAATAGGAACAAATTACAAATGTGTCAGGAAAAAGTTATCTTTCTGGGACATTGTATATCACAGGGTACAAGACATCTTACTGAGGAGAGGGTTCAAGTGATAAAGGGAATGTTAACCCACGGAATTTCAAACAATTGCGTATGTTTTTAGGTATTGTGTCATTTTGTAGACAATGGATACCACACGCTAGCACTTTGATGTGGCCATTATACGATTGTTTGAAAATTATACCGTATATGCTTACAGAAGTAGCTTATGAGTCGTTTATCACTTTAGATTATACTAAGACATTTAATCTGTACATTGCTGAGATCACTGGACACGCCACAGGTGTTCTGACACAGGCAAATGTAAAACAAAGACCAATCGCTTACTTTTCAGCAGCATTAGATCCAGTATCTAGAGGTTCACCGTCCTGTGTACGGGCGGTAGCTGCAGTGTCAATTATCATAGATAAGTCATCAGAGATTGTTCTAGACAATCCAGTTGTAGTGCATACCACACATGACATACATGCCATCTTGTCTCAGGTACAGCCCAAACACATTTCCATGGCTAGGCAATTAAGGTTACAGTGTACTTTACTTTTACCTCCAAATGTCACTTTTCAGCGCTGTACAACCTTAAATTTGGCCACCTTTTTGCCTCTTCAGTCACCAGATTTGGCAAGGGGGAATGATAGTGCTAATAGTACTAGTTAGAAAGGACATGAGGTACCTGACACCCTTCTGTTTAAAGAGGTAGATGAGCACGATTGTTTTCAGCTCATGGAGCAGGAGACAATGGGATTCCCACATGTTACAGATACACCAATTTTAAATGCTGAGCACACCTTGTATATAGATGGTAGCAGGTTTGCTGATGACAAGGGTAAATATCACACAGGGTATGCCGTAGTGACTGATACACAGGTGATTTAAGCACAGCCCTTACCAGCCCACATGTCAGCACAGGAAGCGGAATTAAAAGCTTTAGAACAATCTTCAAAAGGTTAAAGGAGTGGCCATCATGAAGATAGCGGCACACACGAGCGCAAAAACAATTGAGGCAAAAGGAAATGCATTTGCAGATTTGACTGCAAAACAGGCAGCTCTAGGGGAAGGAAGCTCTGAGACCTTAGCAGCAGTAGAGGTGAGTATCCCAGAACCAACATGGCAGCAGCTGAGTAAATTACAGGAGCAAGCAGGGGAGAGCGAGAAAGATAAGTGGGTCAGAATGGGAGCAGCACCAGACCTTGACAATGTATGGAGGGAAGGAGGCAAAGTATGCCTACCTGCCTCTCTGTACCCAGCAATGGCAGCGGCAGTTCACCTACCCACACATGTTAGTTCCAATTCCATGTATAGGATTGTGAACCAAGGATGGCTCGCCCCTGGATTTAGTAGTACTGCAAGAAACTACTGTGCAGCCTGCCAAATCTGTCTCCTGAATAACCCAGGACAGAGAGTAAAAACCCCACGAAAACACCAGGTCCGGGCCCAATACCCCTTCCAGAGACTGCAAATTGACTACATACAAATGCCCAAGAGCGACCCCTTTGAATTTGTCCTCGTATGTATTGATTTATTCTCAGGTCCTCCAGTAAAATCAGCTACAGCAAAAGCCACAGCTAAGAAACTGATCACTGAGTTAATACCTAGGTTTGGTCTTCCTGAAACCATAGAATCAGATAGGGGGAACACACTTTACAGGAGAAATCATGCAGAATGTGATGACCATGTTAGGGGTTCAACAAAGTTTTCACACCCCTTACCACCCACAGAGTTCGGGATCGGTGGAGAGAGTAAATGGGACAATAAAGTTAAAAATACAAAAAGCCATGCAAGAGTTAAACAAGCCATGGCCTGAATGTCTGCCTTTGGCTTTATTCTCCATAAGATACACCCCTACAGGGAAAACAGGATTATCCCCATATGAGATACTTTTTGGGAATGCGCCTAGATTAGGTTTATACTTTCCACAGAGTATGCAATTGTAATGTGACAGTTTAACTGCATATGTGATACAATTACAACAACGTCTAACTAAGATCCACAAAAGTGGGTATTCTTCTCTTCCAGACCCTAATTCAATAACAGGTACACATACTCTGCTACCAGGGGATTATGTATATGTAAAGAAACACACCAGAAAAACATTGGAACCTAGATTTGAAGGTCCATATCAAGCACCCTTGACCACAGCCACTTCAGTAAAGCTGGAAGGAAAGCCAACCTGGATACACGCATCACACTGCAAGAAGCATCCTTAAGAAAACGCCATTATGAAATTTCTGCTTTTCTATTGTCTGTTTAAACTTGCCATTCTACAAGTGTATAGCTGGACTCCTGGTATTCGTGTGATTGAGATGGAGGATACGGCAGATATACGATTAGGTTATAGATGACACAAAGGTTGCTAATGTTTCAGGTTACAAAATGGACGAATACATTACAGTGGGTAATTTTCACGGTTAAAGGACACAAGAGACCGTTACACATAGACCAAAACATAGCATGGATAAGGGCAGAACCACAGTCAGAGGTAAATATAACATTTCAATTAAACACTAGTATGGGATTTCTTTTAATAATACGAAAAACCATAGATGTCAGAAATTAAAACCCTCTCAGATATGGAGACAGGCCCAAAAACAAGTCTTGGGGCAAATGTATCAAATACTGGTAACAGTGTCGGAGGGAGGAAATATATCCGAGGGCATGTTCAGCCTAACGGATATTATTGCAGTTAATCAATCAAGTACCTTTCTCTGTGCCTCCTGGTGGAGAGAAAACAGAACGGACGGGTGGTATTGGAATGCACAATCCTATGGGTTTCACATACAGATGGAGGAATAAATAGTTCCCACATTTGAATCATCAATGCTAACACCCGTGCCCCACACTTGTATCAATGTATCAGTATCACAACAAAAGACAAAAGTCAAATTTAATGTAACTTTTCCTGAAATTCCAAAATGTAGGTACTGACGAGCATGGTATGACACTTTACTGGGACTGTCAGGTACAGTGATGGGAGTTCTAAACTCGATAGAAATAGAAGAAATGAATAATAGATGGAAACATGCAGGAGGACATATAGCAGATAGTTTTACAATTACAAGTAAATGGCTACCCACAGCTTTTGAAACCCAACTTAAAGAAATACCCTTACTACAGTTTTTGGGGGGATTAATAAATTATACAATAACAAGTGAACTCGGGCTGTGGAATCAGACTCAACAATTCATAAATTTTACCCAGTGTTCCTTTAATCTTTTATCCTACCATATACAAATAAACCGGGCTAGAACCGAGCTACAATTAGGAAATTATCACACCTGGATGAAATACTTCAAGGCACTAGATAATGATGGCATATGGTTCCAAGTAGAAGGGAATGAAATAGAATGTGAAGATGGGTGGTGTACGGGCAGGTTTGAGGCTTACAGGGTGGAGAAGATAGTAGAAATGTGCAAATTAGTGGTAATGCCCCTCAACATAAAAAAAAAATGAGCTCTAGTATCCTGAAATCTATGGAAAGTATGTAGATAAGCAGAACAGAACCCATAATCTTGGTCTATGTGGAAGAACGAACAAAGGAATGGTGTGTGGGAGAAGTTCTCCGGTGTATGAACCTTGCCTGTTAAACTATCAGACTAGTATATGCAGGCTCCAGAGAACACCAGTGATTGAAAGTAATAGCTTTATTGAAATAGGACCCCAGCACATATGTATTATTACAAGTAGTAACTATACCATGTCAGCCTTTAAATAGATCAGCTCCCTTTTCAGGATATATTAAGAATATAAAGTCACTAAAGTGGGATAATGATACCTATCTTTTTGAACCAGACGCCGATAAAGTATTCTCTTCAGTTTATGAGGTACATAATCTCACTGACACTACACCCTTTATAATTTCTTTAGACCCACTAAAACAGGTTTTGGAACAATCAGAGTTGTTAAGACGACACATAGAAACACTAGAACATACCCTACAGAATAACCTTGTATCTGCAATAATTGACAAAGGTAGACTAGTGCATCTTTCCTCACAGATACAACAGGATACTGCACCACATTGGTGGGATATATTTAGTGGAATGTCTTCTACAGCAACCAATACCTTTCACTGGTTGTTAAGTCCAATGATTATTATTATTTTAATATTAATTTCACTTACAATCACAAATATATGTGTATACAGGAAAATAAATAGGAAAATTAGGAGAATAGACAGGGCATACTGATAAATGTGTATTGACATCACCCTACTCCTACAAAACTCCTCTTTTTGAATTTAAGATGTTGGTAATACCTAGGGGGATGGGTTTTACCCCTCTGACAACCCGCGGTCAGTGAAAGGACTCTGGGGAAAAACTGACTAGAACTTATTCATGAGGACCCAGGGGGAAGGAGAGGATGATGTCAAAGGGGGAAATTGATAGGGTTAGGGATTTGATTCAGAGTTCTCACTTAATCTAAGACCTACGTGTAAATCTGTTATAAAATATAATGCCTGCTTTTCAGTCTCTTATGAAATTAACCTTTGTCTGCTGACACATTATTCTTTCAATGAAACTGCTTTTATTGTAACCTTTGGCTGCTGATACATCAGTATCTGTTGAAACTGCTTTTATTATCTCATATCTATGTTGCACTTTGATACTTGTGTTTATATAACCCACCTTATAAAAGATCCAATAAAACAAGACAGTTCAGATCAATACGGGACATCAGGGCTCGTAGATTGATATACAGATACTCTGCTTCTGTGTCTATTTCTTTAATAAGAGCTAAGATTTGACAAAGCAATATAAACTTAAAGCAACTTATTTAAAAGTTGCCCCTAACACTGTGCAGAGGACGCACTACACCAACGTTAAAATAATGTAGCTGCCTGCGGTAGTGATAGGATCAGGAAAACACCACCAACCTTCTACAGGTAGCTTTAGCTGAACACTGTGCAGAGGTCGCACTAGACTAACGTGTAAATAATGTTGCTGCCTGTGGTAGTGATAGGATCAGGAAAACACCACCAACCTTCTACAGATAGCTTTAGCTGAACACTGTGCAGAGGACGCACTACACTAATGTGTAAATAATGTAGCTGCCTGCGGTAGTGATAGTTTTAGGAAAACACCACCAACCTTCTACAGATAGCTTTAGCTGAACACTGTGAAGAGGACGCACTACACTAACGTTAAAATAATGTAGCTGCCTGCGGTAGTGATAGGATCAGGAAAACACCACCAACCTTCTACAGGTACTGCAGCTTTAGCTAAACACTGTGCAGAGGTCACACTACACTAACGTGTAAATAATGTAGCTGCCTGCGGTAGTGATAGGATCAGGAAAACACCACCAACCTTCTACAGGTAGCTTTAGCTGAACACTGTGCAGAGGTCGCACTACACTAACTTGTAACTTTAGCTGAACACTGTTCAGAGGACGCACTACACTATCTTGTAGCTTTAGCTGAACACTGTGCAGAGGTCGCACTACACTAACTTGTAGCTTTAGCTGAACACTGTGAGAAGGACGCACTACACTAACTTGTAGCTTTAGCTGAACACTGTGATGAGGACGCACTACACTAACTTGTAGCTTTAGCCGAACACTGTGCACTACACTAACTTATAGCTTTAGCTGAACACTGTTCAGAGGACGCACTACACTAAATTGTAGCTTTAGCTGAACACTGTGCACTACACTAACTTGTAGCTTTAGCTGAACACGGTTCAGAGGACGCACTACACTAACTTGTAGCTTTAGCTGAACACTGTGCACTACACTAACTTTTAGCTTCAGCTGAACACTGTGCAGAGGTCGCACTACACTAACATGTAAATAATGTAGCTGCCTGCGGTAGTGATAAGATCAGGAAAACACCACCAACCTTCTACAGGTAGCTTTAGCTGAACACTGTGCAGAGGTCGCACTACACTAACTTGTAGCTTTAGCTGAACACTGTGAGGAGAACGCACTACACTAACTTGTAGCTTTAGCTGAACACTGTGAGGAGGATGCACTACACTAACTTGTAGCTTTAGCTGAACACTGTGAGCAGGACGCACTGCACTAACTGTAAATAGTCTAGCTGCCTGACTGTGGTACTAATAGGATCAGAGGAACACCAGCAATTTTCTTCAGGTAGCTGTAAATACTGTAACAACACAAGCCTGCCTGTCAGTAGGAAGATAACAGGAACGGATCTAGCTAAACTGAATACAGTGTATATATATATATACAACACCTGGGATGCATATATATACACAATACACTGTAAGTACAGCTAACTCACTGACTGTCCTGCCTAATCTATCTAACTTAAATCAAATGACACTGTCTCTCTGTCTCTGACTCTCAACGCCGGAACACACACTACACAGGGCCGCAGTGCAGGCGGCTTTATATAGTGTGGGGCGTGTACTAAACCCCCTGAGCCATAATTGGCCAAAGCCACCCTGGCTTTGGCCAATTACAGCTTTCTCTACAGACGGCGCTGTGATTGGCCAAGCATGCGGGTCATAGTGCATGCTTGGCCAATCATCAGCCAGCAATGCACTGCAATGCCGCAGTGAATTATGGGATTTGACACGCCACACAAATTTGGCGCGAACGGCCCATATCGTTTGCAATTCTGCGAACGGGCGAACAGACGATGGGTTTGACTCGAACACGAAGCTCATCCCTACCCAGGACCCCAGAGTTACAAGGCAGAAGTGCTAGACATTATTATTATAGAGGATTTTTATAGCGCCACCAGTATATGTAGCGCTTTACAACTTGAGACATTTATTGCCTATATCTGGAATAATATCCAGTATGGGCAGTGATATCATGGGGAACCCCTTTTCCAGAAATCCCAAAATCTTGGGAAACAATAATAATAAATATACCCCAAAATGTTTTTCTCCTTATAATCCTCACATCAGCAGATGGAAATATTAACTTGCGGTCATTGCTGCTAAAGGTAGAAGAACCAATTGCCAGCTTTCCTATACTTAAAATTGCACATTTCCCATCTACAGCAAGGATAAAAAACAAAAATAAAGACAACTTGAAAGGGAGAAATACCCACTGATGGCATTTTAGTTTAGGGATGGCTTCTTACCTGCTTAAAAAACGATTTCACAAAAAACCTGCAGGAAGGAAGTCGGTGTGTTACCATTACAGTTTTGTAAGTTAAGGTAAGAATACATTTTAATCATCATTTGTTACTCTGAAATATTCCGAGGAGGTGGAAGGTTCTTCTCTCCATCTGCTGCAGACTAGTAGAGGTAAGACCGGCCATGGAGAAGTCATTCCAAATGGGTGGGAGATGGAAGAGTGAGAGGAAAAAAGTGAAATTGAAATGGGAAAGAGGAGGAAGGAGAATGAGGAAGACAAAAGGAGAATAAATGGGAGTTAGATATAAAGATAGACAGGCAGAGAGAAGAAGAGGCAAGAGATATAAGAAGATGACATAAAAGTATGAAAGGTGAGAGGACCCTGGCATGTATGACAATGGAGAGTATGTACAGGAGAGGAGTGTGGAGGGTATGACAATGAGGGTGGATGCAAAAGAGGAATTTGGGGCATGTAATGAAAAGTGGGTGCAGGAGAGGGCTGTGGTGGCTATGACCATGGACATTGAGTGAAGGGAAGGAGTGTAGAGAGTAAGACAGTGGGCAGTGGGTGCAGGAGAGACACAAAGATGTATGTTGGGGGCAGTATGTACAGGAGAGGAGTGTGGGGAGTATGACAGTGGGTGTAAGAGAGGGCTGTGGATGGTATGACCATGGACAGTGGGTGCAAGAAAGGAGTGTGGAGGGTATGACAGCGGGAAGTATATACAGGAGAGGAGTGTGGAGGGTATGACAATGGGCAGTATATACAGGAGAGGAGTGTGGAGGGTATGACAATGGGCAGTATATACAGGAGAGGAGTGTAGAGGGTATGACAGTGGGCAGTATGTACAGCAACATAACTTTCCATTCATTTATTGTTTTTTTATGTAAGATTTTCATGCTCCCTCCACACCATTGGGACTGTGAAAGGCATGGACTTGTTCTTCTTGTTTAGCCAATGACGCAGATAAGTTGCACATGTAAAGCAACAATAATGAGGGGCCCAACTCTTGTCCTGATCCCCTATTTTGCATCTAAAATATCAGGGGTGTGCCTTTTTTTACCAATGCTGTCATACTGCACTTGTGAGATGCAAATGTAACCTCTCCACAAATGTAGTAGAAGTTATCTGCATTGTTCACACAGTTTTGAGGCATTGTGACTTCTGAGGGAAAACATCACACAACTGTTCCTTGGAAGTGTTAGGCAATGACACTTTCAAAAGCCACCAGAAGTAATTGTATGATGCGTAGATCTGACTAAAACAAATGTACCTTGCAATTAAAAAAATAATAAATTAAAATAAATTGCAATTAAATTGCAATTAAATTGCAATTTAAAAAATAGGTAATAATCTTTAGTCTCTAAGTGAAGATAAATTTATATACTTCCATGTGGTACAATTTTCATTGCTCTACCGTATATTGTCGAGAAGTTACGAGGCATCATGATCATCAGACACCCCCCTCCCCTGTAGGCAAATATACTTGCCTGTGTATAAATCTTTATTGTGAAATATCTTGAAAACTTTAGCCAACCAGCACCTTTATCACCTGTTTTCTAATTCATCTGATCAAATAATGTAAGAATTAGCACATTTTATCTCGGAGGTCGATAATTTCTCAAAATGTGTAGACCAAGACCAGTGTAGTTGATTAAAAACTTTATATTGGGATAGGAGTGGGATACAAAGTTCAGTAGTATTTTGAGGACACCTATCTTCCTCCTAGAGATACTGAGCACAGTCCTAACAAATAATGGACTGAACGTGGCAGGGACACCATGAACAATGTCCATGGGATAGTAGCAGCACACTCACTAATGTCCTTGGATAGTTGGATTCCTCCTTCCAACATCTTCCAGACACAACTCCAGTGAATTCTCCAGACCAGATCCCCAAAATGAAGCCTTTCAGTCATCTCAAGCAAAGCTCAATAGAATAGACCCCCCAGCTAGCAAAGCTGGGACCTTGATGAGCAGTAGGAAAGGACAGCTGGACTACCCAGAAGGACAGATAAGACCCTAAAGGGGGGCAGGACCTCAAAATAGAACCAATGTGTTGTCAGCAGAGGTGCCCATTAAATAAAAAAAAACACCTGATGATCACACATTGGTTCCATTTTGCCTGGTTATAGTACAATCCCTTCACTTCTAATGGCTGTATGGGATGAAAATAACCTTGTCACCTGTCTCTGACTTCCTATATCTGGGCTCCAACTTTTGTTGTGGCATTCCAGAATAGGGACGACTTATCCTGGTGGATTTATAACTCTGTGATGAGTCTAAAAGACCTTGCTGTGTAGAGCTCTCACAGTCTTATGCTGCGTACACACGATCGGACTTCTCGTCTGAAAAAGATATGATGGCTTTTCCGACGGGATTCCGCTCAAGTTTGCCTTGCATACACGCGGTCACGCAAAAGTTCATTGAACTTACGACCGTCAAGAATGCAGTGACGTACAATACTACGACGAGCCGAGAAAATTAAGTTCAATGCTTCCGAGCATGCGTCGAATTGTTTCCGAGCATGCGTAGGAATTTTGCGCGTCGGAATTGCCACAGACTATCGCATTTTCAGATAGGAACTTTTTCCGACAGAAAAATTAAGAACATGCTCTCAATCTTTTGCTTGCTGTAATTCGGCCAGCAAAAGTCCAATGGAGCATACACACGGTTGCATTTTCAAACGAAAAACTATCATCAGTCTTTTGCGGGCCGAAATTCCGATCGTGTGTACACGGCATTAATGTTATTTCTTGTAATAGAAAATACAGAGGGTGCACCAAGCTTGTGTAGCACAGTTAGGTATTTCCCACTGTCATATCCCCCCTCCCCCCACACTCTCCTCCTGTACAAACTGTCCACTGCCATACCCCCCCACACTTCTCTCCTGCACCCACTGTCCATGGGAATATTCTCTATACTCCTCTCCTGCATGATCTGACCACTGTCATACTCTCCACACTCCTCTCCTTTATATACTGCTTGATGTTGTACCCTCCACACTCCTCTCCTGTACATACTGCCCACTCTCATACCCTCCACACTCCTCTCCTGTACATACTGCCCACTGTCATACCCTCCACACTCCTCTTCTGTACATACTGCCCACTGTCATACCCCCCACACTCCTCTCCTGTACCTACTGCCCACTGTCATACCCTCCACACACTCCTCTCCTGTATATACTGCCCACTGTCATACCCTCCACACTCCTCTCCTGTACATACTGTCCACTGTCATACTCTCCACACTCCTCTCCTGTACATACAGCCCACTGTCATACCCTTCACACTCCTCTCCTGTACATACAGCCCACTGTCATACTCTCCACACTCCTCTCCTGTACATACTGCCCACTGTCATACCCTCCACACACTCCTCTCCTGTATATACTGCCCACTGTCATACCCTCCACACTCCTCTCCTGTACATACCGCCCACTGTCATACCCTCCACACTTCTCTCCTGTACATACTGCCCACTGTCATACCCTCCACACTCCTCTCCTGTACATACAGCCCACTGTCATACCCTGCACACTCCTCTCCTGTTCATACAGCCCACTGTCATACCCTCCACACTCCTCTCCTGTAGATACAGCCCACTGTCATACCCTCCACACTCCTCTCCTGTACATAATGCCCACTGTCATACCCTCCACACTCCTCTCCTGTACATACCACCACTGTCATACCCTCCACACTCCTCTCCTGTACATAGGGCTTTTTTTCTCAGAAAAAAGGTGCAGGAACTCACCCTCCCTGCCCAAATCTCTGCCCACAACCACGCCCAAACTCCACCCCCCAACCACACCCAAACCCCACCCCCAGACAAACCTTCCTTAGAGGAGAGAAGTACAGCGGCGCCATATAATTGTAATAAGTGAAGGCTTAGAACTGCGTATCACACATGGTTCAGGAATGTGTAACACACAATGTACAGGACTCAGGACTTCATAGCATACAGGGCTCAGGAGTGTGTATTGTGCAGTTGTGAGCTGTACATATCACACAAGGCGCAAAAAAAAAAAATACAAAAAAAAAAATCAGCAAACAAGATAGTACTTATATTTAATGCAAAGCATCCCTTGTTCTCAGAAATATGAAGCCCTGTGTACAGAGTGCAGGGGTCAGGAATATGTAACATAGAGCCCAGCACACAGAGAGCGGTGGTAAAGTGTATGTAATATGCAGTCCATCATACAGAGTGCAAGGCTCAGGAGTATGTAATGCAAAACCCATTGTGCAGAGTACAGCATTAATAAGGAGTACCATCCAGAGGCCTTTATTATGTAACATACAGCACAGAGTATAGCGGTTCTGAGTATGTAATGTACAAGGTGCTACAAAATTCCCAGCACTGGACCCAGCACACTGTGCCATACATTATGTTCTCTTGGTCACAAACTCTGTATGCTTTACTGTCCCCCAGCAAATTTCCCTGGTCTTTTCCCTCAAGTATCCCCCCAAAAGTAACCATCAAATCCTCACTTCTGCTTATCTCTTTGTTTACCTCTGTGTCCCCCATCTACACCTAACCTCTGCAACCCTCATCCACAGCTCACCTCTTCTTTCCCCTGTCCACAGCTCCACTCTGCACCCCTATCCACAACTCACCTTTGCCCCCCCATCATCATCTCACCTCTGCACCCCTCTAACTACAGCTTACACCCCCAGTCCACACCTCACCTCTGCACCCCCATCCATATTATCTCTGCTCCCCATCTGCACCCCCATCCATATTATCTCTGCTCCCCATCTGCACCCCCATCCATATTATCTCTACTCCCCTTCTGCACCCCATCCATATTATCTCTACTCCCCTTCTGCACCCTAATCGAAAGCTCAGTCCAATCCACAGCTCTCACCTTTGCCACCCCCCCATGTTTCACCTCTGCACCCCCAGCTTCCCCTACAGCTCTCACCTCTGCACAACCTCCCCCACCCTCAACAGCTCTCATTTTGCGCAACCTGCCCTCTGCAGCTCTTACCTCTGTACAAAGCAAACCCCCTTCTCAGTTTTCCTATATGGACGGTGTCAGTAGGGCAGTGGACGGTGTCAGTAGGGCAGTGGACGGTGTCAGTAGGGCAGTGGACGGTGTCAGTAGGGCAGTGGACGGTGTCAGGAGGGCAGTGGCTGGTGTCAGGAGGGCAGTGGACGGTGTCAGTAGGGCAGTGGACGGTGTCAGTAGGGCAGTGGACGGTGTCAGTAGGGCAGTGGACGGTGTCAGGAGGGCAGTGGCTGGTGTCAGGAGGGCAGTGGACGGTGTCAGTAGGGCAGTGGACGGTGTCAGTAGGGCAGTGGACGGTGTCAGGAGGGCAGTGGATGGTGTCAGTAAGGCAGTGGATGGTGTCAGGAGGGCAGTGGCTGGTGTCAGTAGGGCAGTGGACGGTGTCAGGAGGGCAGTGGATGGTGTCAGTAAGGCAGTGGATAGTGTCAGTAGGGCAGAGGACGGTGTCAGGAGGGCAGTGGATGGTGTCAGTTGGGCAGTGGACGGGGTCAGGAGGGCAGAGGACGGTGTCAGTAGGGCATTGGACGGTGTCAGGAGGGCAGTGGACGGTGTCAGTAGGGCAGTGGACGGTGTCAGTAGGGCAGTGGATGGTGTCAGGAGGGCAGTGGTTGGTGTCAGTAGGGCAGTGGACGGTGTCAGTAGGGCAGTGGATGGTATCAGTGGGGCAGTGGATGGTGTCAGTGGGGCAGTGGACGGTGTCAGTAGGGCAGTGGATGGTGTCAGTAGGGCAGTGGATAGTGTCAGTAGGGCAGAGGACGGTGTCAGGAGGGCAGTGGATGGTGTCAGTTGGGCAGTGGACGGGGTCAGGAGGGCAGAGGACGGTGTCAGTAGGGCATTGGACGGTGTCAGGAGGGCAGTGGACGGTGTCAGTAGGGCAGTGGACGGTGTCAGTAGGGCAGTGGATGGTGTCAGGAGGGCAGTGGCTGGTGTCAGTAGGGCAGTGGACGGTGTCAGTAGGGCAGTGGATGGTGTCAGGAGGGCAGAGGATGGTGTCAGGAGGGCAGTGGATGGTGTCAGTGGGGCAGTGGATGGTGTCAGGAGGGCAGTGGATGGTGTCAGTAAGGCAGTGGATGGTGTCAGGAGGGCAGAGGATGGTATCAGTGGGGCAGTGGATGGTGTCAGTGGGGCAGTGGATGGTGTCAGGAGGGCAGTGGACGGTGTCAGTAGGGCAGTGGATGGTGTCAGTAGGGCAGTGGATAGTGTCAGTAGGGCAGAGGACGGTGTCAGGAGGGCAGTGGATGGTGTCAGTTGGGCAGTGGACGGGGTCAGGAGGGCAGAGGACGGTGTCAGGAGGGCAGTGGACGGTGTCAGTAGGGCAGTGGATGGTGTTAGTAGGGCAGAGGACGGTGTCAGGTGGGCAGTGGACGGTGTCAGTAGGGCAGTTGACGGTGTCAGTAGGGCAGTGGATGGTGTCAGGAGGGCAGTGGATGGTGTCAGGAGGGCAGTGGACGGTGTCAGTGACGGTGTCAGTAGGGCAGAGGACGTGACAGTAGGGCAGTGGATGATGCCATTAGGGCAGTGGACGGTGTCAGTAGGGAAGTGGACGATGTCAGTAGAGCAGTGGATGTGACAGTAGAGCAGTGGATGTGACAGTAGGGCAGTGGACAGAATCAGTTGGACAGTGGGTGATGTCAGTAGGGCAGTGTACCTCCATCCAAAAACCTGAATCAGCTCTACTGAACCCAACCCCATACAAATTGTTCACAAAGCAGCACTGTGCATTCTACAACACTTTTAAGCTCCTTTTAATTACCAAAAACAACCCAAAAAAATCCAAAGCAATCCACAGGCACCCCACAAATAGAGAAGAAAATATCAGAAAAAGGCTACTGAGTGAGCTCAGGACAATATAGTAAATATGCCAGGATGGGACTGCAGAGGGTACTAGACTGCGATCTTCAATCAGCAGCAATGTCCCTGGAAAGACCAGCCTGACAAGTCCCACACTGGAAAGCTTGTGGACTGTGAAGTTCAGGAAAGTAAAGCAATGAGGAGGAAAGGAAGGACCCTCAGCTCTGCACTCACCCAGCGGTCGTGTCCCTTAGCTTGCGTGGAAGGAAGGCTCTGTCTGTGCAAACCGCACTCCGGACAGGTCACATACTCCATAGCTCCCAACTGTCCCTGATTTGGAGGGACTGTCCCTAATTTGGAGCAATGTCCCTCTGTCCCTCTTTCCTCCACATTTGTCCCTCATTTTGGTCTGATCTAGATAGTTGTATATAAAATGCACTTTTTATCTTTCAAAAAGTGTTTCCCAGTGCTAAACCTTTCATCCAAATTCTAAATTGCTGCATTTGTACATTTTTAAAAGCCAATATAAAGGAATAGTAGTGGTAACAAAAAAAGCCCTTGTGAATTTGATAAGCCTTTTTTGGGGTTAATTCTCCTTTAAGGGGGTGTGGCAGGGGGCGTGTCCTATGCCTACATGCGTTTGGTAGTAGATGTCCCTCATTCCCATCTCAACACTGTGTGCTTTACACAACACCGCCCCGCAAAACTCACACAGCGCCGGGGACTCGGGCAGAGCGCCGAACAGCGCAGGCAGGGGAAGGAGACACCGGCACGGGAAACCCCATTCAAAACCCGTACTGTCCAGGTGAAGAGGGCTTCCATAGGTGCCGGAATGGCAGACAAAAAGCCCTGAATTGAGTAATAATCAGACAGATGAAGTAACTCTTGATGTCTTTACAGGTAAACAAGATGTTCAATGTCAGCAGTGAAATGGAGTCAGACATATATTACAACCCTGAGCGCATTTTCACAATCCTGGTTTTATCTCTCACTACTCTGGTGGGTGTCCCCGGCAATGCTCTGGTGC
Organism: Aquarana catesbeiana; assembly: GCF_042186555.1. Taxonomy (NCBI): domain Eukaryota; kingdom Metazoa; phylum Chordata; class Amphibia; order Anura; family Ranidae; genus Aquarana; species Aquarana catesbeiana. The sequence continues at coordinate 5,222,194 of NC_133331.1, forward strand.
TTTGGGTTACCGGAGTGAAGATGGAGCGGACCGTGACTACCATTTGGTTTGGGAACCTTGCTCTGGCCGATATCCAGTGGCGTCTCCAGCTTTCAAATTTAGGGGGGGCACATGGGGGGACAGGGACAAAAGTAGGGGGGCAACTATAAAATGCATATATATATATATATATATATATATATATATATATATATATATATATATCCTGGGGCCCTTTACTACGACCCCACAACGGCCCTTTCACATGTTCTACAGTGAGCTCCCTTCCTACTGTATTGGGGTCCCCCAGGGTGGCAGAAAACAAGAGATATATGTCACCAGCATATCAAGAAAATATAAGGATCTAAAGCAGTGGGAGAACTATCAGGGTTGCAAAGGTTGTCTTGCCTCCGGGCCCTGGTGTTCTGCCACTGTGGGGTTCCCCAGCCTCCTCTTGCTGTCCTGCCCCTGCTATTGGCAGCGCTGGTCTGGCATCTCTTGGAATTTACAGGCTGGTTCTCCTGTCCTAAGGATGGGAGAAATCAGTCTGTTTTTTCAGTAACTGAGAGTCCTGGTGGAGTCCTTCCTGCAACTCGCTCTTCTCCCTGCCAATGAGGATGCAGGTAAAGGAGCAGATCAGGCGGCTGTGGTTGTGTGAACGCTCGCATTATGCAGTGTCAGCGAGCAGGGGAGGGGGGAGGAATCACCCGCAGGAGCTGACTGGGGACTCTCTCCCTCTTAGACATTGATTTTTTGTAAAAAAAAAAAAAAAAAAAAAAAAATTTTTTTTTTTTGGGGGGGCACATGGTGGGGCACAGCATAATGTTGGGGGGGTCAGGGCCCCCTCTGGCCCCCCCTAGGGTCGCCATTGCTGATATCATGTGCTGCTTGTGTCTTCCATTCTTTATAGCGCAGTACTTCTACCCAGACTGGCTGTACGGTCCTGTCCTCTGCAGGATGTTAGTGTTCATCCTCTTCTTTAACATGTATACCAGTGTCTTCACCCTGGTGGCTATCAGCGTTGACCGATGGATTCTGGTTGTCCATCCCGTGTGGGCCCGAAATCACAGAAGAACCAAAATAGCGTGGATGATATGCTTGGCTATTTGGATGTTGTCCTGTGTGATGTGTCTGCCTGAGGCCTTCTACAAGAGATATGACACCTCTGATAACAGGACCTTCTGCGATTCAGAACCTCACATAATAGAGTCCTTCTATCTTACATGTGCAATGTTTGGATTTCTGATCCCTCTTATTATCATTTGTATCTGTTACATTCATCTGGCTTTTGCAGTAAAAAATATCAGATTTTCTGAAGTAGGTAGAAGAACCATCAAGATGTCAATAAGTGTTATTGTCGTTTTTTTTCATCACCTGGGCCCCCTACCACATCATAGGAGTAATCGTGCTATACACTGACAATGAGGTACTGGACATCCTGTACCTTGTCTCACATTCTCTGGCCATATTCAATAGTTGCATCAACCCAATACTCTACGTCTTCATGGGGAAAGATATGAAGCAGAAGTTGAGTGAGATCATGCAAAATATATTTAGGGAGAACGTATTATCCCCACTAGGCAATGAGGACCAGCACACCACAGAAGAAGAAGAAAGCCTCCCTATATAATGTATGAAATGGTTTTGTAGATATTTTAGCGTTTTTAGCTTTATTAGTGATTGTAATCAACTGCCTTCTCAACATCTTATCATTGCGTGTTAGGGCGGCCATACCGTATGTCTTGAATAAGTCACATGGCATCAGGGCTTAGTGCTTATTGACCATTTGGGGTGATAGGTGTTATCAGTATATGTGCACCCCCCTCCCCCCCTCCAAGTTGTCCAATCTGTCCACCGATCACTAAGCTGGAACAAGTCTTTGTATCTGTAAAGTCAGAAATCTTTATTTCTTTACTTGTTCAGGACATGGGACACATAATACTGAAGCAAGAGGATAAACATGACAGCCAGAAAACTGGCTTCTGCAGATGTAAAGTAACAATGACATATACAGTGTTTATATACATTTATACTACCCACCAAAATAATAATAATAATAATAAATAGGGCTTTCTTTCAGCAGGAACGTGGGGGAACGCAGTTCCGGCACCTCCTGCACTAAATGTATGTAATGACAAGGGGTGCTGGGGTGTCCTAAAGTGCTATTAAAGCTGGCTGCTTGGGGATCTATTGTTTTTGGGGGCATCTATTGTTGCGCAGGGGGGGAAGGGGTCTATTGTTGCTGGAGAAGTCTATGGTTGCTGGGGGGCTTTTTTTGTTGTTTGGGGTTTCATGGTTGCTGGGAGGGATTGAAAATTTAGGAAGGGGTCTACTGTTGCTGGCTGCTAGAAGATTTATTCATACTGGCTGATAGGAAATCTATTGTTGCCAGTGGGGGTCTATAGTTGCTGGAGTTGATTTGTTCTTGCTGGTGGGCTATATTGTTGCGGGGGGATCTATTGTTGCTGGAGGGTCTATTGTTGCTGAGGAAGTGTATTGTAGGTGTTGGTAGATCTATCTATGTTGCTGTTGGGGGATTTTATATTTGCTGAAATGGATCTATTGTTGCTGGGGGAATTTATTTTTGCTGTTCAGATCTATTGTTGTTTGGGGATCTATTGTTGCTGAAGGTTTCTATTGTTGCTGAGAGAGGGGGTCTATTGTTGTTGGTTGCAGGGGATCTATTTTACTGGTTTTCTTGTTATTATTAGCACATTCCATATAAATTACTTAGCATCACAAATTAACCACTTACGGACTGCCGCCGCCATTTTACGTTATGGCAGCAGCTAGCTACCATAACCCCGGTATCCTCTTCTTCAGAGGGTGGTCCTCTTTCTGATAAAAATGGTCTCTGCAGCGGATTCGCAGCAAGATCCCTTTTATCAGCGGCGGGAGAGGCCCCCCCCTCCTGCCGTGATCCGATGCCCTCTGGATCAGATCCTTTTTCCTGTTAGGCATGAAGACGAGTGAGGGGAAGATGGCCCCCACCCGTCTCTATACCACTGCAGGGCGGAAGTGACTTCAAAACGTCACTTCCACCCATAGCTCTTAAAGGGACTTCTATTTTTTTTTTTTTTTTTTGTTCAAATGACTTTTTTTTTTTTTTGCATTTTAGTGTAAATATGAGATGTGAAGTCTTTTTGACACCCCAGATCTCATATTTAAGAGGTCCTGTCATGATTTTTTTCTATTACATTCCTTGTAATAGGAATAAAAGTGACACTTTTTTTTTTAAAGTGTAAAAATAAAAGAAAAAAGGTAAAATAAATAAGAAAAAATAAAATAAAAATGTAAACGCGCCCCGTCCCGCTAAACTCGCGTGCTGAAGCGAACGCATAAGTGAGTAGCGCCCGCATATGAAAACAGCGTTTAAACCACACAATGTGAGGTATCGCCATGATCGTTAGAGCGAGAGCAATAATTCTAGCCCTAGACCTCCTCTGTAACTGAAAACATGCAACCTGTAGAATTTTTTAAACGTCGCCTATGGAGATTTTTAAGGTTAAAAGTTTGTCGCCATTCCAGGAGCGGGCGCAATTTTGAAGCGTGACATGTTGGGTATCAATTTACTCGGCGTAACATTATCTTTCACAATATAAAAAAAATTGGGATAACTTTACTGTTCTCTTATTTTTTTATAAAAAAAAGTGTATTTTTTCCAAAAAAAGTTAGCTTGTAAGACCGCTCTGCAAATACGGTGTGACATAAAGTATTGCAACGACCGCCATTTTATTCTTTAGGGTGTTAGAGAAAAAAAAAATATATATATAGATCTATATCTATATACAGTATATATAGATCTATATATATATATATATATATATATATATATATATATATATATATATATAGATATAGATATAGATATATATCTATATAGATATATAGATATATCTATATCTATATCTATATCTATATATATATATAGAATGTTTGGGGGTTCTAGGTAATTTTCTAGCAAAAAAAATGTTTTTATCTTGTAAACACCAAATCTCAGAAAGATTCCTTAAGTGGTTAATACTTGGTTGCATATTCTCCAAAAGGGGCGGTACTGAGAGGTGGGTAGTGGGTGGAACTAAGGGACATTCCTCGGAGGTGGGTAGGGGGCGGAGACAAGTGGTGATTCAGAAGTTGGCAGAACCTGCACCTATTCTGTGAGAAAAATTCCCTGATAATAATATAATAATAATAATATAATAATAATAATCTATTTCAGTCACTCGGGTTCAAAACAGAGGATTTTGTTGCATACATTTGTAAATACTGTACATGTAGAAGCCGCACTGCCGCATGAAGGCACCTCTGGTAAGTGTGGTCCCATACCCTAAACTATCTGAGTTCCCAACTATGGGACATATATAGCAATTCACAAACAGAGAGCAGGCTCACCTAGAGGAAGCAACACACCAGAAGTCCAGACATCTCCTTTACAAGACACCTGAAGACTCCCGGGGATGTGTCTGCACAGAATCCCCCCCCCCCAAAAAAAATGGCGGCAGCTTTGATCTGCGGGTACATGTGAGCACGCCAATACACAACACAATAAAAGAGAGTCCCCAGCACATTTTTAACCCCTTCAATACTGGTCACTTTCACCCCCCGTCCTACCCAGGCCAATTTTTAGCGCTGTCACATTTTGAATGACAATTGCTCGGTCATGTAACACTGTACACATATGACATTTTTATCCTTTTTTTCACACAAATAGAGCTTTCTTTTGGTGGTATTTAATCACTGCTGAGTTTTTTATTTTTTGCTAAATAAAAAAAAAAGACTGAAAATTTTCAAAAAAAAATGTGTTTTTTTTGTTTCTGTTTTAAAATTTTGCAAATAAATAATCTTTCTTCATGAATGTATTCTCTTATATAATATGTATTGTATTCTGCTACATTTCTTGGGTGAAAATAACCCAAATCAGTGTATATTATGTAGTCTGTTATGTATTTATACATGGTGATCATATCCCCCCCTTATGTATTTATACATGGAGATCATATCCCCCCTTATGTATTTATACATGGAGATCATATCCCCCCTTATGTATTTATACATGGTGATCATATCCCCATTATGTATTTATACATGGAGATTATATCCCCCTTTCTGTATTTATATATGGAGATCATATCCCCATTATGTATTTATACATGGAGATCATACCCCCCTGTTTTACGGTATTATATGTTTATGTACTTATTTCTCTGTTTTTTATTTTAGTGAGACCTTTTCTTGTATTAATTGAAACCTGAATGTGTCCTGAAGAAGTTTTTTTCTAAATGCGTAGATGCATCAGGCTCACATCATGTATATTTTCATATAGATGATTTTTATAATTTTTTGTTGATGTCTTTGTTATGTATGCATTTATATTTAATAAAATTTATTATATTGTTATTTTGACTATGCTCCTTCAGGTTTGCTGTGCCTTTAAAGTCCGACCAGGGGCTCCTTGTTGAACCCCCTTCTTTTTTTCTTCTGTATTTATACATGGAGATCATGTCCCCCTTATGTATTTATACATGGAGATCATATCCCCCCTTATGTATTTATACATGGAGATCATATCCCCCTTATGTATTTATACATGGAGATCATATCCCCCCTTATATATTTATACATGGAGATCATATCCCCCCCTTACGTATTTATACATGGAGATCATATCCCCCTTATGTATTTATACATGGTGATCATATCCCCCCTTAAGTATTTATACATGGTGATCATATCCCCCCTTATGTATTTATACATGGAGATCTTATCCCCCCTTATGTATTTATACATGGTGATCATATCCCCCCTTATGTACTTTTACATGGAGATCATATCCCCCCTTATGTATTTATACATGGAGATCTTATCCCCCCTTATGTATTTATACATGGAGATCATATCCCCCCTTATGTATTTATACATGGTGATCATATCCCCCTTATGTATTTATACATGGTGATCATATCCCCCTTATGTATTTATACATGGAGATCATATCCCCCCTTATGTATTTATACATGGAGATCTTATCCCCCCTTATGTATTTATACATGGAGATCATATCCCCCCTTATGTATTTATACATGGAGATCATATCCCCCTTATGTATTTATACTTGGAGATCATATCCCCCTTATGTATTTATACATGGAGATCATATCCCCCCTTATGTATTTATACATGGAGATCATATCCCCCCTTATGTATTTATACATGGAGATCATATCCCCCCCTTATGTATTTATACATGGTGATCATATCCCCCTTATGTATTTATACATGGTGATCATATCCCCCTTATGTATTTATACATGGAGATCATATCCCCCCCTTATGTATTTATACATGGAGATCATATCCCCCCTTATGTATTTATACATGGAGATCATATCCCCCCTTATGTATTTATACATGGTGATCATATCCCCCCTTATGTATTTATACATGGTGATTTAGGGATGAGCCGAACACCCCCCGGTTCGGTTCGCACCAGAACCTGCGAACGGACCGAAAGTTCGCACGAACGTTAGAACCCCATTGACGTCTATGGGACTCGATTGTTCGAAATCAAAAGTGCTCATTTTAAAGGCTAATTTGCATTGTATTGTCCTAAAAAGGGTTTGGGGACCCGGGTCCTACCCCAGGGGACTTGTATCAATGCAATAAAAACTTTTAAAAACGGCCGTTTTTTCGGGAGCAGTGATTTTAATGATGCTTAAAGTAAAAAAAAAAAAAAAGTGAAATATTCCTTTAAATATCGTACCTGGGGGGTGTCTATAGTATGCCTGTAAAGTGACGCGTGTTTCCCGTGTTTAGAACAGTCCCTGCACCAAATGTAATTTTTAAAGGAAATAAATCTCATTTAAAACTGCTTGCGGGTTTAATGTAATGTCGGGTCCTGGCAATATGGATGAAAATCAGTGAGACAAACGGCATGGGTACCCCCCAGTCCATTGCCAGGCCCTTTGGGTCTTGTATGGATATTAAGGGGAACCCCGCACCCAAATTAAAATAAGGAAAGGTGTGGGGCCCCCAGGCCCTATATACTCAGAACAGCAGTATACAGGCGGTGCAAACAAGACAGGGACTGTAGATTTGTTGTTAAGTAGAATCTGTTTGTCATTTTGAACGGGTACATTTTTAACGTGTTTAGCTCCAGCCAAAATATCTTTTTTAAGCTTTTTGGAAAACATAGGGAAGGGTTATCACCCCTGTGACATTTGTTTTGCTGTCTTTCCTCCTCTTTAGAAGATTTCACCTCACTTTTTGTCCCAATGACAAATGTTTTTTGAGAATTTGGGGTTTTTTGTGGAACAAGGATTGGAAAGCATCAGTGGAAAGGAGAAATGTTTTTCCCATATTAACTCTTACAGGAGAGAATTTCCCTTCCTAGAGGTAGATTTCATCTCACTTCCTGTTGTCTCCTTCCGTTTGCAAGTAGGAGTCATTTGTAAGTTAGATGTTTGAAAGTAGGGGCCTGCCCTATATACTCAGCAGAAATTTGGGCCTTAGGTGTTGTTGTGGCCACAACACTGTAAGCCCTCACAGGGCCCTGCTGTGAAATATTAGATCAAGAATTGTAATTACATGCCCCTGTTGAACAGGGGCAGAAAAACTGGGCCTTTGGTGGTGGTGGTGGTGCTGGTGCCACAACACTGTAAGTCCTCACTCGCTCTTGGTGGGTGCAGAAATGGGCCCTGCTGTGAAATATTAGATCAAGAATTGTAATTACATGCCCCTGTTGAACAGGGGCAGAAAAATTGGGCCTTTGGTGGTGGTGGTGCTGGTGCCACAACACTGCAACCCCTCACAGACACTCTAGTTGGAACGCAGGAATGAGCCCTGCTGCAAAGCATTGCATCAAAAACTGTAATTACACGCCCCTGTTAAACAGGGGCAGAAAAATTGGGCCTTAGGCACTGGTGCTGGTGCCACAGCACTGCAACCCCTCACAGACACTCTAGTTGGAACGCAGGAACGATCCCTGCTGCAAAGTATTGCATCAAAAATTGTAATTACACGCCCCTGTTAAACAGGGGCAGAAAAATTGGGCCTTAGGCACTGGTGCTGGTGCCACAACACTGCAACCCCTCACAGACACTCTAGTTGGAACGCAGGAACGAGCCCTGCTGCAAAGTATTGCATAAAAAATTGTAATTACACGCCCCTGTTAAACAGGGGCTGAAAAATTGTGCCTTAGGCACTGGTGGTGGCGCCCAGAACCAAAAATGTTCTTACAAGCTATCAGCGTTATGATTGAGGAGGAAGAGGATAATTACTCAGGGATAGTCACTCAGCATCAGCATAGGCAGTCTTTGAAGGGATCTGAGATTTCAAAAAAAATTATTCGGTTACATCAGCATCAGGTGCTTGGTAGCTGGTGGTGATCCAAGACTGATTCATTTTTATGAAGGTCAGTCGATCGACCGAGTCGGTGGACAGACGCACCCTGTGATCGGTTACCACGCCTCCAGCAGCACTGAATGTGCGTTCCGAAAGAACGCTGGATGCAGGATAGGCCAGTAGCTCAATTGCATACTGTGCAAGCTCTGGCCAGTGATCCATCCTCAAGACCCAGTAACCCAGAAGATTTTCAGTGGGAAAGGTGTCCAAGTCAGATCTTGCCCCTAGGTATTCCTGCACCATGTAAAACAGACGCTGGCGATGGTTGCTGGAACCAATCATACCTTGGGGCTGCGGATCAAAAAATTGTCTGAACGCATCGGTCAGACGACCACCTTCTCCACCGCTCCTTCTTTGACTGACCGAAGCCTCAGCAACACGTTGTCCAGAAACAGGAGTTTGTAACCTCCCAGTCTCTGGGAACGCGTTGCACAGACCTTTCTGCAAGGCCTCCCAAAGATGTTTCATCCTCTGCTCCCTCTGCGATGGCAAGATAAGGTCCGCAACCTTACCCTTGTAACGTGGATCAAGGAGGGTTGCCAGCCAGTATTCGTCCTCCTTGATACCACGAATACGAGGATCCTTACACAGACTTTGCAGGATCAGGGAGGCCATGCAGCGTAGGTTTGCTGAGGCATTCAGTCCGGGAGTCCTCTGGGTCACTAAGGACGACATGGTCCGCAGCCACCTCGTCCCAGCCACGTACAAGTCCATGTGTTTCTTGGGACTGATCCCTTAAAGACTGCTGCTGATGCTGAGTGCCAGGCTCCACCTCCATACTGACGCAATCTTCCTCCTCCTCCTCCTTCTTGTCCTCTTCCTGTGTGATCGGCAGGCACGCAGGAACACTGTCTGGATAAAGGGGGCCTTGAGAGCTAAGGAAGTCCTCCTCTTCCTGCCTCTGTTCTGCCTCAAGTGCCCTGTCCATTATTCCACGCAGCGTGTGCTCCAACAGGTGGACAAGGGGGACAGTGTCACTGATGCATGCACTGTCACTGCTCACCATCCTCGTGGCTTCCTCAAATGGTGACAGGACAGTGCATGCATCCCTGATCATGGCCCACTGGCGTGGGGAAAAAAAAACAAGCTCCCCTGACCCTGTCCTGGTGCCATAGTCGCACAGGTACTCATTGATGGCCCTCTGCTGCGTGTGCAGCCGCTGCAGCATGGCCAACTTTGAGTTCCACCTGGTGGGCATGTCACAGATTAGGCGGTTCTTGGGCAGGTTAAACTCCTTTTGGAGGTCCGTCAGCTGAGCACTGGCATTATATGACCAGCGGAAATGCACACAGACTTTCCTGGCCTGCCTCAGGACATCCTGTAAGCCCGGGTACCTGCCCAAGAACCGCTGCACCACCAAGTTAAGGACGTGAGCCAAACAGGGCACATGGGTCATTTGTCCCTGTCGGAGGGCAGAGAGGAGGTTGGTGCCATTGTCACAAACCACCATTCCTGCCTTAAGTTGGCGTGGCGTCAACCACCTCTGAACCTGCCCCTGCAGAGCTGACAGAACCTCTGCCCCAGTGTGGCTCCTGTCCCCCAAGCACACCAGCTCAAGCACCGCATGGCATCTTTTGGCCTGCGTACTTGCGTAGCCCCTTGAACGGCTACGGAACACCGCTGGTTCCGAGGACAAAGCACAGGAAGAGGCCATGGAGGAAGAAGAAGAGGAGGGGGTGGAGGAGAGAGGTGTGTCACAATCATTAGCATTTTGGAGGCATGGTGGCGGAACAACCTCCAACACTACTGCACCTTGTCCTGCATCCTTCCCAGCTGCCAGCAGAGTCACGCAATGCGCCATGAAACTTAGGTAACGTCCCTGTCCATGCCTGCTGGACCATGAGTCAGTGGTAATATGCACCTTACCGCTGACTGCCCTGTCCAGCGAGGCATGGACATTGCCTTCCACATGCCGGTAGAGAGCCGGAATCGCCTTCCGTGAGAAAAAGTGGCGTTTGGGTACCTGCCACTGAGGAACTGCACATTCCACAAACTCACGGAAGGGGGCAGAGTCTACCAACTGAAAAGGCAGCAGTTGAAGTGCTAGCAATTTTGCCAAGCTAGCATTCAACCGCTGGGCATGTGGATGGCTGGGAGCAAACTTCTTTCGACGGTGCAGCAGCTGGGGCAGGGAAATTTGCCTGGTACAATCTGACGTCGGTGTACCAAAAGCAGATTGCCCACAAGTACTTGGCTGTGACACACCTAATTCTACACCTTCATTCCTCTCAGTGCAGGTCTCAGAGAGGACTGAAGGTATAGTGGGGTTGGAAATCTCAGCTGATGAGGAGCAAGGAGAGGTCCTCTTTGTTCTTTGGTGTGGGTCTTTTAGATACGCTTGCCAACGAACTGCATGGCAGGTCAACATATGTCTGGTCAAGCATGTGGTACCCAAGCGGGAGATGTTTTGGCCACGCGAGATACGCTTGAGACATATGTTGCAAATAGCAGCGGTGCGATCTGATGCACTTGTCTCAAAAAAGGCCCACACCAAAGAACTTTTTGAATAACGCGCAGAGACTGCAGCGCCCTACACATGTGAAGCTTTGGGGTGTGATGCCGTCAATGTGCTGCCCTTAGGCTGGCCCCTGGAGGGCATCCTGCCTCGTTGGTAATGTGCCGCCTCCTCCTCCTCCTCCTCTCTCCTATCAGGCACCCACGTTGAGTCAGTGACCTCATCATCCCCTCCCTCCTCATCACTGGAGCAAACCTGGCAGTATGCTGCAGCAGGGGGAGCATGACTGCCAGATTGCTGTCCTTCTTGGGCACCCCCTCTGTCCGTGCTCATGTTACTGCCTTCATCAAGCTCAGTATCATCATCAGAGCCTTCCAAACGCTGGGCATCCTCCTGGAGCATGTACCCAACACTGTGGTCAAACAGTTCGAGGGACTCCTCAGGAGGACATGGTGGGGCTAGGGAAGGAGTCACTGATGACATTGAGCCAAGGGAAGAGGCCGCTGCTTTGCCAGACAAAGTACCCTGGGCATGGGTGAGAGAGGATGAGGAGGATGAGGACGGCTTGGTCATCCACTCGACCAAGTCTTCCGCATGTTGCGGCTCAACACGGCCAGCTGCCGAAAAAAAGGCCAAGCGTGTCCCACGGCCACGTGCTGATGAGGATGCACTGTCTCCACGACCAGCACTAGACACAGAGCCTGCTTGCCCTCTCTTATTGGCTTGTGACTGTCTGCCTCTCCTTGTTGGCCTTCCAGACATACTAATGGCCTGTAGCTGCACTAAGCTGGGATATATATATATATATATATATATATATATATATATATATATATATATATATGTACTGATACTGCAGATAGCAAAATCAACTGCCTGCCTGTAGTATGAGAACACCACCAACCTTCTACAGGTAGCTTTAGCTGAACACTGTGAGGTGGACGCACCCCACTAACTTGTAGGTTTAGCTGAACACTGTGAACAGGACGCACCCCACTAACTTGTAGGTTTAGCTGAACACTGTGAACAAGACGCACTGCACTAACTGCAAATAGTCTAGCTGCCTGACTGCGGTACTAATAGGATCAAAAGAACACCAGTAATTTTCTTCAGGTAGCTGTATATACTGTAACAAGACAAGCCTGCCTGTCAGTAAGAAGATAACAGGAACGGATCTAGCTGAACACTGTGAGCAGGACGCACTGCACTAACTTGTAGGTTTAGCTGATCACTGTGAGCAGGACGCACCCCACTAACTTGTAGGTTTAGCTGAACACTGTGAGGTGGACGCACCCCACTAACTTGTAGGTTTAGCTGAACACTGTGAGCAGGACGCACCCCACTAACTTGTAGGTTTAGCTGAACACTGTGATCAGGACGCACCCCACTAACTTGTAGGTTTAGCTGAACACTGTGAGCAGGACGCACCCCACTAACTTGTAGGTTTAGCTGAACACTGTGATCAGGACGCACCCCACTAACTTGTAGGTTTAGCTGAACACTGTGAGCAGGACGCACCCCACTAACTTGTAGGTTTAGCTGAACACTGTGATCAGGACGCACCCCACTAACTTGTAGGTTTAGCTGAACACTGTGAGCAGGACGCACCCCACTAACTTGTAGGTTTAGCTGAACACTGTGAGCAGGACGCACCCCACTAACTTGTAGGTTTAGCTGAACACTGTGAGCAGGACGCACCCCACTAACTTGTAGTTTTAGCTGAACACTGTGAGCAGGACGCACTGCACTAACTGTAAATAGTCTAGCTGCCTGACTGTGGTACTAATAGGATCAAAAGAACACCAGCAATTTTCTTCAGGTAGCTGTATATACTGTAACAAGACAAGCCTGCCTGTCAGTAGGAAGATAACAAGAACGGATCTAGCTAAACTGAATACAGTGTATATATATATATGCAACACCTGGGATGCATATATATATATACACAATACACTGTAAGTACAGCTAACTGACTGACTGTTCTGCCTAATCTATCTAACTCAAATCAAATGTCACTGTCTGTCTCTCTCTCTCTCTCAATGAACGCCGGAACACACACTACACAGGGCCTCCGTGCAGGCGGCCTTATATAGTGTGGGGCGTGTACTAAAACCTAAAATATAAGATAAATAAACTGATAACGTGCCAAAGTACACGCATCACATATCTGCTGGCTTGTCCATGTGGCCTACAATATGTGGGCAGGACAACCAGGAAGCTATGTGTAAGAATTAGGGAACATCTGAACAATATAAGAAAGGGGTACAAACATCACAGTCTGTCTCAACATTTTAGAACACATCATAATAGGGATCCCAGTGTGATTAAAGTGTGTGGGATAGACAAAATCGAAGGACACTGTACGTTTGTATACATCCATGTCTACCTCCACTCTAATTTTGTAACCTATGTCTTCTTATCCCAATAAAAACAATTGAAAGGAAAAAAAAATACAAGGTCACTGGAGGAGAATCAATATGACACGAGCTGTAGCCCAAAACGCAACCCGTTAGATACATGAATTGGGTAGTTTGAGTCCAGCAGGCCATAATATAGATATCGATAGTAATTGTTTTGATTTCTAATTTTTAAAAAGATTCAACAGTTTGTAAAGAATAGACCAACATGGAGTTCTTTTTCCCACAGAGGAGGCTCGCATTTTTCAATGCGGTTTAGGACAATACACAGACCACAGTTTTTTTCTTTTCATTTAATTTTATTATTTTATTTTAATTTGTATTTTTTTATTTTCATTGTTTATTATTTATTTTTATTTTCATTTATTTTTGTATTTTTATACTTATTTATTTCTATTATTTTCCTCTATTTTAATTTTCATTTTATTTATTTTTATTATTTTTTGTTATTTATAATTATTCTTTTTTTTTATTTTTATCTCATTTTTTAATTTTTATCTCATTTATCTATTTTAATTTATTATTTAATTTATTTTCATTATTGATTTTTAGCACATTCACAATTACTTTTATTATTATAAGTTATCACATTAATGACCACATCCACTCATTCATAATTGAATAATTGAACACCATATAGCACCATCCATATAAGTATATGAGGGGTGTAATTAGTTAGATTAACCACTTAGAGACCAAAAGATTTTCCCCCTTAATGACCAGGCCACTTTTTGTAATACGGCACTGCGTCACTTAAACTGACAATTGCGCGGTCGTGCGATGCTGTACACAAACAAAATTGACGTCCTTTTTTTCCCACAAATAGATCTTTCTGTTGGTGGTATTTCATCACCTCTGTGGTTTTTATTTTTTGTGCTATAAACAAAAAAAGCGACAATTTTGAAAAAAAAAAAACATTTTTTACTTTTTGCTTTAATAAATATCCCAATTTAAAAAAAACAAAAAACAAATTTCTTCATCAGCTTAGGCCGATATATATTCTTTTACATATTTTTGGTAGAAAAAAATCGCAATAAGCCTATATTGATTGGTTTGCGCAAACATTATAGCGTCTACAAAATAGGGGATAGATTTATGGCATTTTTAGCGGGACTGCAACATTACAGGGGACAGATCGGACACTTTTGACACTTTTTTGGGACCATTGACATTTATACAGTGATCAGTGCTATAAAAAAATGCACTGATTACTGTATAAATGTCACTGGCAGGGAAGGGGTTAACACTAGGGGACAATCAAGGGGTTAAGTGTGTTCCCTGGGAGGTGTTTCTAACTGTGGGGGGGATGGGACTGACAGGAGGAGGAGAGAGAGATCGCAGTTCCTAATCACGAGGAACAGCAGCAGAACGGGGATCTGTTTGTTTACATTGACAGATCCCCGTTATGGCTCTGTCCCGTGACCGCGGGTGGCCGGCAGCAACCCTCCGGCAGTGTGTGCGCACGCCTGCTACAGCTCTTAAAGCAGTTGACATACACCTACGGCGATTTGCGGAAACGAGCTGACCTGCCGCCGTATAATGACGGTGGCTGGTCGGCAAGTGGTTAAACACAAGATGTCATTATTAGGAGAATTCCACCGAATGAAGATGAAAATTTTTTAACCCCTTCAGTTTTGATGTTCTTGATGAAATTCTCCTAATAGTGACATCTTGTGACTGGATGAACTCCCTGACGGTTTGCTTTGTAACCAAAGAACGATTGGAGGGAGAGGAGTGCAATTTGTTATGACGAGTTTATTTAAGAGACTGGGACACAAAGGGAGCTTCCTGCTTTTGACAACTTCCCACACTAATGACGAAACGCATCAAGCTGAGTCTCCCACACGTCACCATTATGTACGATGCTGACATTCAAAATACCGTCTGAGGATTTCACACTATGAGGTTTTTTTTCTCTATATATAACGCACACCTGAACTTTCTGATCCTGGAGCGCCGGAGTCACCATTGGAGGTAACCCACACCAGCTGGAGCAACCAGAGGATATCGCAGAGGGATAGGTCTCGCTAAAGACCTTCAAGTACAGTACACTTCTCTTGCTATATGGATAAGGAGTCCAACATACAGTATCTGGTGAGTGCGGAGTATTCACAGTCCCCCACAAGGTGGAAGTACAGACATTATTGGAATACGGAGCACGATAGCACTTTTTCACAAGCAAAAGACTTTGATTTGCACAGCCATCACATTATGCACCATATATGTCACTTTAATTTTAAAATTTGGTTTACACAGTCCTCAATGTATGCACTTTATATGCTATTTTTCATCATTCATTGATCGTATTCTTTTTTTATTGATTTAATCGATCTGTTAAGTATAAGTTGGTTTATGGTTCAGTTATAGACACAGAGTACTACAGCACAGGTATTTAGCACAATAGAAGGTGGAGCAGGCGCTGTCTATTTTTTATCTATTTTCATTTTGCCCACTAGTGGGGACAGTATTGACAGCAGCGGCCCAATTATTTTGCCATCTATCACCAAGGCATGGGTGACCAACATTTATAATATTCCAGATGAGGTCTTACTAATGATTTGTACAGATGATGTCTCTCTCTCTGAAGTCCACACCTCTCTTATACAAGAAAGGACTTTGCTCGCTTTGGAAACTGCAGCTTGGCTTTGCATGTTATTATTAAGCTTAGGATCTACCAAAACACCCAGATTCTTCTCCACCATTGACTCCTGCAGATCCTTCTCCACCATTGACTCCCCCAGATCCTTCTCCACCATTGACTCCCCCAGATCCTTCTCCCCCATTGATTCCCCCAGATCCTTCTCCACCATTGACTCCCCCAGATCCTTCTCCACCATTGATTTCCCCAGATCATTCTCCACCATTGACTCCCCCAGATCCTTCTCCACCATTGACTCCCCCAGATCCTTCTCCCCCATTGATTTCCCCAGTTCCTTCTCCACCATTGACTCCCCCAGATCCTTCTCCCCCATTGATTCCCCCAGATCCTTCTCCACCATTGACTCCCCCAATTCCTTCTCCACCATTGACTCCCCCAGATCCTTCTCCACCATTGACTCCTCCAGATCCTTCTCCACCATTGATTCCCCCAGATACTTCTCCAAGATTGACTCCCCCAGATCCTTCTCCACAATTGAATCCCCCAGATCCTTCTCCACCATTGACTCCCCCAGATCCTTCTCCACCATTGACTAACCCAGATCCTTCTCCCCCATTGATTCCCCCAGATCCTTCTCCACCATTGACTCCCCCAGATCCTTCTCCCCCATTGATTCCCCCAGATCCTTCTCCACCATTGACTCCCCCAGATCCTTCTCCACCACTGACTCCCCCAGATCCTTCTCCCCCATTGATTTCCCCAGATCCTTCTTCACCCTTGACTCCCCCAGATCCTTCTCCCCCATTGATTTCCCCAGATCCTTCTCCCCCATTGATTCCCCCAGATCCTTCTCCACCATTGACTCCCCCAGATCATTCTCCCCCATTGATTCCCCCAGATCCTTCTCCACCATTGACTCCCCCAGATCCTTCTCCACCCTTGACTCCCCCAGATCCTTCTCCCCCATTGATTTCCCCAGATCCTTCTCCCCCATTGATTCCCCCAGATCCTTCTCCACCATTGACTCCCCCAGATCATTCTCCCCCATTGATTCCCCCAGATCCTTCTCCACCATTGACTCCCCCAGATCCTTCTCCACCATTGACTTCCCCAGATTCTTCTCCACCATTGATTCCCCCAGATCCTTCTCCTCCATTGACTCCCCCAGATCCTTCTCCACCATTGAACCCCCCAGATCCTTCTCCACCATTGACTCCCCCAGATCCTTCTCCACCATTGACTAACCCAGATCCTTCTCCCCCATTGATTGCCCCAGATCCTTCTCCACCATTGACTCCCCCAGATCCTTCTCCCCCATTGATTCCCCCAGATCCTTCTCCCCCATTGATTCCCCCAGATCCTTCTCCACTATTGACTCCCCCAATTCCTTCTCCACCATTGACTCCCCCAGATCCTTCTCCACCATTGACTCCCCCAGATCCTTCTCCACCATTGATTCCCCCAGATCCTTCTCCACCATTGACTCCCCCAGATCCTTCTCCCCCATTGATTTCCCCAGTTCCTTCTCCACCATTGACTCCCCCAGATCCTTCTCCCCCATTGATTCCCCCAGATCCTTCTCCACCATTGACTCCCCCAATTCCTTCTCCACCATTGACTCCCCCAGATCCTTCTCCACCATTGACTCCTCCAGATCCTTCTCCACCATTGATTCCCCCAGATACTTCTCCAAGATTGACTCCCCCAGATCCTTCTCCACAATTGAATCCCCCAGATCCTTCTCCACCATTGACTCCCCCAGATCCTTCTCCACCATTGACTAACCCAGATCCTTCTCCCCCATTGATTCCCCCAGATCCTTCTCCACCATTGACTCCCCCAGATCCTTCTCCCCCATTGATTCCCCCAGATCCTTCTCCACCATTGACTCCCCCAGATCCTTCTCCACCACTGACTCCCCCAGATCCTTCTCCCCCATTGATTTCCCCAGATCCTTCTTCACCCTTGACTCCCCCAGATCCTTCTCCCCCATTGATTTCCCCAGATCCTTCTCCCCCATTGATTCCCCCAGATCCTTCTCCACCATTGACTCCCCCAGATCATTCTCCCCCATTGATTCCCCCAGATCCTTCTCCACCATTGACTCCCCCAGATCCTTCTCCACCCTTGACTCCCCCAGATCCTTCTCCCCCATTGATTTCCCCAGATCCTTCTCCCCCATTGATTCCCCCAGATCCTTCTCCACCATTGACTCCCCCAGATCATTCTCCCCCATTGATTCCCCCAGATCCTTCTCCACCATTGACTCCCCCAGATCCTTCTCCACCATTGACTCCCCCAGATTCTTCTCCACCATTGATTCCCCCAGATCCTTCTCCTCCATTGACTCCCCCAGATCCTTCTCCACCATTGAACCCCCCAGATCCTTCTCCACCATTGACTCCCCCAGATCCTTCTCCACCATTGACTAACCCAGATCCTTCTCCCCCATTGATTGCCCCAGATCCTTCTCCACCATTGACTCCCCCAGATCCTTCTCCCCCATTGATTCCCCCAGATCCTTCTCCCCCATTGATTCCCCCAGATCCTTCTCCACTATTGACTCCCCCAATTCCTTCTCCACCATTGACTCCCCCAGATCCTTCTCCACCATTGACTCCCCCAGATCCTTCTCCACCATTGATTCCCCCAGATCCTTCTCCACCATTGACTCCCCCAGATCCTTCTCCACAATTGAATCCCCCAGATCCTTCTCCACCATTGACTCCCCCAGATCCTTCTCCACCATTGACTAACCCAGATCCTTCTCCCCCATTGATTCGCCCAGATCCTTCTCCACCATTGACTCCCCCAGATCCTTCTCCACCATTGACTCCCCCAGATCCTTCTCCACCATTGACTCCCCCAGATCCTTCTCCCCCATTGATTTCCCCAGATCCTTCTTCACCATTGACTCCCCCAGATCCTTCTCCCCCACTGATTCCCCCAGATCCTTCTCCACCATTGACTCTCCCAGATCCTTCTCCCCCATTGATTCCCCCAGATCCTTGTCCACCATTGACTCCCCCAGATTCTTCTCCACCATTGATTCCCCCAGATCCTTCTCCTCCATTGACTCCCCCAGATCCTTCTCCACCATTGAATCCCCCAGATCCTTCTCCACCATTGACTCCCCCAGATCCTTCTCCACCATTGACTAACCAAGATCCTTCTCCCCCATTGATTCCCCCAGATCCTTCTCCACCATTGACTCCCCCAGATCCTTCTCCCCCATTGATTCCCCCAGATTCTTCTCCACCATTGACTTCCCCAGATCCTTCTTCACCATTAACTCCCCCAGATCCTTCTCCACCATTGACTCCCCCAGATCCTTCTTCACCATTAACTCCCCCAGATCCTTCTCCACCATTGACTCCCCCAGTTCCTTCTTCACCATTGACTCCCCCAGATCCTTCTCCCCCATTGATTCCCCCAGATCCTTCTCCACCATTGACTCCCCGAGATCCTTCTCCACCACTGATTCCCCCAGATCCTTCTTCACCATTGATTCCCCCAGATCATTCTCCACCATTGACTCCCCCAGATCCTTCTTCACCATTGACTCCCTCAGTTGTACTCCCCCTAGTATGTATGTGTAGCAGAATCTCTAACCTTTTCTTTTCTAATGGGAACCTTCAAGGCCAAAGATAGCTGACATCCTTCAATAGGTAGTGGACTGTGAGGCATAGTGGGTGCAAAGGTGGTAAAAGTCATTGGGCGCCAGACACTTCTTGGATGCAAAAGAGGTTTTATTTCTTTAACAGTCCTTTTTGTTTTTTGCAAGGGAAAGAGAGTTAGGGCCAGGACACCCTTAAACAATTGCAATTTCAATTGGCAGACTCCAAGACTTCAACAGGAGGACAGCCATACAGGGAAAGGCCCCCGCAAGGTGCCACTTCTGCACGTGCAGGATTGCTGTCTCCTATGGCAACAGTACTTAACAGTTCCTAACTCAACATAACAGTTCTCTCAGCTTTACTACAACTTCTCCTTGTAGTACTTCAGCTCCTTAAGCTCCTGGTCTCTTACTGGACCCTCTGATTCACTAACTCTGAATCCCTTGAGCTCCTCAAGGCTTTTGCAGTGGTATCTCCCCCAAGCGTCACCCAAGCTTCCCAGCTGGGTCCCTAGCTTGATACTTCGGATACCTTCAAGCTTCACCCCTGCTGACCAGCTCGGTCACTATCTTGACACACTCAGCTGTTTGGGTCCCTGACTTGATCACCGCCTGAAGTTTCTCCATACGGTGAGAATACTGCTTCGGTACTTGCTTCTGTTACTCACTGTGGTCCCTGGTAACGGTGGCTGGTCCCTTTGTGGCGACAGCTTCCCTCCTACCTCTGACAATGACAGGTTCTCTGGCCGGCAGAACCTTCACTTCTGGTTGGACTGCAAGCTGCAGTCCCAAACTTGTGCTGCCCTCTTACTTCTGGATAGACCTTCACACCGCCGTCTGGCAGCCAGATGCCCCCGGATAGGCCCAATCTACAGCCTAGCAGCCCGGAGCAGATGACACACGTCCACCCAGACGGCGGTCCAGGTGGCATACAAGAACCTAGATCACCTAAATCCACACGTATATATAGGCTCTCTCAGCAGGCCAAGGGATTCAATAAAACCCCTGCCCATTGGCTGAGATACCCCATATACCCATAACCTGACTTTGAGTTGTCCTTCTCAATCTAACACCTCCAAGTGCCCGGCCACCTGGTGATAGAAGAGAAAAGTACAACTAGGCCAAACTTAGGGAAAAATCAATGGATCCCTAGCAACTAACTACAGTAGCTACTCCTGGCAAGGAATTTGGTGAGGAGCTCCCTGACTAAACCCCAGGGAGCTACATATGATGCATGCATATTCTTAGCCCCCAAGTGCATAACTTTACAGTTATCTATATTAAACCTCATTTGCCACATAGTTGCCCAATTATCCTAACTTCTCTTCCTAGGGAGTCACTGACCTGGGACAAGCATACATCCAGTGAAGTAAAAATAAAAAAACTCTTATCTTGCAGTAAATGGAGGGTGATAATACTGTAGAATCAGATAAAGTGTAACTCCATTTTTGTTTAGAAAAAAGAAATCCCCTCTGGGTGATTAATGTACATTGCAAGGATTTTAACAAATATTGTAGCAGATTACTTCCCTTTTCTGTTCTGAAGAAAAAGCCGTTCATTCTATTATATTCCTGCAAGATTGATTTCCTGAATGGGAAGGTCTGCACTTACAGTGGGGCAAAAAAGTATTTAGTCAGCCACCAATTGTGCAAGTTCTCCCACTTAAAAAGATGAGAGAGACCTGTAATTGTCATCATAGGTAGACCTCAACTATGAGAGACAAAATGTGGAAACAAATCCAGACAATCACATTGTCTGATTTTTGAAAGAATTTATTTGCAAATTATGGTGGAAAATAAGTATTTGGTCACCTACAATAAATCAAGATTTCTGGCTCTCACAGACCTGTATCTTCTTTTTTAAGAGGCTCCTCTGTCCTCCACTCATTACATGTATTAATGGCACCTGTTTGAACATGTTATCAGTATAAAAGACACCTGTCCACAACCTGAAACAGTTACACTCCAAACTCCACTATGGTGAAGACCAAAGAGCTGTCGAAGGACACCAGAAACAAAATTGTAGACCTGCACCAGGATGGGAAGACTGAATCTGCAATAGGCAAGCAGCTTGTTGTGAAGAAATCAACTGTGGGAGCAATAATTAGAAAATGAAAGACATACAAGACCACTGATAATCTCCCTCGATCTGGGGCTCCATGCAAGATCTCACCCCGTGGGGTCAAAATGATCACAAGAACAGTGAGCAAAAATCCCAGGACCACCCGGGGGACCTAGTGAATGACCTGCAGAGAGCTGGGACCAAAGTAACAAAGGCTACCATCAGTAACACACTACGCCGCCAGGGATTCAGATCCTGCAGTGCCAGACGTGTCCCCCTGCTTAAGCCAGTACATGTCCGGGCTCGTGTGAGGTTTGCTAGAGAGCATTTGGATGATCCAGAAGAGGATTGGGAGAATGTCATATGGTCAGATGAAACCAAAATAGAACTGTTTGGTAGAAACACATCTCATCGTGTTTGGAGGAGAGAGAATGCTGAGTTGCAACCAAAGAACACCATACCTACTGTGAAGCATGGGGGTGGAACATCATGCTTTGGGGCTGTTTCTCTGCAAAGGGAACAGGACGACTGATCCGTGTACATGAAAGAATGAATGGGGCCATGTATCGTGAGATTTTGAGTGCAAACCTCCTCCCATCAGCAAGGGCATTAAAGATGAAACGTGGCTGGGTCTTTCAGCATGACAATGATCCCAAACACACCGCCCGGGCAACGAAGGAGTGGCTTCGTAAGAAGCATTTCAAGGTCCTGGAGTGGCCTAGCCAGTATCCAGATCTCAACCCCATAGAAAACCTTTGGAGGGAGATGAAAGTCTGTGTTGCCCAGTGACAGCCCCAAAACATCATAAAAGGCAGTACAGCGCTTAAATTTAAACTAATAGTAATAAAAAGAACTGGAAAAGTCCATAAAACTGGTAAAAAAAAAGTACAAAAAAGCACAGGTAAGCTTCCGGTGTTGAGAGTGAAGAGATGCACAATATATGGTGACTTCCATGACACCCTCCACCAACATAAGGATTGGCCCCTCACCTCATGACATGGACCTCTGAGTTAATCAGTCAGGTCTAATACAGCATTCCCATTGCTGGGTCAGTAAGCACACATCAAAACTTGCAGTGGAGGGACAGTCTGAGTATGGGATCCTCTTCAACTCCAATCAATACATACATGTAATAAAATAAGCAATATCTAGTGCTCTCTGAATTTCAAACCCTATGTCTGTTTATTAAAAGTTGAATAAAACTCACAAGCGTAGCACTGTGCCCCAGTGTTAAGGATCAAAGGCAGTCATAAACACAGCTTGTCTGCGGGAATCAGCATCAGGACGCGGGTGACTCCACGAACGTATCATGTGATGTCCGTACGCGTTATGTCTTATAGAGTAGGTGGGACTATAAGATTTAGAACACCGTAGCACCAGCGTTCCTGCGCTGGTGCTACGGTGTTCTAAATCTTATATATTTGATCTATTTCATCTGCTGTTTATAAGTATTTTATACTATGACAGGTTCAATGGGGAATCAGTTTGTTATTGTCAGCGCTCCGTAGCTTGGGAGTTACTATGGTGACTACCTAGCATTTGTTGCTATTGGCTAAGCGGATCAGCTGACTTTAGTTAAATCAATGGGTGTAGCACGTTCGTACGTCAACCGCTGATGAAGTCCCGCCTACTCTATGGGACGTAACGCGTACGGACATCACATGATACGTTTGTGACGTCACCCGCGTCCTGATGCTGATTCCCGCAGACACGCTGTGTTTATGACTGCCTTTGATCCTTAACACTGGGGCACAGTGCTACGCTTGTGAGTTTTATTCAACTTTTAATAAACAGACATATGGTTTGAAATTCAGAGAGCACTAGATATTGCTTATTTTATTACATGTATGTATTGATTGGAGTTGAAGAGGATCCCATACTCAGACTGTCCCTCCACTGCAAGTTTTGATGTGTGCTTACTGACCCAGCAATGGGAATGCTGTATTAGACCTGACTGATTAACTCAGGGGTCCATGTCATGAGGTGAGGGGCCAATCCTTACGTTGGTGGAGGGTGTCACGGAAGTCACCATATATTGTGCATCTCCTCACTCTCAACACTGGAAGCTTACCTGTGCTTTTTTGCACTTTTTTCACCAGTTTTATGGACTTTTCCAGTTCTTTTTATTACTATTAGTTTAAATTTAAGCGCTGTACTGCCTTTTATTTATTTTTGTTGTATGGGATTTGATATTTTGACCCTCAGTATTTCAGCTGCTTTTATCTTAGGGATTACTGTTGCGCTGGTTGATTTTCCTCTTTTGAGCCCCAAAACATCAGTGCTCTAGAGGAGATCTGCATGGAGGAATGGGCCAACATACCAGCAACAGTGTGTGACAATCTTGTGAAGACTTACAGAAAATGTTTGACCTCTGTCATTGCCAACAAAGGATATATAACAAAGTATTGAGATGAACTTTTCATATTGACCATATACTTATTTTCCACCATAATTTGCAAATAAATTCTTTCAAAAATGAGATAATGTGATTGGATTTGTTTCCACATTTTGTCTCTCATAGTTGAGGTCTACCTATGATGACAATTACAGGCCTCTCTCATCTTTTTATGTGGGAGAACTTGCACAATTGGTGGCTGACTAAATACTTTTTTGCCCCACTGTATTATAACCACCTGTGTTCTACTGAGGAAAGTCGCAGCATCAGCATCCCTATAAGTAATTAACCCTTAGTAAAAGTGACATTCCTATTGCAGAGGATGCCAAAAATGTGAGTTGTATCTTAGTACAGACTTCTGGGTAATCAGTGAGACAATCACATGAGTAGGAAATGACACTTCTGGAGGGCGTTCTGTATACCAGCTGTGTATAGAACATCTCCAGGTTGCCATATTGCATTTCATTTTTTAAACATTTTTAGAAAGTTACAGCGGCTGCAGATTGATATGGAAAGGTAATATTTAATGACATTAAATTACAAAATTGCTTATGTGGCAGATTTATATACGCTATATATATTTTTTTTACTAAACTTGAAATCCCGTTAAAGCAATGGTGGCTTCCATAGATTTCATATGCCGGTGTTCATATAGCAGATCAGAGGAAATGATGACATATAATTGCAGTCACACTTTGTTTTCATTAGAAAATGTGTCTCTTCCTGTGATATTGTCTGACTTTTGGAAATCTTTTATTTGTTAATGTATGGGGGGGGGGGTTCATCTTTCTCCACAGACTTATCATATCACTCCTTATCCAATCCTTTTCCCATAGGATCTCGGTCAGGTTTAGTTGATGTCTGTGCCTCCATTGGGTGGATTGCTCTTCACTTCCTGTCTGTCTTTGCCATTTGTCAGACTAAACAGGAAATATGGGAATACAGAGAGCAATACAAATTTGGAAGGTATTTGAGTTTTCCAATGTAGCGCTCACCCACAAAGGATCCACTGAGTCTGTTTGGGTCCACCTAGCCTGTCTAGGGATGAACAGTTCCATCGGTTCCAAAGCAGTTCCAAAGCATTTACTGACCCACCACTGGTGATCCATTGAATGACTTCCACAATGTTGCTTATGGAGAATTTATTTAGCAACTTTGACTGAGATTTAGGGCAAAGGATACCCCTGATGTCACTGCATTCTCTCACAGGTAAAGAAATTTTAAGGTAACCGCCATCTTGTGAATTTAAGGTCCTGGCTGTAGAGTAGATAAAGTAGCAATAAACTCCCGATTGGGACACCAAATGTCAGACGAGGTCCCAGCTATCCTTCAACTTCTTGGGAACCTCCAGCTTAAAGTTCCTGCATGGTGGTCCTTTCCCAGACACAGCTTTACCCCCTCCCTGGGGAAGACCACATCCAGTACGACAGTGTGTGCTAGACTATGGCCCTGTTCAGGACCGTCTTTAAGGCAGGGCAAAAGGGGCAGCTGCCCATGGGCCCATCATTGTTGTGGGGCCCAAAGCAGCTGCCTCATACTTGCCAACTATCCCAGTTTAAATTCCCTTATGCCTTGAAGTTTTAGTCCCGTGCTGTGTCCTGATATCTCAGTGTAAAGTTCTGTTGCTGCTACCCAGTTCTGCCCTATTGCCGTGTACAGATGACTCACCTGCAGACCCCGTGTTTACATGTAAATAATATGCCTTGATATGTATATAGCCGCAGACCCCGGTATTGATATGTAAATAGAGGTGGCATTCATATGTATATCATGTCCCCCTGAAGTCATATCTTTCATCACTTCTGCTGAATGCTGCCCACTGGGGAGGTAAAGGGGCATGCTTGAAAGTCGTGCCTACAACTGTGGTCATTCAGCCTAACATCAGCCTGTTCTGCAAAGGTAAGCAAATTGGAGGTGGAGCCCTTCTTCAAAAGAACATGGTGCCACAACACCCTGAATTTTAGTGCATGTGAATACGCATTGGTGGCCAGTGTAGAAACTCCTCTTTATATTGGTAATTGTTAAAAAAAGCCAAACTTGCATTTGTGGTCAGTTTTGAATCCTCCCTTACATTGGTGGTCCATGTAGAAACCCCCTTTAAATTGGTGGTGGGCAGTGCTGCCAACCTACCAGATTGAAATTTACTGACACGGCACCCAAAGTTTCCTGTCACAGCCAAGTTTTTACTGGCATTTCCAAACGTTACAAAAAAAAAGTTTTAAGTGCAAATTTTAGTATTTAGGCTACAAACAAGTACAATATGCAATTAGCAATGTGATTTAAGGTAGACATTAGGGCAAAAAAACATATTTCTTATTTTATTTTCGATATAGTAAGTAAGTAGCTTAGGGACAGGAGGGCAAGAAATTAGAATAGGAAGGCACACACACACTTATGAAGTTGACTCTTAGTCCCTTAAGTCCACTCCAGTCTAAACAGCACTGACAGTCCCGCTCCCGACCTGCCCTGCTCCTGTCCTGCAGACCCACACGAGGCTCTGGCCGCTCTGCTTGGCTCCCTTACACCATGACATCACACGACACGCTCAGGCACCGCCTCCACCAGAGCTGCCCGAACACACTGTAGCAGGGACTTGGATGGTCTCAGCTGGCTCTGGGCCGAGCCGAACATCACAGCCATATTTTTTACTGGCAACTTTCTCCTTTTACTGGCATTTACTGGCAGGAGAAACATGCGTGTTTTTTACTGGCTGCCAGTAAAAATACTGACGGTTGGCAACACTGGTGGTGAGTGTAAATCCCCCTTACATTTGTTTCGAACACGCGAACACCGTTAAAGTCTATGGGACACAAACTTGAAAAATCAAAAGTGCTAGTTTTAAGGGTTGATATGCAAGTTATTGTCATCAAAAGTATTTGGGGACCCGGGTCCTGCCCCAGGGGACATGTATCAATGCAAAAAAAGTTTTAAAAACGTCAGTTTTTTCGGGAGCAGTGATTTTAATGATGCTTAAAGTGAAACAATAAAAGTGAAATATTCCTTTAAATTTTGTACCTGGGGGGTGTCTATAGTATGCCTGTAAAGTGACGCATGTTTCCCGTGTTTACAACAGTCCGAGATCAAAATCCATACCATGCTGATGGGTAGAAGGGCCTCATCCCCACAACCCTTACCCGGTGGTTGTGGGGGTCTGCGTGCGGAGGGCTTATCGGATTCTGAAAGCCCCCTTTAACAAGGGGACCCCCATATCCCGCCCCCCCCCCTGTGTAAAATGGTAATGGGGTACATTGTACCCCTACCATTTCACAAAAAAAGTGTCAAAAATATTAAAAAAGATAAGAGACGGTTTTTGACAATTCCTTCTTCTTTCCCTACTTCTTCTTCCATCTTCTTCTGGTCTTCATTCAGTTTTCTTCCTCCATCTTGTTCTTCCCCCTCGTCTTCCTCTTCTTCCTCCGATCCTCTGCTTCTTCCATCGGTCTTCTCGTCCGCATCTTCCTCCGGCGTCTTCTTCCCCGCTTCGTTCTCCAGGCGATCCGCATCCATGGGAGGTTCCCGCTGTGTGACGCTTCTGTTCTTCTGACAGATCTTATATAACTGAGGGCAGGGCCACCTTGTGATCCCGCCCTCTCTGACGCACGGGGACTTTCCTATGGCTTTCCTCGTGATGTCAGAGGGGGGCGGGGTTACCTGGTTACGTAATGGGTGACCTCGCCCCCCTCTGACACCACGGGGAAAGCCATAAGGAAGTCCCCGTGCGTCAGAGGGGGGTGGCCCTTTTAGTATGCCTGTAAAGTGGAGCATGTTTCCCATGTTTACAACAGTCCGAGAGCAAAATGACATTTCTAACGGAAAAAAGAAGTAATTTAAAAGTACTAGCGGTGGCGCCGGCAGCTATATTGAATTGTTGGGTCTCTGCAATACTCATAAAAGTCATTGAAAAAAACGGCCTGGGGTTCCCCCACAGTGCATTACCAGGCCCTTTGGGTCTGGTATGAATATTAAGGGGAACCCCAAACCAAAAGTCTGGTATGGATATTAAGGGGAACCCTGCGCCAAAATTTAAACAAAATGGCGTGGGGGTCCACCTAAAAATCCATACCAGACCCTTATCCGAGCACGCAACCTGGCAGGCCGCAGGAAAAGAGGGGGGGACGAGAGAGCGCCCCTCCCTCCTGAACTGTACCAGGCCACATGCCCTCAACATGGTGAGGATGTCCCCATGTTGATGGGGACAAGGGCCTCATCCCCACAACCCTTGCCTGGTGGTTGTGGGGGTATGCGGGTGGGGGGCTTATCTGGAAGCCCTATTTAACAAGGGGACCCCCAGATCCTGCCCCCTGTGTGAAATAGTAATGGGGTACAAATGTACCCCTACCATTTCACAAAAAAAGTGTCAAAAATGTTAAAAAAGACAAGAGACGGTTTTTGACAATTCCTTTATTAATGTCTTCTTCTTTCATCTTCTTCTGGTCTTCATTCGGTTTTCTTCCACCATCTTGTTCTTCCCCCACTTCTTCCTCTTCTTCCTCCGATCCTCTGCTTCTTTCTTCAGTCTTCTCATTCGCATCTTCCTCCAGCATCTTCCTCCAGCTTCTTCTTCACCGCTTCGATCTTCGGACGATCTGCATCCACGGGAGGTTCCCGCAGTGTGACGCTTCTGTTCTTCTGACAGTTCTTATATAACTGAGAGCGGGGCCACCCGGTGGCCCCACCCCCTCTAACATCACGGGGAAAGCCATAGGGAAGTCCCCGTGCGTCAGAGGGGGCGGGGTCACCGTGGGGCCCCACCCTCAGTTATATAAGAACTGTCAGAAGAACAGAAGCGTCACACAGCGGGAACCTCACATGGATGTGGATCATCCGGAGAACGAAGCGGGGAAGAAGACGCCGGAGGAAGATGCAGACGAGAAGACCAAAGGAAGAAGCAGAGGATTGGAGGAAGAAGAGGAAGAAGCAGGGGAAGAACAAGATGGAGGAAGAAAACCGAAAGAAGATCAGAAGCAGGTGGAAGAAGAAGCGGGGAAAGAAGAAGACATTAATAAAGGAATTGTCAAAAACCGTCTCTTGTCTTTTTTAACATTTTTGACACTTTTTTGTGAAATGGTAGGGGTACATTTGTACCCCATTACCATTTCACACAGGGGGGGTGGGATCTGGGGGTCCCCTTGTTAAAGGGGGCTTCCAGATTCCGATAAGCCCCCCGCCCGCAGACCCCCACAACCACTGGGCAAGGGTTGTGGGGATGAGGCTCTTGTACGGTTCAGGAGGGGGGGGGCGCTCTCTCGTCCCCTCTCTTTTCCTGCGGCCTGCCAGGTTGCTTGCTCGGATAAGGGTCTGGTATGGATTTTTAGGGGGACCCCCATGCCTTTTTTTTAAATTTTGGCGCAGGGTTCCCCTTAATATCCATACCAGACCTGAAGGGCCTGGTATGGAATTTGGGGGGACCCCAACGCATTTTTTTTCAAAATTTTGGTTGGGGGTTCCCCTTAATATTCATACCAGACCCAAAGGGCCTGGTAATGCACTGTGGGGAAATCCCAAGCCATGTTTTTCAATGACATTTATGAGTATTGCAGAGACCCAACAATTCATTATAGCTGCCGGCGCTACCGCAAGTACTTTTAAATGACTTTCTTTTCCTTTCGAGATGTCATTTTATTGCTGCTGCCATTTTATTTTATTGCAGCATGTTTTATTGCTGCTGTAAAGGGTATCCGAAAAAAATTTTGTTGTATGTATACAATGACAATAAAGTATATCTATCTATATCTATTAGGGATGAGCCGAACACCCCCCGGTTCGGTTCGCACCAGAACCCGCGAACGGACCGAAAGTTCGCACGAACGTTAGAACCCCATTGACGTCTATGGGACTCGAACGTTCGAAATCAAAAGTGCTCATTTTAAAGGCTAATTTGCATGGTATTGTCCTAAAAAGGGTTTGGGGACCCGGGTCCTACCCCAGGGGACATGTATCAATGCAAAAAAAACTTTTAAAAACGGCCGTTTTTTCGGGAGCAGTGATTTTAATGATGCTTAAAGTAAAAAAAAAAAGTGAAATATTCCTTTAAATATCGTACCTGGGGGGTGTCTATAGTATGCCTGTAAAGTGACGCGTGTTTCCCATGTTTAGAACAGTCCCTGCACCAAATGTCATTTTTAAAGGAAAAAATCTCATTTAAAACTGCTTGCGGGTTTAATGTCATGTCGGGTCATGGCAATATGGATGAAAATCAGTGAGACAAACGGCATGGGTACCCCCCAGTCCATTACCAGGCCCTTTGGGTCTTGTATGGATATTAAGGGGAACCCCGCACCCAAATTAAAATAAGGAAAGGTGTGGGGCCACCAGGCCCTATATACTCTGAACAGCAGTATACAGGCGGTGCAAACAAGACAGGGACTGTAGGTTTGTTGTTAAGTAGAATCTGTTTGTAATTTTGAACATTTTTAACGTGTTTAGCTCCAGCCAAAAAATCTTTTCTAAGCTTTTTGGAAAACATAGGGAAGGGTTATCACCCCTGTGACATTTGTTTTGCTGTCTTTCCTCCTCTTCAGAAGATTTCACCTCACTTTTTTGTCCCAATGAAAAATGTTTTTTGAAAATTTGGGTTTTTTTGTGGAACAAGGATTGGAAAGCATCAGTGGAAAGGAGAAATTGTTTTCCCATATTAACTCTTACAGGAGAGAATTTCCCTTCCTAGGGGTAGATTTCATCTCACTTCCTGTTGTCTCCTTCCGTTTGCAAGTAGGAGTCATTTGTAAGTTAGATGTTTGAAAGTAGGGTCCTGCCCTATATACTCAGCAGAAATTTGGGCCTTAGGTATTGCTGTGGCCACAACACTGTAAGCCCTCACAGGGCCCTGCTGTGAAATATTAGATCAAGAATTGTAATTACATGCCCCTGTTGAACAGGAGCTGAAAAATTAGGCCTTAGGCACTGGTGCTGGTGCCACAACACTGCAACCCCTCACAGACACTCTAGTTGGAACGCAGGAATGAGCCCTGCTGCAAAGTATTGCTTCAAAAATTGTAATTACACGCCCCTGTTAGACAGGGGCAGAAAAATTGGGCCTTAGGCACTGGTGCTGGTGCCACAACACTGCAACCCCTCACAGACACTCTAGTTGGAACGCAGGAACGAGCCCTGCTGCAAAGTATTGCTTCAAAAATTGTAATTACACGCCCCTGTTAGACAGGGGCAGAAAAATTGGGCCTTAGGCACTGGTGCTGGTGCCACAACACTGCAACCCCTCACAGACACTCTAGTTGGAACGCAGGAACGAGCCCTGCTGCAAAGTATTGCATCAAAAATTGTAATTACACGCCCCTGTTAGACAGGGGCAGAAAAATTGGGCCTTAGGCACTGGTGCTGGTGCCACAACACTGCAACCCCTCACAGACACTCTAGTTGGAATGCAGGAACGAGCCCTGCTGCAAAGTATTACATCAAAAATTGTAATTACACGCCCCTGTTAAACAGGGGCTGAAAAATTGTGCCTTAGGCACTGGTGGTGGCGCCCAGAACCAAAAATGTTCTTACAAGCTATCAGCGTGATGATTGAGGAGGAAGAGGATAATTACTCAGGGATAGTCACTCAGCATCAGCATAGGCAGTCTTTGAAGGGATCTGAGATTTCAAAAAAAATTATTCGGTTACATCAGCATCAGGTGCTTGGTAGCTGGTGGTGATCCAAGACTCATTCATTTTTATGAAGGTCAGCCGATCGACCGAGTCGGTGGACAGACGCACCCTGTGATCGGTTACCACGCCTCCAGCAGCACTGAATGTGCGTTCCGAAAGAACGCTGGATGCAGGACAGGCCAGTAGCTCAATTGCATACTGTGCAAGCTCTGGCCAGTGATCCATCCTCAAGACCCAGTAACCCAGAGGATTTTCGGTGGGAAAGGTGTCCAAGTCTGATCTTGCCCCTAGGTATTCCTGCACCATATAAAACAGACGCTGGCGATGGTTGCTGGAACCGATCATACCTTGGGGCTGCGGACCAAAAAATTGTCTGAACGCATCGGTCAGACGGCCACCTTCTCCACCGCTCCTTCTTTGACTGACCGAAGCCTCAGCAACACGTTGTCCAGAAACAGGAGTTTGTAACCTCCCAGTCTCTGGGAACGCGTTGCACAGACCTTTCTGCAAGGCCTCCCGAAGATGTTTCATCCTCTGCTCCCTCTGCGATGGCAAGATAAGGTCCGCAACCTTACCCTTGTAACGTGGATCAAGGAGGGTTGCCAGCCAGTATTGGTCCTTCTCCTTGATACCACGAATACGAGGATCCTTACGCAGGCTTTGCAGGATCAGGGAGGCCATGCAGCGTAGGTTTGCTGAGGCATTCGGTCCGGAGTCCTCTGGGTCACTAAGAACGACATGGTCCGCAGCCACCTCCTCCCAGCCACGTACAAGTCCATGTGTTTCTTGGGACTGATCCCTTAAAGACTGCTGCTGATGCTGAGTGCCAGGCTCCACCTCCATACTGACACAATCTTCCTCCTCCTCCTCTTCCTCCTCGTCCTCTTCCTGTGTGATCGGCGGGCACGCAGGAACACTGTCTGGATAAAGGGGGCCTTGAGAGCTAAGGAAGTCCTCCTCTTCCTGCCTCTGTTCTGCCTCAAGTGCCCTGTCCATTATTCCACGCAGCGTGTGCTCCAACAGGTGGACAAGGGGGACAGTGTCACTGATGCATGCACTGTCACTGCTCACCATCCTCGTGGCCTCCTCGAATGGTGACAGGACAGTGCATGCATCCCTGATCATGGCCCACTGGCGTGGGGAAAAAAAACCAAGCTCCCCTGACCCTGTCCTGGTGCCATAGTCGCACAGGTACTCATTGATGGCCCTCTGCTGCGTGTGCAGCCGCTGCAGCATGGCCAACGTTGAGTTCCACCTGGTGGGCATGTCACAGATTAGGCGGTTCTTGGGCAGGTTAAACTCCTTTTGGAGGTCCGTCAGCCGAGCACTGGCATTATATGACCGGCGGAAATGCACACAGACTTTCCTGGCCTGCCTCAGGACATCCTGTAAGCCCGGGTACCTGCCCAAGAACCGCTGCACCACCAAGTTAAGGACGTGAGCCAAACAGGGCACATGGGTCATTTGTCCCTGTCGGAGGGCAGAGAGGAGGTTGGTGCCATTGTCGCAAACCACCATTCCTGCCTTAAGTTGGCGTGGCGTCAACCACCTCTGAACCTGCCCCTGCAGAGCTGACAAAACCTCTGCCCCAGTGTGGCTCCTGTCCCCCAAGCACACCAGCTCAAGCACCGCATGACATCTTTTGGCCTGCGTACTTGCGTAGCCCCTTGAACGCCTACGGAGCACCGCTGGTTCCGAGGAAGAGGCCATAGAGGAAGAAGAAGAGGAGGGGGTGGAGGAGAGAGGTGTGTCACAATCAGCATTTTGGAGGCGTGGTGGCGGAACAACCTCCAACACTACTGCACCTTGTCCTGCATCCTTCCCAGCTGCCAGCAGAGTCACCCAATGCGCCGTGAAACTTAGGTAACGTCCCTGTCCATGCCTGCTGGACCATGAGTCAGCGGTAATATGCACCTTACCGCTGACCGCCCTGTCCAGCGAGGCATGGACATTGCCTTCCACATGCCGGTAGAGAGCCGGAATCGCCTTCCGTGAGAAAAAGTGGCGTTTGGGTACCTGCCACTGAGGAACCGCACATTCCACAAACTCACGGAAGGGGGCAGAGTCTACCAACTGAAAAGGCAGCAGTTGAAGTGCTAGCAATTTTGCCAAGCTAGCATTCAACCGCTGGGCATGTGGATGGCTGGGAGCAAACTTCTTTCGGCGGTGCAGCAGCTGGGGCAGGGAAATTTGCCTGGTACAATCTGACGTCGGTGTA
The DNA here is from genome assembly GCF_042186555.1 of Aquarana catesbeiana. Lineage (NCBI taxonomy): Eukaryota > Metazoa > Chordata > Amphibia > Anura > Ranidae > Aquarana > Aquarana catesbeiana. Next base: position 5,255,942 of record NC_133331.1, read on the forward strand.
CCAAAAGCAGATTGCCCACAAGTACTTGGCTGTGACACACCTAATTCTACACCTTCATTCCTCTCACTGCAGGTCTCAGAGAGGACTGAAGGTCTAGTGGGGTTGGAAATCTCAGCTGATGAGGAGCAAGGAGAGATCCTCTTTGTTCTTTGGTGTGGGTCTTTTAGATACGCTTGCCAACGAACTGCATGGCAGGTCAACATATGTCTGGTCAAGCATGTGGTACCCAAGCGGGAGATGTTTTGGCCACGCGAGATACGCTTGAGACATATGTTGCAAATAGCAGCGGTGCGATCTGATGCACTCGTCTCAAAAAAGGCCCACACCAAAGAACTTTTTGAATAACGCGCAGAGACTGCAGCGCCCTGCACATGTGGAGCTTTGGGGTGTGATGCAGTCAATGTGCTGCTCTTAGGCTGGCCCCTGGAGGGCATCCTGCCTCGTTGGTGATGTGCCGCCGCCTCCTCCTCCTCCTCCTCCTCCTCCTCCTCCTCCTCTCTCCTATCAGGCACCCACGTTGAGTCAGTGACCTCATCATCCCCTCCCTCCTCATCACTGGAGCAAACCTGGCAGTATGCTGCAGCAGGGGGAGCATGACTGCCAGATTGCTGTCCTTCTTGGGCACCCCCTCTGTCCGTGCTCATGTTACTGCCTTCATCGAGCTCAGTATCGTCATCAGAGCCTTCCAAACGCTGGGCATCCTCCTGGAGCATGTACCCAACACTGTGGTCAAACAGTTCGAGGGAATCCTCATGAGGACATGGTGGAGCTAGGGAAGGAGTCACTGATGACATTGAGCTGAGGGAAGAGGCCGCTGCTTTGCCAGACAAAGCACCCTGGGCATGGGTGAGAGAGGATGAGGAGGATGAGGACGGCTTGGTCATCCACTCGACCAAGTCTTCCGCATGTTGCGGCTCAACACGGCCAGCTGCCGAAAAAAAGGCCAAGCGTGTCCCATGGCCACGTGCTGATGAGGATGCACCGTCTCCACGACCAGCACTAGACACAGAGCCTGCTTGCCCTCTCTTATTGGCTTGTGACTGTCTGCCTCTCCTTCTTGGCCTTCCAGACATACTAATGGCCTGTAGCTGCACTAAGCTGGGATAGAACACCTGTAATTTTCTTCAAGTAGCTTTATATACTGTAACCAGACAAGCCTGCCTGTCAGTAGGAAGATAACAGGAACGGATCTAGCTGAACACTGTGAGCAGGACGCACTGTACTAAATGTAAATAGTCTAGCTGCCTGACCGTGGTACTAATAGGATCAAATAGAACACCTGTAATTTTCTTCAGGTAGCTTTATATACTGTAACCAGACAAGCCTGCCTGTCAGTAGGAAGATAACAGGAATGGATCTAGCTGTACACTGTGAGCAGGACGCGCTGTACTAAATGTAAATAGTCTAGCTGCCTGACCGTGGTACTAATAGGATCAAATAGAACACCTGTAATTTTCTTCAGGTAGCTTTATATACGGTAACCAGACAAGCCTGCCTGTCAGTAGGAAGATAACAGGAACGGATCTAGCTGAACACTGTGAGCAGGACGCACTGCACTAAATGTAAATAGCAGGAACGGATCTAGCTGAACACTGTGAGCAGGACGCACTGCACTAAATGTAAATAGCAGGAACGGATCTAGCTGAACACTGTGAGCAGGACGCACTGCACTAAATGTAAATAGCAGGAACGGATCTAGCTGAACACTGTGAGCAGGACGCACTGCACTAAATGTAAATAACAGGAACGGATCTAGCTGAACACTGTGAGCAGGACGCACTGCACTAAATGTAAATAGCAGGAACGGATCTAGCTGAACACTGTGAGCAGGACGCACTGCACTAAATGTAAATAGCAGGAACGGATCTAGCTGAACACTGTGAGCAGGACGCACTGCACTAAATGTAAATTGCAGGAACGGATCTAGCTGAACACTGTGAGCAGGACGCACTGCACTAAATGTAAATAGTCTAGAAGATAACAGGAACGGATCTAGCTGAACACTGTGAGCAGGACGCACTGCACTAAATGTAAATAGCAGGAACGGATCTAGCTGAACACTGTGAGCAGGACGCACTGCACTAAATGTAAATAGCAGGAACGGATCTAGCTGAACACTGTGAGCAGGACGCACTGCACTAAATGTAAATAGCAGGAACGGATCTAGCTGAACACTGTGAGCAGGACGCACTGCACTAAATGTAAATAACAGGAACGGATCTAGCTGAACACTGTGAGCAGGACGCACTGCACTAAATGTAAATAGCAGGAACGGATCTAGCTGAACACTGTGAGCAGGACGCACTGCACTAAATGTAAATAGCAGGAACGGATCTAGCTGAACACGGTGAGCAGGACGCACTGCACTAAATGTAAATTGCAGGAACGGATCTAGCTGAACACTGTGAGCAGGACGCACTGCACTAAATGTAAATAGTCTAGAAGATAACAGGAACGGATCTAGCTGAACACTGTGAGCAGGACGCACGGCACTAAATGTAAATAGCAGGAACGGATCTAGCTGAACACTGTGAGCAGGACGCACTGCATTAAATGTAAATAGTCTAGATAGAAGATAACAGGAACGGATCTAGCTAAACTGAATACAGTGTATATATATATATGCAACACCTGGGATGCATATATATACACAATACACTGTAAGTGCAGCTAACTGACTGACTGTTCTGCCTAATCTATCTAACTCAAATCAAATGACACTGTCTCTCTCTCTCTCTATCTCTCAGCACACCGGAACACACACTACACAGGGCCGCCGTGCAGGCGGCCTTATATAGTGTGGGGTGTGTACTAAATCCCCTGAGCCATAATTGGCCAAAGCCACCCTGGCTTTGGCCAATTACAGCTCTCTCTACTGACGGCGCTGTGATTGGCCAAGCATGCGGGTCATAGTGCATGCTTGGCCAATCATCAGCCAGCAATGCACTGCGATGCCGCAGTGAATTATGGGCCGTGACGCGCCACACGAATTTAGCGCGAACGGCCCATAACGTTCGCAATTCGGCGAACGATCGAACAGCCGATGTTCGAGTCGAACATGGGTTCGACTCGAACACGAAGCTCATCCCTAATATCTATTCTATTTTGCTCTCGGACTGTTGTAAACATGGGAAACATGCACCACTTTACAGGCATACTATAGACACCCCCCAGGTATGAAATTTAAAGGAATATTTCACTTTTATTATTTCACTTTAAGCATTATTAAAATCACTGCTCCCGAAAAAACGTCCGTTTTTAAAACTTTTTTTTGCATTGATACATGTCCCCTGGGGCAGGACCCAGGTGACCAAACACTTTTTGTGACAATAGTTTGCATATTAACTTTTGATTTCTCCCATAGACTTTTAAAGGGTGTTCCGCGGCTTTCGAATTTGCCGCAAACAAACCAAATTGCCCAACTCATGTTTGACCCGAACAGACAGCCCATCCCTATTGGCAATGGTGTCCCTAGGGGGGCCAGAGGGGGCCCTGACCCCCCCAACATTATGCTGTGCCCCACCATGTGCCCCCCCTCAATTAAAAAAAAAAACATTTTTTTTTACAAAAAGGCTATGTCTTTTTGTTTGCATTCGTAACGGATGCGCCACATCTTATTGGGGCCACCGCTGGAGTAACACAGTCTCTATTGAGAGGGAGAGCGTCCCCAGTCAGATCCTGCGGGTGATTCCTCCCCCCTCCCTATGCTCGCTGACACTGCATAATGCGAGTGCTCACACAACCACGGCCGCCCGATCTGCTCCTTCCCCTGCATCCTCATTGGCAGGGAGAAGAGCTAATTGCAGGAAGGACTCCACCAGGACTCTCAGTTACTGAAAAAACAGACTGATTTCTCCCGTCCTTAGGACAGGAGAACCAGCCTGTAAATTCCAAGGGATGCCAGACCAGCGCTGTCAATAGCAGGGGCAGGACAGCAAGAGGAGGCTGGGGAACCCCACAGTGGCAGAACACCAGGGCCCGGTGCCAAGACAACCTTTGCAACCCTGATAGTTCTCCCACTGCTTTAGATCCTTATATTTTCTTGGTATGCTGGTGACATATATCTCTTGTTTTCTGTCACCCTGGGGGGCCCCAATACAGTAGGAAGGGAGCTCTCTGCAGAACATGTGAAAGGGCCCGTTGTGGGATCGTAGTAAAAGGCCCCAGGATATATTTTTTATATATATATATATATATATATATATATATATATATATATAATTGCATTTTATAGTTGCCCCCCTACTTTTGTCCCTGTCCCCCCATGTGCCCCCCCTAAATATGAAAGCTGGAGACGCCACTGCCTATTGGTGACCAGTGTAGAAATCCCCATTTATTGGCTGTTGATGTAAAATCCCCCATTACATTGGTTGTCAGTGTAAATTCTTCATAACATTGGTGATCAGTGCACATTTCCCTTTACATTGGTGGTAAGTGCAGAATTGCCCCTACACTGTCAGTGTAAATTCTCCTACATGGAGGTCATTGTATGTTCCCCCTTACACTGGTGGTTGGTGTAAATGCTCTTATTACATTGGTGTCAGTGTAGAAATCCCTCTTTTCTATTGGTGGGTGGCGTAAAATCCCCCGTTACATGGTGGTCAGTGAAAATTCCCCCTCACATTGATGGTCAGTGTAAATCCCCCCTCACCTTGGTGGTCATTGTAAATTCCCCATTACATTTGTAGAATCCCCCACTGTATACTTGCCAAAGATTTCCAGCTTTGCTCTACATGATTCAGAATTTGTCACAGCGTACTGCCTCCTAACTAATGACTTGACACCTTAGTGTTAGGGGATTCCATAAAGACCAGACTGACTGCTAGCCGCAGGTGGTGACCATCAATTCCCAGACTGAACCAGAGCATAGAGCTGATGCTGCCCTCCTGAGATCGGGGAAAGTTGCAACTACACAGAAGATAAAACAAAGAGTTCAAATAAATGTACGGAGCTGGAATGAAATATAAGCGCAGGGCATACATGATGGGGTGGAAGAAACGATCATACTGCAAGGGGTTAAAGAGGGGTTGGTACGGTTTTGGAGAAGTAAATTTCACCCTTACCTGTTTGGAGGAGTTAGTGCAGGATAAGGAGGAGCTGGAGTGTTAGGAAGGGAGGACGTAGAAGGCTCAGTTGCTGAAGACAAGTCGGTGTGGAAAGTCCCACCCTCCTGTCCCAGAGGAAAAGTTTGGAGGTGCTTCAGGCAAAAGGTTTGGCGATTGGGGTCCTTGACGAAGGCGCAAAAATTTAGGTATTGTTGATAAATACGGTTGGACCCGTCTCAGGTATGGAGTCCTCCTGGTTTGTCTAGTTCAGTCTAGATTACCGGGTAGTAAGGTGGTAGGGGTCTGTGGTCAGTTAATAAGTCCCGGAGGCGGTGGTGCGGTTGGGGACAGAATCTAACTTAGAGGTACTGCAGATTCCAAAATGTTTGGGATTGGTGTCGTCAAGGATCTGCAATCATCTTTATTATAAGGTTTATGGTTAAATATGTTTTTGGGTTAATAAAAGGCCAAGCTGCCATTTAAATCCAACACAGTGTCCGTGTCATTAATGGGAAAGGAAGGCAAAGGTTGGGTAGGTACATAATTGAGTTGGGACAGTAAGTTATCTGAACTACCCTAGTCAAGGCCTAGTGTATTCTTCACAGCACTTTCTTAAAGGATAAAAGAGTACATACTCACAAAAGCAAGTACTTTACATTACTATGTACATAAACTCCACCACCAAAAGGTCTTCAACACAATGTAATACAAATACAAACATTGTAAACCAGCTGATGTGTCTTCAGAGCAAAACTTTTCATTGTGTTGAAGACCTTTCGGTTCTGGAGCCTACGTACAATAATGTTATATTCATTGCTTTTGTGAGTATGCACTCTTTTATCCTTTAATAAAGTGCTGTGGACAATGCACTAGGCTTCTGCACCCTTTTAACTTTATTCTAGGAAGACAAGAAATCCAACATACCCCCCCCAGGCAGAATCATAAATATTCATACCCTCTTCCAGCTGGTACCACAGGCAATAAACCATCTAGCAGCCGACCAGGAGGACGTCAATATTCATAACTTATCCTTGCTGAATCCCTTTGCACTATGGAAAGGAAAACACCCCAGCAGCAGGCAGAACCAAACAATAACACAGAATTTAGGGAGGACCAAGTGAAAACAGAGCTATAATTTCAATTTAGGCTGATTACAGTCTAGCAGCACTAAATTTAAAGAGTCATCCCTACTAGTGCTATTCTTTATATTGAAACAAGCTCTGAGGGTTTTCAAACTTGTTTTTTAAGTGTTAGGTTCGGCAGAGAAAGGCCGTCCATGTTAAAAATGTTTACAGATCGATGGAGAGAGGACTGCCTTTCTCTCACTCATACAGGATGTCATGTATCTGATGGGAGATTGGGATGAGGAGGGCAGTCTCTCTTGTATCTCTAGGCCAACTGCCCCAGGATGTGATGTGAGACAGATGGTCATGTGGTATAGGAGGTACATGAGTGCCGGAGGAGGTTCCTGGAAGAACTTCATTCCAGAGATGCCACCTGGATGGAATCAGCAGGATGTGCAGGAGTTTCATATAAGTAGTTGGTGGGGCTATAGGTTGATCCAGCCGAAGTTAAAGAGGAACTCCAGTTTGGCAGTCCCTTGGACCCCCTATCCAGATCACCAGTTTGTGTGGGTAAGAAATTAAAATAAGAAGAGACACCCTACCATTGCTGTTCTGTTTCTAGCTAAAAAATTTCCCAGGGTCCAGCGATGTCCAGATTCTGTCCTATCGCATTCTGTCATTGTTTGAAGGTCACAGAATCCCCCCATCATTTGAAGGTCAGAATAAAGGACAGTATAGCCCCCCCCATCTCACTGCTTGATCATTGAGGGATTTCCAACCAGTGGAGCAGTTTTAAGTACCCAGAAAATTCTAGTGAAGTGGGTTCCCAACGACCTCACTGCCAATATTTGGTATTAGTCTGAATATTGACAATCTGTTATTTTTATCATAGGAAATTATCTAGCGCCAACAATTTACACAGCGCTTTACATATTGTACATTCACATCGGTCCCTGCCCTCAAGGAGCTTACAATCTAAGGTTCCTATCTCTCATACACTCATATACTAGGAAGATAGGAGCCTGTTAACCTGCCAGCATGTCTTTGGATTCTTGGAGAATATGGGAGTACCTGGAGGAATCCTACGCAAGCAGAGGGAGAATATGCAAACTCCATGCAGATAGTGTCCTGGTCAGAAGTTAAACCCAGGACCAGAGTTACAAGGCAAAAGTGCTAGACATTATTATTATAGAGGATTTATATAGCGCCAACAGTTTACGTAGCGCTTTACAACTTGAGACATTTATTGCCTATATCTGGAATAATATCCAGTATGGGCAGTGATATCATGGGGAACCCTTTTCCAGAGTTCCCAAAATCTTGGGAAACAATAATAATAAATATGCCCCAAAATGTTCTTCTCCTTGTAATCCTCACATCAGCAGATGGAAATATTAACTTGCGGTCATTGCTGCTAAAAGGTAGAAGAACCAATTGCCAGCTTTCCTATACTTAAAATTGTACATTTCCCGTTTACAGCAAGGATAAAAACAAAACTAAAGACAACTTGAAAGGACAAACACCCACTGATGGCATTTTAGTTTAGGGACGGCTTCTTACCTGCTTAAAAAACGATTTCACAAAAAACCTGCAGGAAGGAAGTCGGTGTGTTACCATAATAGTTGTGTAAGTTAAGGGAAGAATACATTTTAACCATCATTTGTTACTCTGAAATATTCAGAGGAGGTGGAAGGTTCTTCTCTCCATCTGCTGCAGACTGGAAGAGGTAAGACCGGCCATGGAGAAGTCATTCCACCATGGATGGGAGATGGAAGAGTGAGAGAAAAAAAGTGAAATTGAAATGGGAAAGAGGAGGAAGGAGAATGAGGAAAACAAAAGGAGAATAAATGGGGGTTAGATATAAAGGTAGACAGGCAGAGAGAAGAAGAGGCAAGAGATGTAAGAAGATGACATAAAAGTATGAAAGGTGAGAGGACCCTGGCATGTATGACAATGGAAAGTATGTACAGGAGAGGAGTGTGGAGGGTATGACAATGAGGGTGGGTGCAAAAGAGGAATTTGGGGCATGTAATGAAAAGTGGGTGCAGGAAAGGGCTTTGCTGGCTATGACCATGGACATTGAGTGCAAAAAAGGAGTGTAGAGAGTATGACAGTGGGCAGTGGGTGCAGGAGAGACACAAAGATGTATGTTGGGGGCAGTATGTACAAGAGAGGAGTGTGGGGAGTATGACAGTGGGTGCAGGAAAGGGCTGTGGATGGTATGACCATGGACAGTGGGTGCAAGAAAGGAGTGTGGAGGGTAAGGTATGACAGTGGGCAGTCTATACAGGCGAGGAGTGTGGAGGGTATGACAGTGGGCAGTATATACAGGAAAGGAGTGTGGAGGGTATGACAGAGGGCAGTCTATACAGGAGAGGAGTGTGAAGGGTATGACAGTGGGCAGTATGTACAGGAGAGGAGTGTGGAGGGTATGACAGTGGGCAGTATATACAGGAGAGGAGTGTGGAGGGTATGACAGTGGGCAGTATGTCAATAACATAACTTTCCATTAATTTATTTTTTTTTATGTAAGATTTTCATGCTCCCTCCACACCATTAGGACTGTGAAAGGCATGGACTTGTTCTTCTTGTTTAGCCAATGACGCAGATAAGTTGCTCATGTAAAGCAACAATAATGAGGGGCCCAACTCTCGTCCTGATCCCCTATTTTGCATCTAAAATATCGGTGGTGTGTCTTTTTTACCACTGCCGTCATACTGCACTTTTGAGATGCAAATGTAACCTCTCCACAAATGTAGTAGAAGTTATCTGCGTTGTTTACACAGTTTTGAGGCATTGTGACTTCTGAGGGAAAACATCACACAACTGTTCCTTGGAAATGTTAGGCAATGACACTTTCACAAGCCACCAGAAGTAACTGTATGATGCATAGATCTGACCAAAACAAATGTACCTTGCAATAAAAAAAAATAATAAATTAGTTAGGTAATAATCTTTAGTCTCAAAGTGAAGATAAATTTATATACTTCCTTGTGGTACAATTTTCATTGATCTACCGTACTTTGTCGAGAAGTTACGAGGCATCATGATCATCAGACACCCCTTCCCTTGTAGGCAAATATACTCGCCTGTGTATAAATCTTTATTGTGAAATATCTTGAAAACTTTAGCCAACCAGCACCTTTATCACCTGTTTTGTAATTCATCTAATCAAATAATGTAAGAATTAGCACATTTTATCTCTGAGGTCGATAATTTCTCAAAATGTGTAGACCAAGACCAGTGTAGTTAATTAAAAACTTTATATTGGGATAGTAGTGGGATACAAAGTTCAGTAGTATTTTGAGGACACCTATCTTCCTCCTAGAGATACTGAGCACAGTCCTAACAAATAATGGACTGAACGTGACAGGGACACCATGAACAATGTCCATGGGGTAGTAGCAGCACACTCACTAATGTCTTTGGATAGTTGAATTCCTCCTTCCAATATCTTCCAATATCTTCCAGACACAACAGTGAATTCTCTAGACCAGATCCCCAAAATGAAGTCTTTCGGTCATCTCAAGCAAAGCTCAGTAGAATAGACCCCCCAGCTAGCAAAGCTGGGACCTTGATGAGCAGTAGGAAAGGACAGCTGGACTACCCAGAAGGGCAGATAAGACCCTAAAGGGGGATAGGACCCCAAAATAGAACCAATGTGTTGTCAGCAGAGGTGCCCATTAAATAAAAAAAACACCTGATGATCACACATTGGTTCCATTTTGCCTGGTTATAGTACAATCCCTTCACTTCCAATGGCTGTATGGGATAAAAATAACCTTGTCACCTGTCTCTGACTTCCTATATCTGGGCTCCAATTTTTGTTGCGGCATTCCAGAATAGGGACGACTTATCCTGATGGATTCATAACTCCGTGACGAGTCTAAAAGATCTTGTTGTGTAGAGCTCTCACACTCTTATGCTGCGTACACACGATCGGACTTCTCGTCGGAAAAAGATATGACGGCTTTTCCGACGGGATTCCACTCAAGTTTGCCTTGCATACACACGGTCACGCAAAAGTTCGCTGAACTTACGACCGTCAAGAATGCGGTGATGTACAACACTACGACGAGCCAAGAAAATGAAGTTCAATGCTTCCGAGCATGCGTAGGAATTTTGCGCCATAGATGATTGCATTTTTGGATAGGAACTTTTTCCGACCGAAAAATTAAGAACATGCTCTCAATCTTTTGCTTGCTGGAATTCGGCCAGCAAAAGTCCAATGGAGCATACACACGGTCGCATTTTCCAACGAAAAACTCTCATCGGTCTTTTGCAGGCCGAAATTCCGATTGTGTGTACACGGCATTAATGTTATTTCTTGTAGTAGAAAATACAGAGGGTGCACCAAGCTTGTGTAGCACAGTTAGGTATTTCCCACTGTCATATCCCCCCTCCCCCCACACTCTCCTCCTGTACAAACTGTCCACTGCCATACCCCCCCCCCCCCACACACACTTCTCTCCTGCACCCACTGTCCATGGGCATATTCTCTATACTCCTCTCCTGCACGATCTGACCACTGTCATACTCTCCACACTCCTCTCGTTTATATACTGCTTGATGTTATTTCCCCCACACTCCTCTCCTGTACATACTGCCCACTGTCATACCCTCCACACTCCTCTCCTGTACATACCACCCACTGTCATACCCTCCACACTCCTCTCCTTTACATACTGCCCACTGTCATACCCTCCACACTCCTCTCCTGTACATACTGCCCACTGTCATACCCTCCACACTCCTCTCCTGTACATACTGCCCACTGTCATACCCTCCACACTCCTCTTCTGTACATACTGACCACTGTCATACCCTCCACACTCCTCTCCTGTACATACTGCCCACTGTCATACCCTCCACACTCCTCTCCTGTACATACTGCCCACTGTCATACCCTCCTCATAGGTGCAGAAACTCACCCCCCCTCCCAAATCCCCACCCACAACCACGCCCAAACTCCACCCCCCAACCACACCCAAACCCCACCCCCAGACAAACCTTCCTTAGAGGAGAGAAGTACAGCGGCGCCATATAATTGTAATAAGTGAAGGCTTAGAACTGCGTATCACACATGGTTCAGGAATGTGTAACACACAATGTACAGGACTCAGGACTTCATAGCACACAGGGCTCAGGAGTGTGTATTGTGCAGTTGTGAGCTGTACATATCACACAAGGCGCAAAAAATAAATAAAAATCAGCAAACAAGATAGTACTTACATTTAATGCAAAGCTTCTCCCTTGTTCTCAGAAATATGGAGTCCTGTGTACAGAGTGCAGGGGTCAGGAATATGTAACATAGAGCCCAGCACACAGAGAGCGGTGGTAAAGTGTATGTAATATGCAGTCCATCATACAGAGTACAGGGCTCAGGAGTATGTAATGCAAAACCCATTGTGCAGAGTACAGCATTAATAAGAGTACCATCCAGAGGCCTTCATTATGTAACATACAGCACAGAGTATAGCGGTTCTGAGTATGTAATGTACAAGGTGCTACAAAATTCCCAGCACTGGACCCATACATTATGTTCTCTTGGTCACAAACTCTGTATGCTTTACTTTCCCCCAGCAAATTTCCCTGGTCTTCCCCCTCAAGTACCCCCAAAAGTAACCATCAAATCCTCACTTCTGCTTATCTCTTTGTTTACCTCTGTGTCCCCCATCTACACCTAACCTCTGCAACCCTCATCCACAGCTCACCTCTTCTTTCCCCTGTCCACAGTTCCACTCTGCACCCCTATCCCCTCATCATCTCACCTCTGCACCCCTCTAACTACAGCTTACACCCCCAGTCCACACCTCACCTCTGCACCCCCATCCATATTATCTCTGCTCCCCTTCTGCACCCCCATCCATATTATCTCTGCTCCCCCATCGAAAGCTCAGCCCAATCCACAGCTCTCACCTTTGCCACCCCCCAACATGTTTCAGCTCTGCACCCCCAGCTTCCCCTACAGCTCTCACCTCTGCACAACCTCCCCCACCCTCAACAGCTCTCATTTTGCGCAACCTGCCTTCTGCCCTCTGTAGCTCTTACCTCTGTACAAAGCCAACCCCCTTCCCAGTTCTCCTATATGGATGGTGTCAGGAGCGCAGTGGACGGTGTCAGTAGGGCAGAGGATGGTGTTAGTAGGGCAGTTGACGGTGTCAGTAGAGCAGTGGCTGATGTCAGGAGGGCAGAGGACGGTGTTAGTAGGGCAGTGGATGGTGTCAGGAGGGCAGTGGACGGTGTCAGTAGGGCAGTTGACGGTGTCAGTAGAGCAGTGGATGGTGTCAGGAGGGCAGTGATTGGTGTCAGTAGGGCAGTGGATGGTGTCAGTAGGGCAGTGGACGTGACAGTAGGGCAGTGGATGTGACAGTAGGGCAGTGGACGATGTCAGTAGAGCAGTGGACAGAATCAGTTGGACAGTGGGTGATGTCAGTAGGGCAGTGTACCTCCATCCAAAAACCGGAATCAGCTCTACTGAACCCAACCCCATACAAATTGTTCACAAAGCAGCACTGTGCATTCTACAACACGTATAAGCTCCTTTTAATTACCAAAAACAATCCAAAAAAATCCAAAGCAATCCACAGGCACCTCACAAATAGAGAAGAAAATATCAGAAAAAGGCTACTGAGTGAGCTCAGGACAATATAGTAAATATGCCAGGATGGGACTGCAGAGGGTACTAGACTGCGATCTTCAATCAGCAGCCATGTCCCTGGAAAGACCAGCATGACAAGTCCCACACTGGAAAGCTTGTGGACTGTGAACTTCAGGAAAGTAAAGCAATGAGGAGGAAAGGAAGGACCCTCAGCTCTGCACTCACCCAGCGGTCGTGTCCCTTAGCTTGTGCGGCAGGAAGGCTCTGTCTGTGCAAACCGCACTCCGGACAGGTCACATACTCCATAGCTCCCAACTGTCCCTGATTTGGAGGGACTGTCCCTGATTTGGAGCAATGTCCCTCTGTCCCTCTTTCCTCCTCATTTGTCCCTCATTTTGGTCTGATCTATAGAGTTGTATATAAAATGCACTTTTTATCTTTCAAAAAGTGTTTCCCAGTGCTAAACCTTTCATCCAAATTCTAAATGGCTGCATTTGTAAATTTTAAAAGCCAATATAAAGGAATAGTAGTGGTAAAAAAAGCCCTTGTGGATTTGATTAACCTTTTTTGGGGTTAATTCTACTTTAACCACTTGCTTACAGGGCACTTAAACCCCCCTCCTATCCAGACCAATTTTTAGCTTTCAGCGCTAACGCATTTTGAATGACAATTGCGCGGTCATACAACACTGTACCCAAATGAAATTTTTATCATTTTTCCCCCACAAATAGAGCTTTCTTTTGGTGGTATTTGATCACCTCTGCGGTTTTTACTTTTTGTTAAAAAAATGTAAAAACCTGAATTTAAAAAAAAAAAAAAAAATGTTTTTTTCATATTTTGTTATAAAAAATTTTTAACGGGTACTTTTTCTTCTTCATTGATGTACGTTGATGAGGCGGCAGTGATGGGCACTGATAGGTGGCAGTGATGGGCACTGATGGGTGGCAGTGATGGGCACTGATGGGTGGCAGTGATGGGCAGCACTGACAGGTGGCACTGATTGGCACTACAGGTGGGCATTGGTAGGTGGCACTTGTGGGCATTGATAGGTGGCACTTGTTGGCATTGATAGGTGGCACTGTGGGCACTGTTAGGTGGCACTGTGGGCACTGTTAGGTGGCACTGTGGGCACTGTTAGGTGGCACTTTTGGGTGGCACTGATGAGGAATGTGTTGTGCTTCCACTTCGGGACCGATGTCCCTGACATCTGAGCCGGTGATCGGCTTTTTTCTCTACTCGCGCTGTCAGCGCGAGTAAAAAAAAAACGATTACCGATCTTCCTGTTTACATCATGTGATCAGCTGTCATTGGCTGACAGCTGATCACATGGTAAGGGGCCGGGACCGGCCCCTTACTCAGATCGGTGATCAGCCGAGTCTCAGTGACTCGGTGATCACAGCGCGCCCGGCGCGCGCCCTGCAGGGTGCGCGCAGGGAGCGTGCACAGGGGAGGACGTCATATGACGTCCTCCCGGGAATGCAGGTCCGCGCTGTGGCCGTCATTCGGCCATAGCGCGGATGTCTAGTGGTTAAGGGGGTGTGGCAGGGGTGTGTGTCTTATGCCTACATAAGTTTGGTAGTAGGTGTCCCTCATTCCCATCTCAACACTGTGTCCTTTACACAACACCGCCCCGCAAAACTCACACAGCGCCGGGGACTCGGGCAGAGCGCTGAACAGCGCAGGCAGGGGAGGGAGACACCGGCACGGGAAACCCCATTCAAAACCTGTACTGTCCAGGTGAAGAGGCTTCCATAGGTGCCGGAATGGCAGACAAAAAGCCCTGAATTGAGTAATAATCAGACAGATGAAGTAACTCTTGGTGTCTTTACAGGTAAACAAGATGTTCAATGTCAGCAGTGAAATGGAGCCAGACATATATTTCTACACTGTGCACATTTTTACAATCCTGGTTTTATCTCTCACTACTCTGGTGGGTGTCCCCGGCAATGCTCTGGTGCTTTGGGTTACTGGAGTGAAGATGGAGCGGACCGTGACCACTGTTTGGTTTGGGAACCTTGCTCTGGCCGATATCATGTGCTGCTTGTGTCTTCCATTCATTGTAGTGCAGTTCTTCTACCCAGAATGGCTGTACGGTCCTGTCCTCTGCAGGATGTTATTTTCCATCCTCATCCTTAACATGTATACCAGTGTCTTCACCCTGGTGGCTATCAGCGTTGACCGATGGATTCTGGTTGTCCATCCCATGTGGGCCCGAAATCACAGAAGAATCAAAATGGCGTGGATGATATGCTTGGCTATTTGGATGTTGTCCTTCGTGATGTGTCTGTATCCCATCATCAACAGAAAACATGACACCTTTAATAACAGGACCTTGTGCTATTCAGAAGGTCACTTAAGAGAGCCCTTCTATCTTACATATGCAATATTTGGATTTCTGATCCCTCTTATTATCATTTGTATCTGTTACATTCATCTGGCTTTTGCAGTAAAAAATATCAGATTTTCTGAAGTAAGTAGAAAAACCATCAAGATGTCAATAAGTGTTATTGTCGTGTTTTTCATCACCTGGGCCCCCTACCACATCATCGGAGTAACCCAGCTATACACTTACAATGAGGTACTGTACATCCTGGACCTTGTCTCATATTCTCTGCCCATGTTCAATAGTTGCGTCAACCCAATACTCTACGTCTTCATGGGGAAAGATATGAAGCAGAAGCTGAGACAGTCTATTGGAGAGATCATGCAAAATATATTTAGGGAGAACGTATTATCCCCACCAGGCAATGAGGACCAGCGCACCACAGAAGAAAGCCTCCCTATATAATGTATGAAATGGATTTGTAGATGTTTTAGCGTTTTTAGCTTTATTAGTGATTGTAATTAACTGCCTGATCAAAATCTTATCATTGCGTGTTAGGGCGGCCATACCGTATGTCTTGAATAAGTCACATGGCATTAGGGCTTAATGCTTACTGACCATTTGGGGTGATAGGTGTTATCAGTATATGTGCGCCCCCCTCCCCCCCTCCAAGTTGTCCAATCTGTCCACCAATCACTAAGTTGGAACAAGTCTTTGTATCTGTGAAGTCAGAAATCTTTATTTCTTTACTTGTTCAGGACATGGGACACATAATACTGAAGCAAGAGGATAAACATGACAACCAGTAAACTGTCTTCTGCAGATGTAAAGTAACAATGACATATACAGTGTTTATATACATTTATACTACCCACCAAAATAATAAAAATAATAATAATAATAATAAATAGGGCTTTTTTTTAGCAGAAACGTGGGGGAACGCAGTTCCGGCACCTCCTGCATTAAATGTATGTAATAACAAGGGGTGCTGGGGTGTCCTAAAGGGCTATTAAAGCTTGCTGCTTGGGGATCTATTGTTGTTGGGGCATCTATTGTTGCGGGGGGGGGGTCTATGGTTGCTGGGGGGCTTTTTTTCGTTGTTTGGGGTTTCATGGTTGCTGGGAGGGATCGACAATTTAGAAAGGGGTCTACTGTTGCTGGCTGCTAGAAGATTTATTCATACTGGCTGATAGTAGATCTATTGTTGCCAGTGGGGGTCTATAGTTTGGAGTTGATCTGCTATTGCTGGTGGGCTATATTGTTGCGGGGGAATCTATTGTTGCTGGAGGGTCTATTGTTGCTGAGGAAGTGTATTGTAGGTGTTGGTAGATCTATCTATGTTGCTGTTGGGGGGTTCTATATTTGCTGAAATGGATCTATTGTTGCTGGGGGGATTTATTTTTGCTGTTCGGATCTATTGTTGTTTGGGGATCTATTGTTGCTGAAGGTTTCTATTGTTGCTGAGAGAGGGGGTCTATTGTTGTTGGTTGCAGGGGATCTATTTTACTGGTTTTCTTGTTATTATTAGCACATTCCATATAAATTACTTAGCATCACAAATTATCCACTTACGGACCGCCCGCCGTCGTTTTACGTTGCTAATTTGAAGAGGAATATCGCTGTTATGGCAGCAGCTAGCTACCATAACCCCGGTATCCTCTTCTTCAGCAGGTGGTCCTCTTTCAGATAAAAATGGTCTCTGCAGCGGATTCCCTGCGAGATCCCTTTTATCAACGGAGAGGGCCCCCCCGTCCTGCTGCACTCCAAGGCTCCCCGGATCAGATCCTTTTTCCTGTTAGGCATGGAGACGAGTGAGGGGAAGATGGCCCCCACCCGTCTCTATACCACTGCAGGGCAGAAGTGACGTCACTTACGCCCATAACTCCTAAAGGGACTTTTTTTTTTAAATTTTTTTCAAATTACATTTTTTTTTTTTTTTTTTTTTTTGCATTTTAGTGTATATATGTGATGGGAGGTCTTTTTGACACCCCTGATCTCATATTTAAGAGGTCCTGTCATGATTTTTTTCTATTACATTCCTTGTAACAGGAATAAAAAATAAAAATTACACTTTTTTTTTTTAAAACAGTGTAAAAATAAAAAGTAAAATAAATAAGAAAAAATAAAATAAAAATGTAAACGCGCCCTGTCCCGCTAAACTCGCGCGCTGAAGCGAACGCATAAGAAATGCATATGAAAACAGCGTTTAAAGAACACAATGTGAGGTATCGCTGCGATCGTTAGAGTGAGAGCAATAATTCTAGCCCTAGACCTCCTCTGTAACTCAAAACATGCAACCTGTAGAATTTTTTTAAACGTCACCTATGGAGATTTTTAAGGGTAAAAGTTTGTCGCCATTCCACAAGCGGGTGCAATTTTGAAGCGTGACATGTCGGGTATCAGTTTACTCGGCATAACATTATCTTTCACAATATAAAAAAAAATTGGGCTAACTTTACTGTTGTCTTATTTTTTAATTGAAAAACTGTATTTTTCCCCCAAAAAAGTGCGCTTGTAAGACCACTGCGCAAATACGGTGTGACATAAAGTATTGCAATGACTGCCATTTTATTCTCTAGGGTGTTAGAAAACATATATATATATATATATAATGTTTGGGGGTTCTAGGTAATTTTCTAGCAAAAAAAATGTTTTTATCTTGTAAACACCAAATCTCAGAAAGATTCCTTAAGTGGTTAATACTTGGTTGCATATTCTCCAAAAGGGGTGGTACTGAGAGGTGGGTAGTGGGTGGAACTAAGGGACATTGCGTGGGTGGGTAGGGGGCGGAGACAAGTGGTGATTCAGAAGTTGGCAGAACCTGCACCTATTCTGTGAGAAAAATGCCCTGATAATAATATAATATAATAATAATAATCTATTTCAGTCACTCGGGTTCAAAACAGAGGATTTTGTTGCATACATTTGTAAATACTGTACATGTAGAAGCCGCACTGCAGCATGAAGGCACCTCTGGTAAGTGTGGTCCCATACCCTAAACTATCTGAGTTCCCAACTATGGGACATATATAGCAATTCACAAACAGAGAGCAGGCTCACCTAGAGGAAGCAACACACCAGAAGTCCAGACATCTCCTTTACAAGACACCTGAAGACTCCCGGTGATGTGTCTGCACAGAATCCCCCCCCCCCAAAAAAAATGGCGGCAGCTTTGATCTGCGGGTACATGTGAGCACGCCAATACACAACACAATAAAAGAGAGTCCCCAGTACATTTTTATCCCCTTCAATACCGGTCACTTTCACCCCCGTCCTGCCCAGGCCAATTTTTAGCGCTGTCACATTTTGAATGACAATTGCTCGGTCGTGTAACACTGTACACATATGACATTTTTATCCGTTTTTCCCACACAAATAGAGCTTTCTTTTGGTGGTATTTAATCACTGCTGAGGTTTTTATTTTTTGCTAAATAAATAAAAAAAAGACTGAAAATTTTGGGGAAAAAAAATGTGTTTATTTTTGTTTCTGTTTTAAAATTTTGCAAATAAATAATCTTTCTTCATAAATGTATTCTCTTATATAATATGTATTGTATTCTGCTACATTTCTTGGGTGAAAATAACCCAAATCAGTGTATATTATTTAGACTGTTATGCATTTATATATGGTGATCATATCCCCCCCTTATGTATTTATACATGGAGATCATATCCCCCCTTATGTATTTATACATGGAGATCATATCCCCCCTTATATATTTATACATGGAGATCATATCCCCCCTTATGTATTTATACATGGAGATTATATCCCCCTTATGTATTTATACATGGTGATCATATCCCCCCTTATGTAATTATACATGGTGATCATATACCCCCTTATGTATTTATACATGGAGATCATATCCCCCCTTATGTATTTATACATGGTGATTAGGCATGAGCCGAACACCCCCCGGTACAGTTCGCACAAGAACCTGCGAACTGACCGAAAATTTGCACGAACGTTAGAACCCCATTGAAGTCTATGGGACTCGAACGTTCAAAATCAAAAGTGCTCATTTTAAAGGCTAATTTTCATGGTATTGTCCTAAAAAGTGTTTGGGGACCCGGGTCCTGCCCCAGGGGACATGTATCAATGCAAAAAAGTTTTAAAAACTGACGTTTTTTCGGGAGCAGTGATTTTAATGATGCTTAAAGTAAAAAAAAAAAAAGTGAAATATTCCTTTAAATATCGTACCTGGGGGGTGTCTATAGTATGCCTGTAAAGTGGCGCGTGTTTCCAGTGTTTAGAACAGTCCCTGCACAAAATGACATTTTTAAAGGAAAAAAAGTCATTTAAAACTGCTTGCGGTTTTAATGTAATGCCAGGTCCTGGCAATATGGATGAAAATCAGTGAGACAAAGGGCATGGGTACCCCCCAGTCCATTACCAGGCCCTTTGGATCTTGTATGGATATTAAGGGGAACCCCGCACCCAAATTAAAAAAGGAAAGGTGTGGGGCCCCCAAGCCCTATATACTCTGAACAGCAGTATACAGGCGGTGCAAACAAGACAGGGACTGTAGGTTTGTTGTTAAGTAGAATCTGTTTGTAATTTTGAACTAGTACATTTTTAAAGTGTAGCTCCAGCCAAAAAATCTATTTTAAACTTTTTGGAAAACATAGGGAAGGGTTATCACCCCTGTGACATTTGTTTTGCTGTCTGTGCTCCTCTTCAGAAGATTTCACCTCACTTTTTGTCCCAATGACAAATGTTTTTTGAAAATTTGGGGTTTTTAGTGAAACAAGGATTGGTGATAAAGCATCAGTGTAAAGTAGAAAAGTTTTTTTTCCATATTAACTCTTACAGGAGAGAATTTCCCTTCCTACGGGTAAATTTAATCTCACTTCCTGTTGTCTCCTTCCGTTTGCAAGTAGGAGTCGTTTGTAAGTTGGATGTTTGA
Source organism: Aquarana catesbeiana (assembly GCF_042186555.1). Taxonomy (NCBI): domain Eukaryota; kingdom Metazoa; phylum Chordata; class Amphibia; order Anura; family Ranidae; genus Aquarana; species Aquarana catesbeiana. The sequence goes on from NC_133331.1 coordinate 5,275,885, forward strand.
CAGTAGGGGCCTGCCCTATATACTCAGCAGAAATTTGGACCTTAGGTGTTGTTGTGGCCACAACACTGTAAGCCCTCACAGGGCCCTGCTGTGAAATATTAGATCAAGAATTGTAATTACATGCCTCTGTTTAGCAGGGGCAGAAAATTGGGCCTTTGGTGGTGGTGGTGGTGCTGGTGCCACAACACTGTAAGTCCTCATTTGCTCTTGGTGGGCGCAGAAACAGGCCCTGCTGTGAAATATTAGATCAAGAATTGTAATTACATGCCCCCGTTGAACAGGGGCTGAAAAATTGGGCCTTAGGCACTGGTGCTGGTGCCACAACACTGCAACCCCTCACAGATACTCTAGTTGGAACGCAGGAACGACCCCTGCTGCAAAGTATTGCACCAAAAATTGTAATTACACGCCCCTGTTAAACAGGGGCTGAAAAATTAGGCCTTAGGCACTGGTGCTGGTGCCACAACACTGCAACCCCTCACAGATACTCTAGTTGGAACGCAGGAACGAGCCCTGCTGCAAAGTATTGCATCAAAAATTGTAATTACACGCCCCTGTTGAACAGGGGCTGAAAAATTGGGCCTTAAGCACTGGTGCTGGTGCCACAACTCTGCAACTTCTCACAGAAACTCTAGTTGGAACGCAGGAACGAGCCCTGCTGCAAAGTATTGAATCAAAAATTGTAATTTGGTGGTGGTGGTAATTGGTGGTGGTGGTGGTGCTGGTGCCACAACACTGTAAGTCCTCATTTGCTCTTGGTGGGCGCAGAAACAGGCCCTGCTGTGAAATATTAGATCAAGAATTGTAATTACATGCCCCCGTTGAACAGGGGCTGAAAAATTGGGCCTTAGGCACTGGTGCTGGTGCCACAACACTGCAACCCCTCACAGATACTCTAGTTGGAACGCAGGAACGACCCCTGCTGCAAAGTATTGCACCAAAAATTGTAATTACACGCCCCTGTTAAACAGGGGCTGAAAAATTGGGCCTTAGGCACTGGTGCTGGTGCCACAACACTGCAACCCCTCACAGAAACTCTAGTTGGAACGCAGGAACGAGCCCTGCTGCAAAGTATTGCATCAAAAATTGTAATTACACGCCTCTGTTAAACAGGGGCTGAAAAATTGGGCCTTAGGCACTGGTGGCGGCGCCCAGAACCAAAAATGTTCTTACAAGCTATCAGCGTGATCATTGAGGAGGAAGAGGATAATTACTCAGGATAGTCACTCAGCATCAGCATAGGCAGTCTTTGAAGGGATCTGTGATTTCAAAAAAAATTATTCGGTTACATCAGCATCAGGTGCTTGGTATCTGGTGGTGATCCAAGACTGATTCATTTTTATGAAGGTCAGTCGATTGACCGAGTCGGTGGACAGACGCACCCTGTGATCGGTTACAAAGCCTCCAGCAGCACTGAATGTGCGTTCCGAAAGAACGCTGGATGCAGGACAGGCCAGTAGCTCAATTGCATACTGTGCAAGCTCTGGCCAGTGATCCATCCTCAAGATCCAGTAACCCAGAGGATTTTCGGTGGGAAAGGTGTCCAAGTCAGATCTTGCCCCTAGGTATTCCTGCACCATGTAAAACAGACGCTGGCGATGGTTGCTGGAACCGATCATACCTTGGGGCTGCGGACTAAAAAATTGTCTGAACGCATCGGTCAGACGACCACCTTCTCCACGGCTCCTTCTTTGACTGACCGAAGCCTCAGCAACACGTAGTCCAGAAACAGGAGTTTGTAACCTCCCAGTCTCTGGAAACGCATTGCACAGACCTTTCTGCAAGGCCTCCTGAAGATGTTTCATGCTCTACTCCCTCTGCGACAGCAAGATAAGGTCTGCAACCTTACCCTTGTAACGTGGATCAAGGAGGGTTGCCAGCCAGTATTGGTCCTTCTCCTTGATAACACGAATACGAGGATCCTTACGCAGGCTTTGCAGGATCAGGGAGGCCATGCTGAGGCATTCGGTCCGGAGTCCTCTGGGTCACTAAGGACGACATGGTCTGCAGCCACCTCCTCCCAGCCACGTACAAGTCCATGTGTTTCTTGGGACTGATCCCTTAAAGACTGCTGCTGATGCTGAGTGCCAGGCTCCACCTCCTTACTGACACAATCCTCCTCCTCCTCGTCCTCTTCCTGTGTGATCGGAGGGCACGCAGGAACACTGTCTGGATAAAGGGGGCCTTGAGAGCTAAGGAAGTCCTCCTCTTCCTGCCTCTGTTCTGCCTCAAGTGCCCTGTCCATTATTCCACGCAGCGTGTGCTCCAACATGTGGACAAGGGGGACAGTGTCGTTTGGGTACCTGCCACTGAGGAACCGCACATTCCACAAACTCACGGAAGGGGGCAGAGTCTACCAACTGAAAAGGTAGCAGTTGAAGTGCTAGCAATTTTGCCAAGCTAGCATTCAACCGCTGAGCATGTGGATGGCTGGGAGCGAACTTCTTTCGGTGGTGCAGCAGCTGGGGCAGAGAAATTTGCCTGGTACAATCTGACGTCGGTGTACCGAAAGCAGATTGCCCACAAGTACTTGACTGTGACACACCTAATTCTACACCTTCTTTCCTCTCAGTGCAGGTCTCAGAGAGGACTGAAGGTATAGTGGGGTTGGAGATCTCAGCTGATGAGGAGCAAGGAGAGGTCCTCTTTGTTCTTTGGTGTTGGTCTTTTAGATACGCTTGCCAACGAACTGCATGGCAGGTCAACATATGTCTGGTCAAGCATGTGGTACCCAAGCGGGAGATGTTTTGGCCACGTGAGATACGCTTGAGACATATGTTGCAAATAGCAGCGGTGCGATCTGATGCACTCGTCTCAAAAAAGGCCCACACCAAAGAACTTTTTGAATAACGCGCAGAGACAGCAGCTCCCTGCACATGCGGAGCTTTGCGGTGTGATGCAGTCAGTGTGCTGCCCTTAGGCTGGCCCCTGGAGGGCATCCTGCCTCGTTGGTGATGTGCCTCCTCCTCTTCCTCTCTCCTATCAGGCACCCACGTTGAGTCAGTGACCTCATCATCCCCTCCCTCCTCATCACTGGAGCAAACCTGGCAGTATGCTGCAGCAGGGGGAGCATGACTGCGAGATTGCTGTCCTTCTTGGGCACCCTCTCTGTCCGTGCTCACGTTACTGCCTTCATCTAGCTCAGTATCATCATCAGAGCCTTCCAAATGCTGGGCATCCTCCTGGAGCATGTACCCAACACTGTGGTCAAACAGTTCGAGGGACACCTCAGGAGGACATGGTGGGGCTAGGGAAGGAGTCACTGATGACATTGAGCCGAGGGAAGAGGCCGCTGCTTTTCCAGACAAAGTACCCTGAGCATGGGTGAGAGAGGATGAGGAGGATGAGGACAGCTTGGTCATCCACTCGACCAAGTCTTCCGCATGTTGCGGCTCAATGCGGCCCGCTGCCGAAAAAAGGCCAAGCATGTCCCACGGCCACATGCTGATGAGGATGCACCGTCTCCACGACCAGCACTGTTGCCTCTAGACACAGAGCCTGCTTGCCCACTTTTATTGGCTTGTGACTGTCTGCCTCTCCTTGTTGGCCTTCCAGAAATACTAATGGCCTGTAGCTGCACTAAGCTGGGATATATATATATATATATATATATATACACTACCGTTCAAAAGTTTGGGGTCACCCAAACAATTTTGTGTTTTCCATGAAAAGTCACACTTATTCACCACCATACGTTGTGAAATGAATAGAAAATAGAGTCAAGACATTGACAAGGTTAGAAATAATGATTTGTATTTGAAATAACATTGTTTTTACATCAAACTTTGCTTTCATCAAAGAATCCTCCTTTTGCAGCAATTACAGCATTGCACACCTTTGGCATCCGTCCACAACACTTTTTTCCAGTCTTCCTCTGTCCAATGTCTGTGTTCTTTTGCCCATCTTAATCTTTTTCTTTTATTGGCCAGTCTCAGATATGGCTTTTTCTTTGCCACTCTGCCCTGAAGCCCAAAATCCCGCAGCCGCCTCTTCACTGTAGATGTTGACACTGGTGTTTTGCGGGTACTATTTAATGAAGATGCCAGTTGGGGACCTGTGAGGCGTCTGTTTCTCAAACTAGAGACTCTAATGTGCTTATCTTCTTGCTTAGTTGTGCAACGCGGCCTCCCACTTCTTTTTCTACTCTGGTTAGAGCCTGTTTGTGCTGTCCTCTGAAGGGAGTAGTACACACCGTTGTAGGAAATCTTCAATTTCTTTGCAATTTCTCGCATGGAATAGCCTTCATTTCTAAGAACAAGAATAGACTGTCGAGTTTCAGATGAAAGTTCTCTTTTTCTGGCCATTTTGAGCGTTTAATTGACCCCACAAATGTGATGCTCCAGAAACTCAATCTGCTCACAGGAAGGTCAGTTTTGTAGCTTCTGGAAGGAGCTAGACTGTTTTTAGATGTGTGAACATGATTGCACAAGGGTTTGCTAATCATCAATTAGCCTTCTGAGCCAATGAGCAAACACATTGTACCATTAGAACACTGGAGTGATAGTTGCTGGAAATGGGCCTCTATACACCTATGTAGATATTGCACCAAAAACTAGACATTTGCAGTTAGAATAGTCATTTACCACATTAGCAATGTATAGAGTATATTTGTTTAAAGTTAGGACTAGTTTAAAGTTAGCTTCATTTAAAAGTACAGTGCTTTTCCTTCAAAAATAAGGACATTTCAATGTGACCCCAAACTTTTGAACGGTAGTGTATATATATATATATATATATATATGTACTGATACTGCAGCTAGCAAAATCAACTGCCTGCCTGTAGTATGAGAACACCACCAACCTTCTACAGGTAGCTTTAGCTGAACACTGTGCAGAGCTTGCAAAAAACGAACTTATAGCTTATTTAGCTGCCTGCGGTAGTGATAGGATCAGGAAAACACCATCAACCTTATACAGGTAGCTTTAGGTGAACACTGTGCAGAGCTCACCAAAAACTAACTTGTAGCTTATTTAGCTGCCTGCGGTAGTGATAGGATCAGGAAAACACCACCAACCTTCTACAGGTAGCTTTAGGTGAGCACTGTGCAGAGCTCGCCAAAAAATAACTTGTAGCTTATTTAGCTGCCTGTGGTAGTGATAGGATCAGGAAAACACCACCCAACCTTCTACAGGTAGCTTTAGCTGAACACTGTGCAGAGCTCGCACTACACTAACTTGTAGCTTATTTAGCTGCCTGCGGTAGTAATAGGATCAGGAAAACACCACCAACCTTCTACAGGTAGCTTTAGCTGAACTCTGTGCAGAGCTCGCAAAAAAATAACTTTTAGGTTTAGCTGAATACTGTGAGGAGGACACGCTACACTAGCTTGTAGCTTTAGCTGAACACTGTGCAGAGGTCGCACTACACTAACTTGTAGTTTTAGCTGAACACTGTGAGAAGGACGCACGACACTAACTTGTAGCTTTAGCTGAATACTGTGCAGAGGTCGCACTACACTAACTTGTGGTTTTCGCTGAACACTGTGAGGAGGACACACTACACCAGCTTGTAGCTTTAGCTGAACACTGTGAGGAGGACGCACTACCCTAACTTGTAGCTTTAGCTGAACACTGTGCAGAGGTCATACTAAACTAACTTGTAGCTTTAGCTGAACACTGTGAGGAGGACACGCTACACTAACTTGTAGCTTTAGCTGAACACTGTGCAGAGGTCGCACTACACTAACTTGTAGCTTTAGCTGAACACTGTGAGCAGGACGCCCTACACTAACTGTAAATAGTCTAGCTGCCTGACTGTGGTACTAATAGGATCAAAAGAACACCAGCAATTTTCTTCAGGTAGCTGTAAATACTGTAACAAGACAAGCCTGCCTGTCAGTAGGAAGATAACAGGAACGGATCTAGCTAAACTGAATACAGTGTATATATATATATATATATACAACACTTGGGATGCATATATATACACAATACACTGTAAGTGCAGCTAACTCACTGACTGTCCTGCCTAATCTATCTAACTTAAATGAAATGACACTGTCTCTCTGGCTCTGTCTCTCAACGCACACCCCGAAAGCTCGTCCATGAAAAATTATATGTTAGTGCAAATAAAAAAAGTATCATGGACAGTACTCATTTTCTCTAGAATAAAGATAAAACAAAGGATGCAGAAGCCTAGTGCATTGTCCAAAGCACTTTATTAAAGGATAAAATAGTGCATACTCACAAAAGCAATGAATATAACATTATTGTACGTAGGCTCCAGAACCGGTTGAAGACCTTTTGGTTCTGGAGTTTATGTAATGTAAAGTACTTGCATTTGTGAGTATGCACTCTTTTATCCTTTAAGAAAGTGCTGTGAAGAGTGCACTAGGCCTTGACTAGGGTAGTTCAGATAACTTAGTGCCCCAACTCAATTATGTACCTACCCAACCTTTGCCTTCCTTTCCCATCAATGACACGGACACTGTGTTGGATTTAAATGGCCGCTTGGCCTTTTATTAACTCAAAAACATATTTAACCATAAACCTTATATGAAAGATGATTGCAGATCCTTGACGACACCAATCCCAAACTTTTTGGAATCTGTGGTACCTCTAAGTTAAATTCTGTCCCCAGCCGCACCACCGCCTCGGGGACTTATTAACTGACCACAGACCCCTACCACCTTACTACCCGGTAGTCTAGACTGAACTAGACAAACCAGGAGGACTCCAAACCTGAGACGGGTCCAACTGTATTTATCAACAATACCTCAACTTTTGTGCCCTCGGACCCCAATCGCCAAACCTTTTGCCTGAAGCACCTCCAAACTTTTCCTCTGGGGCGGGAGGGCGGGACATTCCACACCGACTTGTCTTCAGCAACTGAGCCTCCTATGTCCTCCCTTCCTAACACTCCAGCTCCTCCTTATCCTGCACTAACTCCTCCAATCAGGTAAGGGTGAAATTTATTTCTCTAAAACCGTACCAACCCCTCATTAACCCCTTGCAGTATGATCATTTCTTCCACCCCGTCATGTATGTATGTTTCATTCCAGCTCTGTACATTTCTTTGCACTCTTTGTTTTATCTATTGTGTAGGTGCAAGTTTCCCCGATCTCAGGAGGGCAGCATCAGCTCTATGCTCTGGTTCAGTCTGGGAATTGATGGTCACCACCTGCGGCTAGCAGTCAGTCTGGTTTTTATGGAATCCCCTAACACTAAGGTGTCAAGTCATTAGTTAGGAGGCAGTACTCTGTGACAAATTCTGAATCATGTAGAGCAAAGCTGGAAATCTTTGGCAAGTATACAGTGGGGGGGTTCTACCAATGTAATGGGGAATTTACAATGACCACCAAGGTGAGGGGGGATTTACACTGACCATCAATGTGAGGGGGAATTTGCACTGACCACCATGTAACAGGGGATTTTACGCCACCCACCAATAGAAAAGAAGGATTTCTACACTGACACCAATGTAATAAGAGCATTTACACCAACCACCAGTGTAAGGGGAATATAAAATGATCTCCATGTAAGGGGGAATTTACACTGACAACCATTGTTGAGGAGATTTGTACTGACCACCAATGTAATGTGACACTTCTACACCGACCATCAATTTTAGGGGGGATTTACACTGACCACAAATGTAAAGGGGGATTTACACTGACCACCAGTGTAGGGGCAATTCTGCACTTAACACCAATGTAAAGGGAAATGTACACTGATCACCAATGTTATGAAGAATTCACACTGACAACCAATGTAATGGGGGATTTTACATCAACAGCCAATAAAGGGGGATTTCTACACTGGTCACCAATGTAAGGGGAATTTAAACTCACCACCAGTATTGCCAACTGTCAGTATTTTTACTGGCAGTCAGTAAAAAACAGGCAATTTTCCCCTGTCAGTAAATGCCAGTAAAAGGAAAAAGTTGCCAGTAAAAAATATGGCTGTGATGTTCGGCTCGGCCCAGAGACCATTGAAAAACTCAAATACCTTCCAAATTTGTATTGCTCTCTGTAATCCCATATTTCCTGTTTAGTCTGATAAATGGCAAACACAGACAGGAAGTGAAGAGCAATCCACCCAATGGGGGCACATACATCAACTAAACCTGACTGAGATCCTATGGGGAAAGGATTGGATAAGGAGTGATTTGATAAGTCTGTTTAATACTGGGCACTCCCCCCCCCTTCCTCCCCAGGCCAATGTTCAGCTTTCAGCTCTGTCACACTTTGAATGACAATTGCGCGGTCATGTGACACTGTACACATAGGAAATGTTATAATTTTTTTCACACAAATAGAGATTTCTTTTGGTGTTATTTTATCACCACTGACTGCGGTTTTATTTTTTTGCTAAATAAAGAAAAAAAGACTGAAAATTTTGAACAGTAACCTGTTCTTCATTTCTGTTATAAAATGTTTCAAATAAATAATCTTTCTTCATAAATTTAGCCCAAAATGTGTTCTGCTCCATTTCTTTGTGAAAATACCCCAAATCAGTGCATATTATTTAGTCTGTAGGAAAGTTATAGAGTCCACAAACTATGGGATATACAGTATTTCACAAAAGTGAGTACCCCCCCACACACATTTTTGTAAATCTTTTCTTCTATCTTTTCATGTGACAACACTGAAGAAATGACACTTGTCTACAATGTAAAGTAGTGAGTGTACAGCTTGTATAACAGTGTAAATTTGCTGTCCCCTCAAAATAACTCAACACACAGCCATTAATGTCTAAACCGCTGGCAACAAAAGTTAGTACACCCCTAAGTGAAAATCTCCAAATTGGGCCCAATGTGTCAATATTTTGTGTGGCCACCATTATTTTCCAGCACTGCCTTAACCCTCTTGGGCATGGAGGTCACCAGAGCTTCACAGGTTGTCACTGGAGTCCTCTTCCCCTCCTCTATGACAACATCACGGAGCTGGTGGATGTTAGAGACCTTGCGCTCCTCCACCTTCTGTTTGAGGATGTCCTACAGATGATCAATAGGGTTTAGGTCTGGAGACATGCTTGGCCAGTCCATCACCTTTACCCTCAGCTTCGTTAGTAAGGCAGTGGTGGTCTTGGAGGTGTGTTTGGGGTCGTTATCATGTTGGAATACTGCCCTGCGGCCCAGTCTCCGAAGGGAGGGGATCATGCTCTACTTCAGTATGTCACAGTACATGTTGGCATTCATGGTTCCCTCAATGATCTGTAGCTCCCCAGTTCCGGCAGCACTCATGCAGCCCCAGACCATGACACTCCCACCACCATGCTTGACTGTCGGCAAGACACACTTGTCTTTGTACTCCTCACCTGGTTACCACCACACACGCTTGTCACCATCTGAACCAAATACATTTATCTTGGTCTCATCAGACCACCGGACATGGTTCCAGTAATCCATGTCCTTAGTCTGCTTGTCTTCAGCAAACTGTTTGCGGTCTTTCTTGTACATCATCTTTAGAAGAGGCTTCCTTCTGGGATGACAGCCATGCAGACCAATTTGATGCAGTGTGCGGCATATGGTCTGAGCACTGACAGGCTGACCCCCCACCCCTACAACCTCTGCAGCAATCCTGGCAGAAATCATACGTCTATTATCCAAAGACAACCTCTGGATATGACACTGAGCACATGCCCCCAACTTCTTTGGTGGACCATGACGAGGCCTTTTCTGAGTGGAACCTGTCCTGTCAAACCGCTGTATGACCTTGGCCACCGTACAGCAGCTCAGTTTCAGGGTCTTGGCAATCTTCTTATAGCCTAGGCCAGGGATCCTCAAACTACGTCCCTCCAGCTGTTACGGAACTACACATCCCATGAGGCATTGTAAAACACTGACATTCACAGACATGACTAGGCATGATGGGAATTGTAGTTACTGAACAACTGGAGGGCCGTAGTTTGAAGACCCCTGGCCTAGGCCATCTTTATGTAGAGCAACAATTCTTTTTTTCAGATCCTCAAAGAGGTCTTTGCCATGAGGTGCCATGTTGAACTTCCAGTGACCAGTATGAGAGAGTGAGAGCGATAACACCAAATTTAACACACCTGCTCCCCATTCACACCTGAGACCTTGTAACACTAACGAGTCACATGGCACCGGGGAGGGAAAATGGTTAATTGGGCCCAATTTGGACATTTTCACTTAGGGGTGTACTCACTTTTGTGAGATACTGTACCTGTACATGCTAAGCTCTATTACCTGGTGATAATAGGGGCAAAAAAGAGCAACCGGGCTGCCAAAGGTTGGAAAAAGCATAGTTGAGTAGATACTGGTGCACCACCCCAGGGTGGTACTGGGAGTGCACAAAAAAATTTCACTGGGTCACATCCTTAATCATATAGTTGTTAATGGCTAGAGTTGAAGAAGACATGGGCATTTTAGACACCAAACTGGTTAAAATTTACATTTTATTAGACTACACAATACATATAGAAAAATGATTAGTATGAAAACAATATACTTTAAAGCCATACAGTATATCAAGCTTAGGGATTGTTGTATAACAAGGGCCAAGCAAAACCCCACTGTGATAACGAAGTACTGGTGAGGTACTTGGGATGCGGTGAGGCCCAAATTTGGCTCAATATTACGCGAATAGGCTTGATGTAGCTCAACATGTTTCACGGATAAATGCTTCTTCAGGAGCTTAGGTATGCTTTCTAAATAAATAGAAATACAATAATAAATATACAAATATTCATGCAATCACATACAATGGTATAGATCAAGGACAGAAAAAGTGTCAATGTACAAACTTTTAGACAAATAGTTGGAATTGCAAGAGCAACACAGGATGGTGCAATGTAAGACCAGGGACCAGTGCCGGAACAAGGTCAGCCCAGGGCGAACGTGCCAAACTCCACCCCCCCAAGATATTTAACCACTTCAATACAGGGCAGTTTCCCCCCTTCCTGCCCAGACCAATTTTCAGCTTTCAGCGCTGTTGCATTTTGAATGACAATTGCGCGGTCATGCAACGCTGTACCCAAACAAAATGTTTATCATTTATTTCCCACAAATAGAGCTTTCTTTTAGTGGTATTTGATCATCTCTGGGGTTTTTATTTTTTGCGCTACAAATTAAAAAAAACGAAAATGTTGAAAAAAAAAAAGTTTTTCTTTTTTTCTGTTACAAAACTTTGTAAATAAGTAAGTTTTCTCCTTCACTGATTGGCACTGATGAGGTGGCACTGATGGGCACTTATGATTAGGCACTTATATGCAACACTGATGGGCACTGATAAACGGCACTGATAATCAGCACTGATGGGCACTGATAAACGGCACTGATAATCAGCACTGATGGGCACTGATAGGTGGTATTGATGGGCACTTATAGGTGGCACTGATGGGCACTGATAAGTTGCACTGGTGGGCACTGATAGGTGGCACTGGAGGGCACTAATGGGCACCGAGTGCCATCCCTATTGGGCATTGATTGGCATACCTGGTGGTCCTGGGTGGGCATCCCTGGCGATCCTGGGTGGGCATCCCTGGTGGTCCTGGGTGGGCATCCTCATGGTGGCAGCACTGATAATCAATTAGCGCAGACTCCCCCCCGTCAGGATAGCAGCCAATCGACTCTCCTCTACTCGCGTCTGTCAGTGCGAGTGGAGGAAAAGCCGATAAATGGCTCTTCCTATTTGCACTGTGATCAGCTGTGATTGGACACAGCTGATCACGTGGTAAGGAGCCCACGTCAGAGGCTCTTTACCAAGATTGGAGATGCGGTGTGTCAGACTGACACACCACTCCCCCGCGAGCGCTCGCTGGGTTGTTATCCTGCTGGATGTCATACGACACCCAGTCAGGATAACTGAACCACTTCCCGGCCGTCATTCTGCTATAGGCTGGGCGGGAAGTGGATGAGAATTATGTGTCATCAAAAATCCCCCCACTAAAAAACTAAGCACTAAACTGCATGCTTAGCCCCTAAGCATAAATTCCCCCTCCTTACAGTACAAATCTGCCCCCCTGCTGAAATCCCCCCTCCCAGCAAAAATTTTGCCTCCCATCCCCCAAAAAATCACCCCCCCCCAGCACAAATCCTCTACCCCCTATAATTTCCCCTCCTAGTACACTCTTTCTCGCCACCCGCCCCCTCCCACTCCAAATTCCTCCCCCCAGCACATATACCCCCTCAACCCCCTCCCATAGCACACATCTTCTTCCCCCATCACCCCTCCCAACACAAATTTCCCTAAATCACCACTCCTAGTCCAAATTTCCCCTCTTAGAACAATACTTATCCCTTGCCGCCCCCCAAATTCCCCTTCCCAACACATATCCACTTCCCTCTAATCTCCCTGTGATGCCCTCCCACCTCACATGATACCACAGTGCCCAGGGCAGCCCCCCTCCTGCCTACCCTTTGTCCAGGCTTTGCCAGGGACCATCTGCATACATTGGAACAATTAAAAGGACAGCCTTAGACCATACAAACCTCAAGCATGGTCCTTGGACCACTGAACCGATACCTATATTTTGCAAAAGGCCAGCCAAGAACCTCAGCTGTAAGTTGAGGCCAGAAGGAACTAAGGTGTGGCAGATCTTTTGCAGAGTGTATGAACTGGATTTACTGAGAGCTTGTTATCAACTGCTTTGAAATGTGTAATTTATGCCTTATGCCTTATGCCTAAAATGTGTAAATGTGTAATTTATGGCTTTAGAACGCCTGATGATGCTACTTCAATGTTGGGCCTCTGTATGTGGCAAGGCTGTGGAAAAGTCTCACACATGTGGTATAGCCATACTCGGGAAGAGTAGCAGAATGTATTTTGGGGTGTCATTTTGGCTATGTACATGCTATGTGTTAGAAAGATCTTCTAAATTGACAACTTTGTGAGAAAAAAATACGTTTTCATTTTCTTTCCACATTTTCCAAAAACTTTTGGAAAGAAATGACATGTTCAAAAGACTCATTATGGCTCATAGAATATACATTGGGGTGTTTTCTTTCCAAAATGGGGTCATTTTGGGGTAATTCCATTGTCCTGGTGCTCCAGGGCCTTCAAAAATGTGATGGGTACTCAGGAAATGAAATGTGTAATTTATGCCTTTAGAACGCCTGATGGTGCTACTTGGATGTTGGGCCTCTGTAAAATAAAATATAATGGTAAAAAATAATTTAAAAAAATAACAAAAATTAAAAACTACTGATCCCGACAGCTACCCTACTGATTATGTCTACTGCTCTACTAACCACGTCCACTGCCCTACTGACCATGTCCACTGCTCTACTGTCCACGTCCACTACTCTACTGACCATGTCCACTGCCCTACTGACCATGTCCACCGCCCTAAGGACCACATCCACTGCCCTACTGACCATGTCCACTGCCCTACGGACCACATCCACTGCCATATTGACCATGTCCACTGCCCTATTGACCACGTTCACTGCCATACTGACCACTTTCATTGCCCTACTGACCACTTCCACCGCTCTACTGACCACTTCCACTGCTCTACTGACCATGTCCACTGCCCTGCTGACTGACACCATTCACAGTCCACACTGACACCACTGGCCGAACTACCAGCAAAGGTTGCACTTGCGACTGGGCCCTGGCCTTCTGCAACCATGACGGGGCCCAAGACTGCAGGACTGCACAACATGTGAAAGGGATCCGCTGTGGGACCATGAAGGGTGGTGGGATCAGTGGTAAGGGATCTGGGCTTGGAGGGAATGGCCCAGGCCGGAGGTCGGGGGGCCCTTCATGGTTTCTTGCACCAGGGCCCTGAAGGTTCTAATTAAGCCTCTGCTGCACCCTGTATATAGCTCACCCCAGTGCCTTGCACCCTGTATATAGCTCATCCCAGTGCCTTGCACCCTGTATATAGCTCATCTCAGAAAACTGCACCCTGTATATAGCTCATCCCAGAACCCTGCACCCTGTATATAGCTCATTCCAGAACCCTGCACCCTGTATATAGCTCATCTCAGAACCCTGCACTCTGTATATAGTTCATCCCAGAACCCTGCACTCTGTACATAGCTTATCCCAGAACACTGCACTCTGTACATAGCTCATCCCAGAACCCTGCACTCTGTACATAGCTCATCCCAGAACCCTGCACTCTGTACATAGCTCATCCCAGAACCCTTCACTCTGTACATAGCTCATGCCAGAACCCTGCAATCTGTACATAGCTCGTCCCAGAACTCTGCACTCTGTACATAGCTCATCCCAGAACTCTGCACTCTGTACATAGATCATCCCAGAACCATACACTCTGTACATAGCTCATCCCAGAACCATACACTCTGTACATAGCTCATACCAGAACCCTGCACTCTGTACATAGCTCATCTCAGAACCCTGCACTCTGTACATAGCTCATCCCAGAACCCTGCACCCCGTACATACAGTAGCTCGTCTCAGAACCCTGCACTCTGTACATAGCTTATCGCAGAACCCTGCAGTCTGTACATAGCTCATCCCAGAACCTTGCACTCTGCATGCAGCTCATCCCAAAACCCTTCACTCTGTACATAGCTCATTCCAGAACCCTGCACTTTGTACATAGCTCATCCCAGAACCCTGTGCTCTGTACATAGCTCATCCCAGAACCCTGCACTCTGCATGCAGCTCATCCCAGGACCCTGCACTCTGTACATAGCTCATCCCAGAACCCTGCACTCTGCACACAGCTCATCCCAGAACCCTTCACTCTGTACATAGCTCACCCCAGAACCCTGCACTCTGTATATAGCTCATCCTACAACCCCGCACTCTGGACATAGCTCATTCCAGAACCCTGCACTCTGTACATAGCTTATCCCAGAACCTTGCACTCTGTACATAGCTCATCCCAGAACCCTGCACTCTGTACATAGCTCATCTCAGAACCCTGCACTCTGTACATAGCTCGTGCCAGAACCCTGCACTCTGTACATAGCTCAACCCAGAACTCTGCACTCTGTACATTGCTCATCCCAGAACCCTGCACTCTGTACATAGCTCATACCAGAACCCTGCACTCTGTACATAGCTCATCCCAGAACCCTGCACCCTGTATATAGCTCATTCCAGAACCCTGCACCCTGTATATAGCTCATCTCAGAACCCTGCACTCTGTATTTAGTCCATCCCAGAACCCTGCACTCTGTATATAGCTCATCCCAGAACCCTGCACTCTGTACATAGCTCATCCTACAACCCCGCACTCTGGACATAGCTCATCCCAGAACCCTGCACTCTGTACATAGCTCATCTCAGAACCCTGCACTCTGTACATAGCTTGTGCCAGAACCCTGCACTCTGTACATAGCTCAACCCAGAACTCTGCACACTGTACATAGCTCATCCCAGAACCCTGCACTCTGTACATAGCTCATCCCAGAACCCTGCACTCTGTACATAACTCATCCCAGAACCCTGCACTATGTACATAGCTCATCCCAGAACCCTGCACCCTGTATATAGCTCATTCCAGAACCCTGCACCCTGTATATAGCTCATCTCAGAACCCTGCACTCTGTATTTAGTCCATCCCAGAACCCTGCACTCTGTATATAGCTCATCTCAGAACCATGCACTCTGTATTTAGTCCATCCCAGAACCCTGCACTCTGTATATAGCTCATCCCAGAACCCTGCACTCTGCATGCAGCTCATCCCAGAACCCTGCACTCTGTACATAGCTCATCCCAGAACCCTGCACTCTGTACACAGCTCACCCTAGAACCCTGCACTCTGTATATAGTTCATCCCAGAACCCTGCACTCTGTACATAGCTCATCCCAGAACTCTGCACTCTGTACATAGCTCATCCCAGAACCCTGCACTCTGTACATAGCTCATCTCAGAACCCTTCACTCTGTACATAGCTCATGCCAGAACCCTGCACTATGTACATAACTCATCCCAGAGCCCTGCACCCCGTACATACAGTAGCTCATCTCAGAACCCTGCACTGTGTACATAGCTCATCCCAGAACCCTGCACTCTGTACATAGCTCAACCCAGAACCCTGCACTCTGCATGCAGCTCATCCCAGAACCCTGCACTCTGTACACAGCTCATCCCAAACCCCTTCACTCTGTACATAGCTCATTCCAGAACCCTGCACTCTGTACATAGCTCATCCCAGAACCCTTCACTCTGTACATAGCTCATTCCAGAACCCTGCACTCTGTACATAGCTCATCCCAGAACCCTGCACTCTGTATATAGCTCACCCTACAACCCTGCACTCTGTACATAGCTCATTCCAGAACCCTGCACTCTGTACATAGCTCATCCCAGAACCCTGCACTCTGTACATAGCTCATCCCAGAACCCTGCACTCTGTACATAGCTCATCTCAGAACCCTGCACTCTGTACATAGCTTGTGCCAGAACCCTGCACTCTTTACATAGCTCAACCCAGAACCCTGCACTCTGTACATAGCTCAACCCAGAACCCTGCACTCTGTACATAGATCATCTCAGAATCCTGCACTCTGTAGATAGCTCATCCCAGAACCCTGCACTCTGTACATAGCTCATCCCAGAACCCTGCACTCTGTACATAGCTCATCTCAGAATCCTGCACTCTGTACATAGCTTGTGCCAGAACCCTGCACTCTGTACATAGCTCAACCCAGAACTCTGCACTCTGTACATAGCTCATCTCAGAACCCTGCACTCTGTACATAGCTCATCCCAGAACCCTGCACTCTGTACATTGCTCATCCCAGAACCCTGCACTCTGTACATAGCTCATACCAGAACCCTGCACTCTGTATTTAGTCCATCCCAGAACCCTGCACTCTGTATATAGCTCATCCCAGAACCCTGCACTCTGTACATAGCTCATCCTACAACCCCGCACTCTGGACATAGCTCATCCCAGAACCCTGCACTTTGTACATAGCTCATCTCAGAACCCTGCACTCTGTACATAGCTCAACCCAGAACTCTGCACTCTGTACATAGCTCATCCCAGAACCCTGCACTCTGTACATAGCTCATCCCAGAACCCTGCACTCTGTACATAGCTCATCCCAGAACCCTGCACTCTGTACATAACTCATCCCAGAACCCTGCACTATGTACATAGCTCATCCCAGAACCCTGCACCCTGTATATAGCTCATTCCAGAACCCTGCACCCTGTATATAGCTCATCTCAGAACCCTGCACTCTGTATTTAGTCCATCCCAGAACCCTGCACTCTGTATATAGCTCATCTCAGAACCCTGCACTCTGTATTTAGTCCATCCCAGAACCCTGCACTCTGTATATAGCTCATCTCAGAACCATGCACTCTGTATATAGCTCATCCCAGAACCCTGCACTCTGCATGCAGCTCATCCCAGAACCCTGCACTCTGTACATAGCTCATCCCAGAACCCTGCACTCTGTACACAGCTCACCCCAGAACCCTGCAATCTGTATATAGTTCATCCCAGAACCCTGCACTCTGTACATAGCTCATCCCAGAACTCTGCACTCTGTACATAGCTCATCCCAGAACCCTGCACTCTGTACATAGCTCATGCCAGAACCCTGCACTATGTACATAACTCATCCCAGAGCCCTGCACCCCGTACATACAGTAGCTCATCTCAGAACCCTGCACTGTGTACATAGCTCATCCCAGAACCCTGCACTCTGTACATAGCTCAACCCAGAACCCTGCACTCTGCATGCAGCTCATCCCAGAACCCTGCACTCTGTACACAGCTCATCCCAAACCCCTTCACTCTGTACATAGCTCATTCCAGAACCCTGCACTCTGTACATAGCTCATCCCAGAACCCTTCACTCTGTACATAGCTCATTCCAGAACCCTGCACTCTGTACATAGCTCATCCCAGAACCCTGCACTCTGTATATAGCTCACCCTACAACCCTGCACTCTGTATATAGCTCACCCTACAACCCTGCACTCTGTACATAGCTCATTCCAGAACCCTGCACTCTGTACATAGCTCATCCCAGAACCCTGCACTCTGTACATAGCTCATCCCAGAACCCTGCACTCTGTACATAGCTCATCTCAGAACCCTGCACTCTGTACATAGCTCGTGCCAGAACCCTTCACTCTTTACATAGCTCAACCCAGAACCCTGCACTCTGTACATAGCTCAACCCAGAACCCTGCACTCTGTACATAGATCATCTCAGAATCCTGCACTCTGTAGATAGCTCATCCCAGAACCCTGCACTCTGAACATAGCTCATCCAAGAACCCTGCACTCTATACACAGCTCACCCCAGAACCCTGCACTCTGTACATAGCTCATCTCAGAACTCTGCACTCTGTACATAGTTCATCCCAGAACCCTGCACTCTGTACATAGCTCATCCCAGAACTCTGCACTCTGTACATAGCTCATCCCAGAACCCTGCACTCTGTACATAGCTCATCTCAGAACCCTGCACTCTGTACATAACTCATCCCAGAGCCCTGCACCCCGTACATACAGTAGCTCATCTCAGAACCCTGCACTGTGTACATAGCTCATCCCAGAACCCTGCACTCTGTACATAGCTCAACCCAGAACCCTGCACTCTGCATGCAGCTCATCCCAGAACCCTGCACTCTGTACACAGCTCATCCCAAACCCCTTCACTCTGTACATAGCTCATTCCAGAACCCTGCACTCTGTACATAGCTCATCCCAGAACCCTTCACTCTGTACATAGCTCATTCCAGAACCCTGCACTCTGTACAAAGCTCATCCCAGAACCCTGCACTCTGTATATAGCTCACCCTACAACCCCGCACTCTGTACATAGCTCATTCCAGAACCCTGCACTCTGTACATAGCTCATCCCAGAACCCTGCATTCTGTACACAGCTCATCCCAGAACCCTGTACTCTGTACATAGCTCATCTCAGAACCCTGCACTCTGTACATAGCTCGTGCCAGAACCCTGCACTCTTTACATAGCTCAACCCAGAACCCTGCACTCTGTACATAGCTCAACCAAGAACCCTGCACTCTGTACATAGCTCATCCTACAACCCCGCACTCTGGACATAGCTCATCACAGAACCCTGCACTCTGTACATAGCTCATCTCAGAACCCTGCACTCTGTACATAGCTTGTGCCAGAACCCTGCACTCTGTACATAGCTCAACCCAGAACTCTGCACTCTGTACATAGCTCATCCCAGAACCCTGCACTCTGTACATAGCTCATCCCAGAACCCTGCACTCTGTACATAGCTCATCCCAGAACCCTGCACTCTGTACATAACTCATCCCAGAACCCTGCACTATGTACATAGCTCATCCCAGAACCCTGCACCCTGTATATAGCTCATTCCAGAACCCTGCACCCTGTATATAGCTCATCTCAGAACCCTGCACTCTGTATTTAGTCCATCCCAGAACCCTGCACTCTGTATATAGCTCATCTCAGAACCATGCACTCTGTATTTAGTCCATCCCAGAACCCTGCACTCTGTATATAGCTCATCCCAGAACCCTGCACTCTGCATGCAGCTCATCCCAGAACCCTACACTCTGTACATAGCTCATCCCAGAACCCTGCACTCTGTACACAGCTCACCCCAGAACCCTGCACTCTGTATATAGTTCATCCCAGAACCCTGCACTCTGTACATAGCTCATCCCAGAACTCTGCACTCTGTACATAGCTCATCCCAGAACCCTGCACTCTGTACATAGCTCATCTCAGAACCCTGCACTCTGTACATAGCTCATGCCAGAACCCTGCACTATGTACATAACTCATCCCAGAGTCCTGCACCCCGTACATACAGTAGCTCATCTCAGAACCCTGCACTGTGTACATAGCTCATCCCAGAACCCTGCACTCTGTACATAGCTCAACCCAGAACCCTGCACTCTGCATGCAGCTCATCCCAGAACCCTGCACTCTGTACACAGCTCATCCCAAACCCCTTCACTCTGTACATAGCTCATTCCAGAACCCTGCACTCTGTACATAGCTCATCCCAGAACCCTTCACTCTGTATATAGCTCACCCTACAACCCTGCACTCTGTACATAGCTCGTGCCAGAACCCTGCACTCTGTACATAGCTCATCCCAGAACCCTGCACTCTGTACATAGCTCATCTCAGAACCGTGCACTCTGTACATAGCTCGTGCCAGAACCCTGCACTCTTTACATAGCTCAACCCAGAACCCTGCACTCCGTACATAGCTCAACCCAGAACCCTGCACTCTGTACACAGATCATCTCAGAATCCTGCACTCTGTAGATAGCTCATCCCAGAACCCTGCACTCTGTATATAGCTCATCCCAGAACCCTGCACTCTGTACACAGCTCACCCCAGAACCCTGCACTCTGTATATAGTTCATCCCAGAACCCTGCACTCTGTACATAGCTCATCCCAGAACTCTGCACTCTGTACATAGCTCATCCCAGAACCCTGCACTCTGTACATAGCTCATCTCAGAACCCTGCACTCTGTACATAGCTCATGCCAGAACCCTGCACTATGTACATAACTCATCCCAGAGCCCTGCACCCCGTACATACAGTAGCTCATCTCAGAACCCTGCACTGTGTACATAGCTCATCCCAGAACCCTGCACTCTGTACATAGCTCAACCCAGAACCCTGCACTCTGCATGCAGCTCATCCCAGAACCCTGCACTCTGTACACAGCTCATCCCAAACCCCTTCACTCTGTACATAGCTCATTCCAGAACCCTGCACTCTGTACATAGCTCACCCCAGAACCCTTCACTCTGTACATAGCTCATTCCAGAACCCTGCACTCTGTACATAGCTCATCCCAGAACCCTGCACTCTGTATATAGCTCACCCTACAACCCCGCACTCTGTACATAGCTCATTCCAGAACCCTGCACTCTGTACATAGCTCATCCCAGAACCCTGCACTCTGTACATAGCTCATCCCAGAACCCTGCACTCTGTACATAGCTCATCTCAGAACCCTGCACTCTGTACATAGCTCGTGCCAGAACCCTGCACTCTTTACATAGCTCAACCCAGAACCCTGCACTCTGTACATAGCTCAACCCAGAACCCTGCACTCTGTACATAGATCATCTCAGAATCCTGCACTCTGTAGATAGCTCATCCCAGAACCCTGCACTCTGTACATAGCTCATCCCAGAACCCTGCACTCTGTACATAGCTCATCCCAGAACCCTGCACTCTGTACATAGCTCATCTCAGAACCCTGCACTCTGTACATAGCTCATCTGAGAACCCTGCACTCTGTACATAGCTCACCCCAGAACCCTGCACTCTGTACATAGCTCACCCCAGAACCCTGCACTCTGCATGCAGCTCATCCCAGAACTCTGCACTCTGTACATAGCATATCCCAGAACACTGCACTCTGTACACAGCTCATCCCAGAACACTGCACTCTGTACACAGCTCATCCCAGAACCCTGCACTCTGTACATAGCTCATCCCAGAACCCTGCACTCTGTACATAGCTCATCCCAGAACCCTGTACACTGTACATAGCTCATCCCAGAACCCTGCACTCTGTACATAGCTCATCACAGAACCCTGCACTCTGTACATAGCTCATCTCAGAACACTGTACTCTGTACATAGCTCATCTCAGAACCCTCCACTTTGTACATAGCTCATCCCAGAACCCTGCACTCTGCATGCAGCTCATCCCAGAACCCTGTACTCTGTACATAGCATATCCCAGAACACTGCACTCTGTACACAGCTCATCCCAGAACACTGCACTCTGTACACAGCTCATCCCAGAACCCCGCACTCTGTACATAGCTCATCCCAGAACCCTGTACTCTGTACATAGCTCATGCCAGAACCCTGCACTTTGTATATAGCTCATCCTACAACCCCACACTCTGTACATAGCTCATCCCAGAACCCTGCACTCTGTACATAGCTCATCCCAGAACCCTGCACTCTGTACATAGCTCATCCCAGAGCCCTGCACTCTGTAAATAGGTCATCCCAGAACCCTGCACTCTGTATGTAATGCACTGCAAACACTGCATGCTTTTATCCTTTTTTAAATGAATGTGCTGGGGTTTGTTTGTATCCATGAGACTCTTGCTTGTGGAACAATAATAAAATCATATTTTATAGGTACAAGGAAGCCAGAGTTTTGTTTAATGACACTCCTTAAGCTCCTCCTACTGTCAGAAGTTTGACCACACCCACATTTGCCGCAGTGTGCTATGCAACGTTACTTCCTTCCTCAAGTGTCCCTCATTCTGAAGTTCAAAAGTTGGGAGGTATGATTCCATAAAGACCACAGAATGCTGTTGTGTTCATTGCTTTTGTGAGTATGCACACTTTTATCCTTTAATAAAGTGCTGTGGATAATGCACTAGGCCTTTGTGTCCTTTGTTTTATCTTTTTTCTAGGAAGACAAGACATCCAATATACACTCTCCTCCCAGGCAGGAACCCAGGAGAAATGGGGCTACACAAGCTCATAAAAAGGCCCAACCCATCCTTGCAGAATCTCCTTGCACCATGCCAAGGGACAGATCCCAGCAGCAGGCAGAACCAAACAATAACCCAGGACTTAGGGATGACCAAGTAAAAATAGAGCTATAATTTCAAAGAGTCATCCCAACTTGTGCTATTCTTTATATTAGAACAAGCTTTGAGGGTTTTCTAACATGTTTTTAGGTGTTAGTTTTTATAGAGTAAGGCCATCCATTTTAGAAATTTTTGCAGATCGATGGAGAAAAGACTCTCTCTCTCTTTCTTCCACTCATATAGGATGTAATGTATTTGATGGGATATTAGGAGGACAAGGGTAGCCTCTCTTGTAGCTCTAAGCCAAGTTCCCACTGGATGTGAGATAGATGGTGATGTGGTATAGGAGGTACATGAGTGCCAGGAGGAGGATCCTAGCAGAACTTCAGACCAGAGATGCCACCTGGATGGAATCAACAGGATGTGCAGACAGGAGTATCACATGAGCAATTGGCGGTGTCATAGGTAGATCCAGCAGAAGTTAAAGAGGAACTCCAGCTTGGCAGTCCTTTGGACCCCTACCCAGTTCACCAGGGTGTGTGTGGGTAAGAAATGTAAATATAAAGAGACACCCTACCATTATTTTTCTATTGTTAACTAAATACCTTTCCAGGGTCCAGAGATGTCCAGATTGTGTCCCACAGCATCTCCAACCATTTGGAGGTCAGAATAAAGGGTGGTATAGAATCCCCCCCCCCCCATATCTCACTGCTTGAGCACTAAGGACATTCCCACCAATGGAGCAGTTTTAGGTACCTAGAAATTTCCGGAAATGGTGTTCCCAATGTTATAACTGCCAACACCTGGTATTCATCTGAATATTGACAATCATTTGTTATTTTTATTACAGGAAACTATCTCGCACTGACAATTTACACAGCGCTTTATATATTGTATATTCACATCGGTCCATACCCTCAAGGAGCTTACAATCTAAGGTTCCTATCTCTCATACACTCACATACTAGGACCAATTTAGACAGGAGCCTGTTAACCTACCAGCATGTCTTTGGATTCTTGGAGAATATGGGAGTACCTGCAGGAAACTCACACAAGCAGAGGGAGAATATGCAAACTCCATGCAGATAGTGTCCTGGTTGGAAGTTAAACTGAGAACCCCAGTGGTGCCAGGCAGAAGTGTTAGATAGTAATGCCTGAATTTGGAATAATATCCAGTATGTGCAGTGATATGGGGAATCCCTTCTTCAGAATTTCCAGAATCCTGGATGAACATAATAATAAATATACCCCAAAATGTCCTTCTTGTGATCCTCACATCAGCAGATGTAAATATTAACTTGCTGCTAAAGGTAGAAGAACCAATTATCAACTTTTCTATACTTAAAATTGTACATTTTCAGAAAAGCCTGCAGCAAAAGAAAAGAAGAAATAAGCGCAGGGCTACATGAAATGGGAGCCTGTAGGCTGGGTCTGTGAATGTTCAATTACTCCTGAAGTTAACTTGAGCTCACAGGGGATTGGTCAGAGCGGTGTGAGGGGGAGGCAGTGCAGAGAAGAGGTCAGAGGTGCAGACATCCGGTCAGTACACGAGGATAGGAAAAGCTCCCGCCCGCCCTAATTATTTGAGATTGGTTGCAATGGGTAATATGTTTGATAATGTTGGTCTTTTGTTTCCTGTGTTTTTTGTTTTCATTTTGTTTTTTTATTTCCTCTTAGGAAGGCGGTTGGGTCTTTGGAGGCATTTGGAAGTAAAATGATGGAATTAAAGGTTTGGGACACATCTGAGGTATGGGTCCCCGGTGAATGCCAGTTATGTGGCTAAGAAGAAGAAGAGGCAAGAGATATAAGAATATGACATAAGAATACAAAAGATGAGAGGACCCTGGAGGGTATGACAATGGGCAGTATGTACAGGAGAGGAGTATGAAGGGTATAACAGTGGGCAGTGGGTGCAGGAGAGGGCTGTAGATGGTATGACCATGGACAGTGGGTGCAGGAGAGAAGCATTGAGGAACAATTGCCAGCATGTACAAAAGAGGAGTGTGGGGGTGTGACAATGGACAGTGGATGCAGGAAAGGAGTGTTGAGAGTATGTCAGTGGACAGTGGGTACAGGAGAGTGGTAAAGAGGGCATGACAGGGGGTAGTATGTACAGAAGAGAAGTGTGGAGGGTATGAAAGTGGGCAATACATACAGGAGAAGAGTGTGGAGGATACGACAGTGGGTAGTATATACAGAAGAGGAGTGTGGAGGATATGACAGTGGGTAGTATATACAGGAGAGGAGTGTGGAGGATATTACAGTGGGTAGTATATACAGAAGAGGAGTGTGGAGGATATGACAGTGGGTAGCATATACAGGAGAGGAGTGTGGAGGATATGACAGTGGGTAGTATATACAGGAGAGGAGTGTGGAGGGTATGACAGTGGGCAGTATGTACAGGAGAGGAGTGTGGAGGGTATGACAGTAGCCAGATTGTGCAGGAGAGAAGTGTGTGTGTGTGTGTAGGGAGGGGGTATGACAGTGGACAATACCTAACTGTGCTACACAAGCTTGATGCACCCTCCGTATTTTCTACTACAAGAAATAACATTAATGCCCTGTACACACGACCGGTTTTGCCGTTGGAATAACCTCTGAAGGTTTTTCCGACGGAGTTCCGACGGAATTCCGCTCAAGCTGTCTTGCATACACACGGTCACAATTCCGACCATCCAGAATGCGGTGACGTACAACACGTACAATGGGACTAGAAAACGGAAGTTCAATAGCCAGTAGCCAATAGCTTCCGTCTTGTATTTGCTTCAGAGCATGCGTCGTTTTTGGTGCGTCGGAACAGCATACAGACGAGCGGTTTTTCCAATAATAATTTGTTCCGTCGGAAAAATATAGAACATGTTCTCTATCTAAGTCCTTCTGAATTTTCGACAGAAAAAGTCCGATGGGGCATACACACGGTCGGAATATACGATGAAAAGCTCCCATCGGACTCTTTCTGTCGGAAATTCCGCTCGTGTGTACGCGGCATAAGAGTGTGCGTGTGGGAGCTCTACACAGTCATACAACAAAGTCTTTTAGGCTCATCACGGAGTTATGAATCCACCAGGATAAGTCGTCCCTATTCTGGAATGCCGCAACAAAAGTTGGAGCCCAGATATAGGAAGTCAGAGACGGGTGATACAAGGTTATATTTTATTTTTCCCATACAGCCATTAGAGCTGAAGGGATTGTACTATAACCATGCAAAATGGAACCAATGTGTGGTCAGCAGGTGTTTTTTGATTCAATAGGCATCTCTGCTGACCACACATTCTATTTTGGGGTCCTATCCCCCTTGGGGTCTTATCTGCCCTTCTGGGTAGTCCAGCTGTCCTTTCCTACTGCTTATAAAGCAGCTTTGCTAGCTGGGGGGGGGGGTCTTTTCTACTGAGCTTTGCTGGAGATGACTGAAAGACTTCATTTTGGGGATCTGGTCTGGAGAATTCACTGGAGTTGTGTCTGGAAGATATTGGATGGAGGAATCCAACTATCCAAGTGAGTGTGCTGCTACTACCCCGTGGACATTGTTCATGGTGTCCCTGCCACGTTTAGTCCATTATTTGTTACTGCAAGGACTGTGCTCAGTATCTCTAGGAGGAAGATAGGTGTCCTCAAAATACTACTGAACTTTGTATCCTTCTCCTATCCCAATATAAGTTTTTACTTATCTATACTTGTCTACAAATGTTGGGAAATTATCGACCTCCGAGATAAAATGTGCTCATTTTTACATTATTTGATTAGATGAATTAGAAAACAGGTGATAAAGGTGCTGATTGGCTACATTTTTCAAAATATTTCACAATAAAGATTTATACACAGGCGAGTATATTTGCCTACAAGGGAGGGTAGTCTGATGATAATGATGCCTCGTAACTTCTCGACAAAGTACGGTAGAACGATGGAAATGGAACCACATTGAAGTGTATACATTTATATTCACTTTGAGACTAAAGATTTTTTACCTAACTGTAATTTATTGTACATAATTCTTGGTCAGATCTACGCATCATACAGTTACTTCTGGTGGCTTGTGAAAGTGTCATTGCCTAACATTTCCAAGGAACAGTTGTGTGATGTTTTCCCTCAGAAGTCACGATGCCTCGAAACTGTGTAAACAATGCAGATAACTTCTGCTACATTTGTGGAGAGGTTACATTTGCAGTATGACGGCAGTGGTAAAAAAGACATACCACCTAAATTTTGGATGAAAAATAGGGGATCAGGACAAGAGTTGGGCCCCTCATTATTGTTGCATTACATGTGCATTTTATCTGCATCATTGGCTAAACAAGAAGAAAAAGTCCATGCCTTTCATAGTCCCAATGGTGTGGAGGGAGCATGAAAATGTTGCATGAAAAACCAATAAATTAATGGAAAGTTATGTTATTGGTATCAATAAAAATATACATTTATAATGATTGGCATGGCGCCATTCTCATTGCTATATCACATTTTGCAGAAAAGTTATGGAGCCTAATCGCACATCCCCCTCATCATTTTGAATTCTTTTGATGCAATTTTGGCCTGAAGCTCTATCTTAGAAACTGGAGCCAAGTAATACTCAGGACTTAATTTTCCTTTAGTAGTGACCCAATTCTGGTAAAATTTAGCTACTTTCATTTCTAAAGCTTTCTCCTGGTAGACCAGTGCTATTGAAAAGAATACCCCTAGACTGTTTGCTGAACTGAATGAGTGTCTGCTGCTGTAGGCCTGGCTGCCTCTACACTGAATAAGAATGAAGAACCTGGGCAAAAATTACAGAGGCTCTTTAATAAACATGAAGTCCCCGATATAGGAAGTCAGAGGGAAGATAGGAGCTACAAGGTTATAATGTTTCCTATACAACCACTAGAGGTGAAGGGAATGTACTACAACCATGCACAATGGGTAATATCTTTATAATGTCTGGAAGATAGCCAAGGAATATAGGAGGGTAGCATAGCAGTACCTTCAAATTGTACCCATGGTTTATCAGGCTCAAGGGTATGCCATTGTGCATGTGTAGAGTCTAGGGTTGGGAAGGTCAAAAGACCCTCGATTATCGGAGACTGTAGAGCAAGGGTTTTTTCATATCAGGGTCTCTTGATTAACCATACAAGCTTGTAAATGTGTGATTAACGGCAGTCTATGGTGGTTTTGGCAATGTATAGTGTTTGGACTCTTAATTAGAACAATAGTTTCAGAAGGATGGACATTTTTACGGCTGTTATGCCACGTACACACGGTCGGACTTTCCGACGGGAAATGTTGGATGTGAGCTTGTTGTCGAAAAGTCAGACCGTGTGTATGCTCCATCGAACATTTGCTGTTGGACTTTCCGACAACAAATGTTTGAGAGCAGGTTCTCAAATTTTCAGCCAACAAAACTTTGTTGTCGGAAAGTCCAATCGTGTGTACACAAGTCCGGCGCACAAAAAGTTCACGCATGCTCGGAATCACGCAGTACAGCCTCACTGGCTATTGAACGTAATTTTTCTCGGCTCGTCGTACGTCTTGTACGTCACCGCGTTCGTAATTGTTGGCCAACATTTGTGTGACCGTGTATATGCAAGACAAGTTGGAGCCAACAACCTTCGAACAAAAATCCACGGTTTTGTTGGCGGAAAATCAGATCCTGTGTACAGGGCATTAACTCTACCCAAAATGGAAAAATGGTTGGTGGACCATAATTTGAGCATGTTTAATGTTGGAAACCAGGGGAAGATGGGGTTGGCAACTGATCATAGGCAGGTTACAGGTAGATTGCGTCTCTTTCTTGCCGACCCCCAGAACTTGAAAAAGGGTGGGGGCAGCATTTACTTTAACTAAACCCTGTAGTCCCCCCCCCCCCCACAGCAGCAGAAAGTCTGGTTTTTCCTCCTCTCCCTCTCCCTCCCATTGAGCTGCTGCAGGAGGAAATTACAGGGGAATGGTTCCAGTAAATGCAGCCCCTGCTGCTCCTCCTGTCCTGGCTCCCCTGCCTTCTGCTGCCTGGACCCCCCCCCCCCGTGTGCTCCCCTGGTCCCCGCCCCCTGCAGCACTGCCAGCTTCACCTCCTCTGCTCTCCCGCTGGCTGCTGCCGGGAATTGTTTCACCATGAGGAGCGGGGAAGGGGCTGGTACATACAGTAGGTCATTTATTGGCCCCTTCCTTTTTCGGAATGAACACAGTGAGTGCTCAGCACCGATCAGTCATTGTGTTTATTTGTAACTAAAGCATAGTAAACTGTGTTTACTGTGCTTCTGTATGTAAATGAACAGGAAGACTGTGCAGAGCTCTTCCTGTTCATTCATTGTATGCAGCTGAGGCTGCAGAGATTGGAAATGAAGACTGTGTCCTTCGGGGTCTGTTTAGACCCCAAAAATTTCATCAAAGCTCCCCAACAGGGCTGTTAAAATAAAAAAAAAATAACAAAAAATAAAATAGTAAAACATGATAAAAAATTTTAAAAAATACTAAAAACATAAAATTTTAAAACTAAAAAACTTGACATCATACACTGCCCTACTGACACCAACCTCTGCTTTACTGACACCATTCATTGCCCTTCTGACACCGTTAACACACCATCCACTGCTCTACTGACTGACTGTTAGGGCTGGGCTCAGCCCTCCCTTCTCAGTGCTTCTCAGTGTTAATTGCCAGCACTCATCGCTCCACAGTGCCTCACCTGGTGATCATTTCCTGCTAGTCAGCCAGCCCCTTCTGGCTATTTAAACTGCCTGGTTCATTTCTGCCATGCCTTCGCCTTGGTCAACATATCTGAAGATTCTCTGCTGTGTTCCTGTTAAAGACTTGCCTGGCTGATGTCCTATCTGGTTCCTGATCCTGTTTGCTGTCTCTGACTACGCTCTGGCTTCCTGATTTACTGGCTTGCCCTGACTACCCACTTTGTTTACTGAACCCTGGCTATGTTTTGACTAAGTTTACTATTTGTACCATTTTTACCACTGTATTAAAAGGTGTGATTGTTACTGCGTTTTCTGTCTCTGTCTGATTCATGGTTCTTGACAGTAGGCGAAGGCCAGGGTCGGATTAACATAGGGGTTGGTGGAGCTGCAGCTCCAGGCCCCTCCCTCAATATAGGCCCATGGCAGTGGCTTATGAATATCTGTGTCTTCCTGAAGGAAGAGGAGCCCTCTGTGCACACATGGAGGAGACAAGTCAGTGCAGCCGAGTCCTGTCTCTGTCGATGCCTCCTGACTCCTATCACAGGATCTGTTCCACTCACACAGATCCTCAGTGTCTAGGAGCTGTCTGGGGGAGGGGCGCTGATGTTCTAACCAGCAGGAGCCCAGGAGGAAGGACATCTCCCATGCTGTTGTTGAGATAAGGTTAGTACATTTGTTAGGGAGGTGTTTTGTTGTGCTAGGGGAAAGACTGCTGCTTCCCCCCATGTAATGTGCTCTCTTGTGCCCAGTGCCCACCATGTCATGTGCATTGCAGTGCCCCCATGTAATGCGCTGTGCCCACCATGTCATGTCATGAGCATTGCAGTGCCCCCATGTAATGCGCTGTGCCCACCATGTCATGTCATGTGCATTGCAGTGCCCCCATGTAATGTGCTATGCCCACCATGTCATGTGCATTGCAGTGCCCCCATGTAATGTGCTGTGCCCACTATGTCATGTGCATTGCAGTGCCCCCATGTAATGTGCTGTGCCCACCATGCCATGTCATGTGCATTGCAGTGCCCCCATGTAATGCGCTATGCCCACCATGTCATGTCATGTGCATTGCAGTGCCCCCATGTAATGTGCTGTGCCCACTATGTCATGTGCATTGCAGTGCCCCCCATGTAATGTGCTCTCTTGTGCCCAGTGCCCACCATGTCATGTGCATTGCAGTGCCCCCATGTAATGTGCTGTGCCCACCATGTCATGTCATGTGCATTGCAGTGCCCCCATGTAATGCGCTGTGCCCACCATGTCATGTCATGTGCATTGCAGTGCCCCCATGTAATGTGCTATGCCCACCATGTCATGTGCATTGCAGTGCCCCCCATGTAATGTGCTGTGCCCACCATGTCATGTCATGTGCATTGCAGTGCCCCCATGTAATGTGCTATGCCCACCATGCCATGTGCATTGCAGTGCCCCCCATGTAATGTGCTGTGCCCACCATGTCATGTCATGTGCATTGCAGTGCCCCCCATGTAATGTGCTGTGCCCACCATGTCATGTCATGTGCATTGCAGTGCCCCCATGTAATGTGCTGTGCCCACTATGTCATGTGCATTGCTGTGCCCACCATGTCATGTGCATTGCAGTGCCCCCATGTAATGTGCTATGCCCACCATGTCATGTCATGTGCATTGTAGTGCCCCCATGTAATGTGCTGTGCCCACCATGTCATGTGCATTGCAGTGCCCCCATGTAATGTGCTGTGCCCACCATGTCATGTGCATTGCAGTGCCCCCCATTAAATGTGCTGTGCCCACCATGTCATTAGCATTGCAGTGCCCCCCCATGTAATGTGCTGTGCCCACCATATCATGTCATGTGCATTGCAGTGCCCCCATGTAATGTGCTGTGCCCACCATGTCATGTCATGTGCATTGCAGTGCCCCCCATGTAATGTGCTGTGCCCACCATGTCATGTCATGTGCATTGCAGTGCCCCCATGTAATGTGCAGTGCCCACCATGTCATGTGCATTGCATGTAATGTGCTGTGCCCACCATGTCATGTCATGTGCATTGCAGTGCCCCCATGTAATGTGCTGTGCCCACCATGTCATGTGCACTGCAGTGCCCCCCCCCATGTAATGTGCTGTGCCCACCATGTCATGTGCATTGCAGTGCCCCCATGTAATGTGCTGTGCCCACCATGTCATGTCATGTGCATTGCAGTGCCCCCATGTAATGTGCTGTGCCCACCATGTCATGTGCACTGCAGTGCCCCCCCCATGTAATCTGCTGTGCCCACCATGTCATGTCATGTGCATTGCAGTGCCCCCCATGTAATGTGCTGTGTCCACCATGTCATGTCATGTGCATTGCAGTGCCCCATGTAATGTGCTATGCCCACCATGTTATGTCATGTGCATTGCAGTGCCCCCATGTAATGCGCTGTGCCCACCATGTCATGTGCATTGCAGTGCCCCCATGTAATGTGCTGTGCCCACCATGTCATGTGCATTGCAGTGCCCCCCATGTAATGTGCTGGGCATTACAGTGCCCCCCATGTAATGTGCCCACTATGTCATGTGCTGTGCATTGCAGTGCCCTCCATGTAATGTGCTGTGCCCAGTATGTAATTTGCTGTGCATTCCAGTGCTCACTATGTAATGTGCAGTGCCCACCATGTCATGTGCTGTGCATTACAGTACCCCCCATGTAATGTGCCCACTATGTCATGTCCTGTGCATTGCAGTGCCCCCATGTAATGTGCTGTGCCCAGTATGTAATTTGCTGTGCATTGCAGTGCTCACTATGTAATGTGCAGTGCCCACTATGTCATGTGCTGAACATTGCAGTGCCCACCATGTAATGTGCAGTGTCCACCATGTCATGTGCTGTGCCATACAGTGATCCCACCAAGTAATGTACAGTGCCCACCATGTAATGTGATGTGCCATGCAGTGCCCACCATGTCATGTGCAGTTCCCACCATGTCATGTGCTGTGCCCACCCTGCCATGTGTTGTGCCCAGCATGTAGTGTGTTGTGCCCACTGTGCAATGTGCTGGGCTGTTCAGCAGTGCCCACCATGTCATGTGCAGTTGCATTGCCCACCATGAAATGTGCTATGCCATGCAGTGCCCACCATGTAATGTGTTGTGCCATTCAGTGCCCACCAGATCATGTGCTGTGCCATGCAGTGCCCACCATGTAATGCGCTGTACCCACCATGTAATGTGCTGTGCCATGCAGTGCCAACCGTGTCATGTGCACTGCCCACCATGTAAATTACTGTGCAGTGCCCACCCTGTCGTGCTGTGTTGTGCCCACCATGTCATGTGCTGCGCCATGCAGTGCTTACCATGTAATGTGCTGTACCCATCATGTAATGTGCTGTACATTGTCCACCATGGCATGTGCCGTGCAGTACCCACAATGGAATGCGCTATGCAGGGCTCATCATGTCATGTGCGGTGTCCACCAATTAATGTGCTGTGCTCACAATGTAATGTGCTGTGCTGTGTCATGCAGTGCCCACCATATCATGTGGTGTCATGCAGTGCCCACCTTGTCATGTGCTGTGCAGT
Source organism: Aquarana catesbeiana (assembly GCF_042186555.1). Lineage (NCBI taxonomy): Eukaryota > Metazoa > Chordata > Amphibia > Anura > Ranidae > Aquarana > Aquarana catesbeiana. Next base: position 5,308,469 of record NC_133331.1, read on the forward strand.
TCCCACCATGCCATGTGCAGTATCCACCATATAATATGCTGTGCCCACCATATAATGTGCTGTGCAGTGCCCACTTGTAATGTGCAGTGCCCACCATGTAATGTGCTCAGCTGTGCCCGCCATGTCATGTGCTGTGCCCACCATATAAGGTCCTGTGCCCACCGTGTGCATGTGCTGTGCCCACCATGCAATGTACTGTGTTGTGCAGTACCAACCATGTCATGTGCTGTGCCCACCATATAATGTACTGTGCCTACCTTGTAATGTGCTGTATTGGGCAGTGCCAACAGTGTAATGTGCTGTGCCTGCCATGTAATGTGCTGTGCTTCGCCCACCATTAAATGTGCTGTATCCATGTATCCACCATGTAATATGTAGTGCCAACCATGTAATGTACTGTGCTATTCCCCCCCCGTGTAATGTACTATGCTGTGCCCCCCACAGACTCACCCCCTCACTCTCACCCCCCCTCTCTTTCTCTCACCCCCTCTCTCTCTCTCATCCCCTCTTTCACCCTGTTCTCTCTCTCACCCCCTTCATCCCCCATTCTCTCTCTCTTGCCCCGTTCAACCCCCTCTTTCCTACCACCCTCTCTCTCTTTCACCCTCTCTCTATTCCCCTTTTTCTCACCCCCTCTCTCTCGTCCCCATCTCTCTCATTCAACGCCTTTCTCTCTCTTTTCCCCTCCCTCTCATCCCCTCTCTTTCAGCCCCCTATCTTGCTATCACCCCCCCCCCCCCTCTCTCTCAACCACTCTCTCACACCCCTCTCTCTCTCTCTTTAATTTAACGCAACAAAAAATTGTTTGCGTTTTCATTTTATTTATTTTCATAAAAAGGCCCACCAAAATCCTTAACACCAGGCCCATGTTGCTCTTAATCTGGCCCTGGCGAAGGCCATGAACTTGAGAAGATGCAGGCAATCCACCTAGTGGTAATTTTTTTTCCCAGATTGAATGAGTAGGACCACCACATGGATCAGTTTGCCATAGCGTTACAGACGCTCCTGATTTGCACGGCTCCCCTGGATCCTTCCACTGTGGCTGCTCCGGTACAACCTGTGTTGCAGGCCGTCCCTGCTGCTGCTCCAGTTTCTGTGTAGGCACCCGCCTCGGATATTATTAGAGGTATGTCTGGTTCCACTCCGCTTCCCCATCGATTTGGGGGCGACTTGTATCTTAGTACAGACTTCTGGGTAATCAGTGAGCCAATCACATGAGCAGGAAATGACACTTCTGGAGGGCGTTCTGTATACCAGCTGTGTATAGAACATCTCCAGGTTGCCATATTGCATTTCATTTTTTAAACATTTTTAGAAAATTACAACGGCTGCAGATTGATATGGAAAGGTAATATTTAATGACATTAAATTACAAAATGGATTATGTGGCAGTTTTATAAACTATATATTTTTTTATACTAAACTTGAAATCCTTTTTAAGTAATGGTGGCTTCCATAGATTTCATATGACGGTGTTTATATAGCAGATCAGAGGAAATGATGACATATAATTGCAGTCACACTTTGTTTTCATGAGAAATTGTGTCTCTTCCTGTGAATTTGTCCGACTTTTGAAAATCTTTAATTTGTTCATGTATGTGGGGGTTTTCATATTTCTCCACAGACTTATCATATCACTCCTTATCCAATCCTTTCCCCATAGGATCTCGGTCAGGTTTAGTTGATGTCTGTGCCCCCATTGGGTGGATTGCTCTTCACTTCCTGTCTGTTTGCCATTTGTCAGACTGAACAGGAAATACGGGAACACAGAGAGCAATACAAATTTGGAAGACATTTGAGCGGTTTCCATTGTAGCGCTCACCCACAAAGGAGCCACTGAGTCAGTTTGGGTCCTCCTAGCCTGTCTAGGGAGGAACAGTTCCAAAGCATTTACAAACCCACCAGTGGTGATCAATTGACCGACTGCCACAATGTTGCTTATGGAGAATTTATTTAGCAACTTTGACTTGAGGTTTAGGGCAAAGGACACCCCAGAGGTCACTGCATTCTCTCAGCTTTCACAGGTAAAGAATTTTTAAGGTGAACGCCATCCTGTGATTTTAAGGTCCTGGCTGTAAAGTAGATAAACTACCAATAAACTCCTGGGTGAGACACCATACTTCAGATGAGGTCCCAGCTATCCTTCAACTTCTTGGAAATCTCCAGCTAAAGTTCCAGCATGTTGTTCCGCTCCCAGGCACAGCTCTACCACCCTCCCACCACCACCAGGGAAGACCACATCCAGTGCAACAGTGTAAGCTTAGGCCCCAGACTATGGCCTCCTCTCTCAAGCACATGGCTGCAGGCCTAGGAAGCCAAGACTCATCAAGATAACGTCTTGGCATCACAGTGTTAGAGGATTCCATAAAGACCAGACCAACTGTTGGCAGCAGGTGGTGATCATCGATGCCAGACTTGACCAGTGCAAAAAAGCTGATGCTGCCCTCCTGAGATCTGGGAAACTTGCAACTACACAAAAGATAAGATGGTTATACATGCCTTTTTTCAATGATGTCATTTGTTCCCGTTCTTTGGTGATATCCACCAAGTTCTATTCTAATACTAAAAGTCAAATTGTATCGGTGGAGGATATTTTTAACTGATTTATGGCAAATGTCACCATACATTTTTAATAATATCTCTCACCCACAGGTGGTTTAGTACGTCGTGTTTTGAAGATGTTTGCAGCATATTCAATTGACCATGTGGGGGGAAGTGCAGCCATGTATTGCTGACATCACTCACAAAACAACCTGTGAGTGGTTAAGTGGGCTACATCTTGTGGGTGGTCTCTGGTATACAGGACTATAATAGAGTCACTATCATGCTGTTTGGGCAGAAGTCTGTTTGGGAGGAAGGCTGTTTTGGAGGTGTGGAAAAGGCCAAGCATGCAGCAAGGATTTCTCATTGTTCTGTTCCAGTGGAAGTTGTTGCCAGAGTTAGGTATATGACCTTTCTTTGGGATATTGGAAATACCAGTGTATGTTTAAGTCTAGACATGTGCAATTCATTTTGTTCCGAATTTGTTTGATTTTTTATTAATTTCTACAAATTCGTTAATTCGGAAATACCTGAATTAACGAAAACCCGTTTATCAAATTTTTCAGAATATTCGTAAATTAGAATATTCGAAAATCCATATATTCGCAAATTCGTAAATTCGATAATTCGGAAATTTTGAATTTCGGAAATTCGAAAATCCAAAAACCCAAAAATTCGAAGATCTAAAATAATCACTAACTAATAATAACTTAAATATTACTAACTATTAAATTATATGTATTTCCTTTCAAATTTGGCTGTTTGGCTGACCCAAAGGGCCTGGTATGGACTATTTTTTTAAATGATTTTTTATGTATATTGCCGGGATCTGGCAATACATTACAGCTGTGAGCAATTTTAAATGACATTTTTTTCCTTTAGAAATGTCATTTTGCTGCGGTACCTTTCTAAACATGGGGAAAATGCGTTACTTTACAGACAGACTAAAGGGACCCCCCAGGCACGATATTTAAGGGAATATTTCATTTTTATTGTTTCACTTTTTCACTGTTACACTAGGTAGAGCAGTGTACAGAGATCAATTGTAGGTAGGGCAGTGTACAGAGATCAGTTGTAGATAGAGCAGTGTACAGAGGTCAGTTGTAGGTAGAGCAGTGTACAGAGGTCAATTGTAGGTAGGGCAGTGTACAGAGGTCAATTGTAGGTAGGGCAGCGTACAGAGGTCAATTGTAGGTAGGGCAGCGTACAGAGGTCAATTGTAAGTAGAGCAGTGTACAGAGGTCAGTTGTAGGCAGAGCAGTGTACAGAGGTCAATTGTAGGTAGGGCAGTGTACAGAGGTCAATTGTAGGTAGAGCAGTGTACAGAGGTCAGATGTAGGTAGAGCAGTGTACAGAGGTCAGTTGTAGGTAGGGCAGTGTACAGAGATCAGTTGTAGGCAGAGCAGTGTACAGAGGTCAGTTGTAGGTAGAGCAGTGTACAGAGGTCAGTTGTAGGTAGGGCAGTGTACAGAGATCAGTTGTAGGTAGAGCAGTGTACAGAGGTCAGTTGTGGGTAGAGCAGTGTACAGAGGTCAGTTGTAGGTAGAGCAGTGTACAGAGGTCAGTTGTAGGTAGAGCAGTGTACAGAGGTCATTTGTAGGTAGGGCAGTGTACAGAGGTCAGTTGTAGGTAGAGCAGTGTACAGAGGTCAGTTGTAGGTAGGGCAGTGTACAGAGATCAGTTGTAGGTAGGGCAGTGTACAGAGATCAGTTGTAGGTAGAGCAGTGTACAGAGGTCAGTTGTAGGTAGAGCAGTGTACAGAGGTCAGTTGTAGGTAGAGCAGTGTACAGAGGTCAGTTGTAGGTAGAGCAGTGTACAGAGGTCAGTTGTAGGTAGGGCAGTGTACAGAGGTCAGTTGTAGGTAGGGCAGTTGTAGGTAGAGCAGTGTACAGAGGTCAATTGTAGGTAGGGCAGTGTACAGAGATCAATTGTAGGTAGAGCAGTGTACAGAGGTCAATTGTAGGTAGGGCAGTGTACAGAGGTCAGTTTTAGGTAGAGCAGTGCACAGAGGTCAATTGCAGGTAGAGCAGTGTACAGAGGTCAGTTGTAGGTAGAGCAGTGTACAGTGGTCAGTTGTAGGTAGGGCAGTGTACACAGGGCAGTTGTAGGTAGAGAAGTGTACAGAGGTCAGTTGTAGGTAGAGCAGTGTACAGAGGTCAATTGTAGGTAAGGCAGTGTACAGAGGTCAATTGTAGGTAGGGCAGTGTACATAGGTCAGTTGTAGGTAGAGCAGTGTACAGAGGTCAATTGTAGGTAGAGCAGTGTACAGAGGTCAGTTGTAGGTAAGGCAGTGTACAGAGGTCAATTGTAGGTAGGGCAGTGTACAGAGGTCAGTTGTAGGTAGAGCAGTGTACAGAGGTCAATTGTAGGTAGAGCAGTGTACAGAGGTCAGTTGTAGGTAGAGCAGTGTACAGAGGTCAGTTGTAGGTAGGGCAGAGTACAGAGATCCGTTGTAGGTAGAGCAGTGTACAGAGGTCAGTTGTAGGTAGAGCAGTATACAGAGGTCAGTTGTAGGTAGAGCAGTGTACAGAGGTCAGTTGTAGGTAGAGCAGTGTACAGAGGTCAGTTGTAGGTAGAGCAGTGTACAGAGGTCAGTTGTAGGTAGAGCAGTGTACAGAGGTCAGTTGTAGGTAGAGCAGTGTACAGAGGTCAGTTGTAGGTAGAGCAGTGTACAGAGGTCAGTTGTAGGTAGAGCAGTGTACAGAGGTCATTTGTAGGTAGGGCAGTGTACAGAGGTCAGTTGTAGGTAGAGCAGTGTACAGAGGTCAGTTGTAGGTAGGGCAGAGTACAGAGATCAGTTGTAGGTAGAGCAGTGTACAGAGGTCAGTTGTAGGTAGAGCAGTGTACAGAGGTCAGTTGTAGGTAGGGCAGTTGTAGGTAGAGCAGTGTACAGAGGTCAGTTGTAGGTAGAGCAGTGTACAGAGGTCAGTTGTAGGTAGAGCAGTGTACAGAGGTCCAGTTGTAGGTAGAGCAGTGTACAGAGGTCAGTTGTAGGTAGAGCAGTTTACATAGGTCAGTTGTAGGTAGAGCAGTGTACAGAGGTCAGTTGTAGGTAGAGCAGTGTACAGAGGTCAGTTGTAGGTAGAGCAGTGTACAGAGGTCAGTTATAGGTAGGGCAGTGTACAGAGGTCAGTTGTAGGTAGAGCAGTGTACAGAGGTCAATTGTAGGTAGAGCAGTGTACAGAGGTCAGTTGTAGGTAGAGCAGTGTACAGAGGTCAGTTGTAGGTAGAGCAGTGTACAGAGGTCGTTTGTAGGTAGAGCAGTGTAAAGAGGGCATGACAGAAACCATGAATCAGACTGAGACACAAGTATAGTTAAATCTCATTTGTTTAATAATAATGAAAAAAGGTAAACAGAGTAAATGTAGTCAAAACATAGCCAGAGGTTCAGGAACTGGAACGGATAGTCAGACAAGCCAAAACATCAGGGAGCCAGAGATGAGCGTAGTGGAACAGCAAGCAGGATCTGGAGCCAGAAGGGATGTCAGCCAAGCAATTCTTTAACAGGAACACAGGCCAGATGTCAGTTAGATAGATAGGTGGTTTTGGGGTTTGCTGTGTCTTGTGCTGTTTTCTTGTTTATGGTTTGCTGTTTGGTTTGTCAGACGAGCAATGTGCAAACCTGATTTTGTGCAGTCATTATTACAGGCCTGGTCAAGTTTGTTGCACTCAGCCTCTGTCAGCTCCCAATACACCCTTCTACCAATGAAATACCAGTACCCTGTTTCCTCTTGCTGCACTTACCCTGCCTTTAACCATCCTGCTTTTTCTCGGCAGCCTCCATCAGCTCCACTAAATCTCCCTTAAAAACCTGCTCCCTCTGTTTTGCCATCCGTCCGCTCTTTGCTTCTATCAGCTGCATCAAATACCCACAGCCATGTACCCACATACCAATCCTCAGTGGCTAAAACCAAAAAGAAGCGGAAGTTTTTCCCAACCCATACCATCATGCCAGTATCCAATCCTGCCTCCTCACCAGCTGATCCGTTCCAGCCTGAAGTTCCAGTGCCCGTATCCCAGCTTGAAGTTCTGATACCCATGTCCCAGCCTAAAGTTTTGGTGCCCGTGTTCCAACCTGATGTTCCGGTGCCCGTGTTCCAGCCTGAAGTTTCGCTGCCTGAAGTTCTGATACCCGTGTCCCAGCCTGAAGTTCCGGTGCCCATGTTCCAGCCTGAAGTTCCGTGCCTGTGTTCCAGCCTGAAGTTCCGTGCCTGTGTTCAAGCCTGAAGTTTCGCTGCCTGAAGTTCCAGTGCCCGTGTTCCAGCCTGAAGTTCAGCTGCCCCTGTTCCAGCCTGATGTTTCGGTGCCCGTATCCCAGCCTGTGGAGCCAGTATCCATTACCCAGCCTGTGGAGCCGGTGCCTGCTACCCGGTCTGCTGAACCGGTGCCCATCACCTGGCCTGTTGAGCCAGTATTTGTCATCCAGCTTGCTGAGCCGGTGCCATTACCCTGCCGTTATCCCAGCCTGAAGTTCTGATACCCGTGTCCCAGCCTAAAGTTTCGGTGCCCGTGTTCCAGCCTGAAGTTCCGGTGCCCGTGTTCCAGCCTGAAGTTTCGCTGCCTGAAGTTCTGATACCCGTGTCCCAAACTGAAGTTCCGGTGCCCGTGTTCCAGCCTGAAGTCCCGGTGCCCGTGTTCCAGCCTGAAGTTTGGCTGCCTGAAGTTCTGATACCCGTGTCCCAGCCTGAAGTTCCGGTGCCCATGTTCCAGCCTGAAGTTCTGGTGCCCGTGTTCCAGCCTGAAGTTCCGGTGCTCGTGTTCCAGCCTGAAGTTCCGTGCCCGTGTTCAAGCCTGAAGTTTCGCTGCCTGAAGTTCCAGTGCCCGTGTTCCAGCCTGAAGTTCAGCTGCCCCTGTTCCAGCCTGAAGTTTCGGTGCCCGTATCCCAGCCTGCGGAGCCAGTATCCATTACCCAGCCTGTGGAGCCAGTGCCCATTACCCAGCCTGTGGAGCCGGTGCCTGCTACCCGGTCTGCTGAACCGGTGCCCATCACCTGGCCTGTTGAGCCAGTATTTGTCATCTGGCTTGCTGGGCCAGTGCCCGTTGCCCAGCTTGCTGAGCCGGTGCCGTTACCCAGCTTGCTGAGCCGGTGCCATTACCCAGCCTACCGGGCCGGTGCCTGTTACCCAGGTTGTTGAGCCGGTACCCGTCACCAAGCCTGCTGATATGGTGCTCGCTGCCCGGCCTGATGTTTCAGTGTCTGCTGTCCAGCCAGATGACACAAAGCCTGCTACCCAGGCAGATGACCCAGAGTCAGCTGCTCAGCCTGATGTGCCTCTGTCCACTGCCCAGCCTGATGTGCCTTTGTCCGCTGCCCAACCTGATGTGCCTCTGCCCACTGCCTAGCTTGATGTTTCAGTGTCTGCTATCCAGCCAGTTGACCCGAAGCTTGATACCCAGCCAGATGTGCCTGTGGCCACTGCCCAGCCTGATGTGCCTGTGCCAGCTGCCCAGCTTGATGTGCCTCTGCCCGCTGCCCAGCTTGATGTGCCTTTGCCTGCTGCCCAGCTTGATGTGTCGGTGCCTGCTGCTCAGCTTGATGTGCTTGTGTCTGCTGCCCAGCTTGATGTGCCTCTGCCCACTGCCCAGCTTGATGTGCCTGTGCCTGCTGCCCAGCTTGATGTGCCTGTGCCCGCCGCCCAGCCTGATGTGCCTTTGGCCACTGCCCAGCCTGATGTGCCTTTGGTCGCTGCCCAGCCTGATGTGCCTCTGGCCGCTGCCCAGCCTGATGTGCCTCTGGACGCTGCCCAGCCTGATGTGCCTCTGTCCACTGCCCAGCCTGATGTGCCTTTGTCCGCTGCCCAGCCTGATGTGTCTCTGCCCGCAGCCCAGCTTGATGGGCCTGCTGCCCAGCTTGATGTGCCTCTGCCCGCTGCCCAGCTTGATGTGCTTCTGCCCACTACCCAGCTTGATGTGCCTGTTGCCCAGCTTGATGTGCCTGCTGCCCAGGTTGATGTGCCTCTGCCCGCTACCCAGCTTGATGTGCCTGTGCCCGCCGCCCAGCTTGATGTGACTTTGGTCACTGCCCAGCGTGATGTGCCTTTGGCCACTGCCCAGTCTGATGTGCCTCTGGCTGCTGCCCAGCCTGATGTGCCTCTGTCCACTGCCCAGCCTGATGTGCCTTTGTCCGCTGCCCAGCCTGATGTGTCTCTGCCCGTTGCCCAGCTTGATGGGCCTGCTGCCCAGCTTGATGTGCCTCTGCCCGCTGCCCAGCTTGATGTGCCTCTGCCCGCTGCCCAGCTTGATGTGCCTGTGCCCACTACCCAGCTTGATGTGCCTGTTGCCCAGCTTGATGTGCCTGTGCCTGCTGCCCAGGTTCATGTGCCTCTGCCTGCTGCCCAGCTTGATGTGCCTGTGCCCGCTGCCCAGCTTGATGTGCCTGTGCCCGCCGCCCAGCTTGATGTGCCTTTGGCCACTGCCCAGCCTGATGTGCCTTTGGCCGCTGCCCAGCCTGATGTGCCTCTGGCTGCTGCCCAGCCTGATGTGCCTCTGGCTGCTTCCCAGCCTGATGTGCCTCTGTCCGTTGCCCAGCCTGATGTGCCTTTGTCCGCTGCCCAGCCTGATGTGTCTCTGCCCGCTGCCCAGCTTGATGAGCCTGCTGCCCAGCTTGATGTGCCTCTGCCCACTACCCAGCTTGATGTGCCTGTTGCCCACCTTGATGTGCCTGCTGCCCAGCTTGATATGCCTCTGCCCGCTGCCCAGCTTGATGTGCCTGCTGCCCAGCTTGATGTGCCTGTGCCCACTGCCCAACTTGATGTGCCTCTGTCCGCTGCCCAGCTGGATGTGCCACTGCCCAGCTTGATGTGTCTCTGCCTGCTGCCCAGCTTGATTTGCCTCTGTCTGCTGCCCAGCTTCATTTGCCTCTGTCTGCTGCCCAGCTTGATTTGCCTCTGTCTGTTGCCCAGCCTGATGACCCGGGGTCTGCTGCCCAACCTGATGATTCGGGGCTTGCTGCCCAGCCTGATGACCCAGAGCTTGCTGCCCAGCCTGATGACCCGGAGCCTGCTGCCCAGCCTGATGACCCAGAGCCCTTTGCCCAGCCTGATGACCCAGAGCCTGCTGCCCAGCCTGATGACTCGGAGCCCTTTACTCAGCTAGATGACCCGGGGCCCTTTGCCCAGCCTGATGACCTGGGGCCCTTTGCCCAGCCTGATGACCAGGAGCCTGCTGCCCAGCCTGATAACCCGGAGCCTGCTGCCTAGCCTGATGACCCGGAGCCCTTTGCTCAGCCAGATGACCCGGGGCCCTTTGCCTAGCCAGATGACCCGGAGCCCTTTGCTCAGCCAGATGACCCAGTGCCCTTTGCCCAGCCTGATGACTCGGTGCCCTTTACCCAGCCAGATGACCTGGTGCCCTTTGCCCAGCCTAATGACTCGGTGCCCTTTACCCACCTGATGACATGGTGCCTGCTAAACCTGTTCCTGACCCCCAAGCTTGCTGCTGAGGTTTTGCTGACTGATGCCCATCTTGCCGCTGTGTCAATCCTGCTTGTCGCCCAGCCTGAATGTAATGTCCCTGTGTGGTCCGCCTCCGATGGGTTCTTGCCCATTGCCCTGCTAATTTTCATCTCCGGATCCAAACTTCCTGACCCGGGTGGTGGGGTGCGTGTCTTATTTTTGGACTCTGAGGGTATGTCCCACCAGTGAACTAAAGGACTCTGGCTTTGGAAGTGCGAAGTCCGCAGACTCAGTAGGGAAACCTTTTAGGGTATTTCTGCACCCACTTGGACTGTCGTACCCAGGGCTGAAAGGAGCGTCCGGAGGCCACTCCTTAAGGGGGGGACTGTCGGGAATGGTGTAATCTCTGGTTTCACCTGCTGGTGGCACTGTTATGCTCAGCACCAAAGGGTGTAATTCTGGTGGCCACCAGCGGGTGTCTCTCTGCTTGAACTACAGACCAGATCAGGCACACCTGTTATGAGTCTGCTGGTTTATATAAACCCGCCCTGAACTAAAGCTCATTGCTTCAGAATTCCTCTGCTAGCCTTGTGTCTGCCTTTATCTGCTTTTGTTCCTGCCTGTACCTGCTTTTGTTCCTGCCTGTACCTGCTTTTGTTCCTGCCTTGTTGCTGCTTGTTCCTCGACCCCGTTCCATTTATCCTGTCCTGGAGACCTGTTCCCTGTTCCCTGCTTTTGTCCTGGAGACCTGTTCCCTGTTACCTGCTCCTTACGGTCTGCTTCCCTATACCTGGCTTCTGTTCCCCTGTTTGTTCCTGTGCCTGTGTGTGTGTGTGTGTGTGTGTGTATATATATATATATATATATATATATATATATATATATATATATATATATATATATATATATATTTGTTAGATAGATAGTTAGGTGGTTTTTGGGTTTGCTGTGTCTTGCACTGTTTTCTTGTTTATGGTTTGCTGTTTGGTTTACACGTGTGCCCATATCCTTAATAAATATACTTTTTTCATTTACTTGTTTGTCCCTGATTCCTTGGTGCAGCCCAACGATCTGATCACCTGCAAGTGATCAAGGATGTGGCATTGGGTGTGACCAAGGCGAAGGCAGAGATCATCTGGGCTGGACGGCTTAAGTCTAACCCAGTCTATGTCTGGTTATTTAAAATACCTCCTTATAAAAAACACTTCCCATCCTTGCTGCTAATCCAACTTGTGATAGGAGATCCGTCTACCCCTCCTCCCTCAGGTCAGGGGGCCTATAGCACCTCGGTACCTCGGTACCTCGAGCCACACAGCAGAGGGAGATTAGGGAAGTAAACAAGTGGCTGAGGAGCTGGTGTAGAGAGGAGAGGTTTGGGTTCCTGGAGAACTGGGCTGACTATGGATAGTGTAGTACCCACTAATCATGGGGTACTTTGTCGCAGTAAGTGGGCTTAAGCACCATATAGCAATATGGTGTGACCAAATCCCCATATTTTTTGATAATGCTTTTTGAAAATGTCTAGGTGTTTTAAATAAGCCTTGCAGGAGGTAAATGTCATTTTGCATGTGTGCACTGTAATATTTCTTCAGTGTTGTCACATGAAAAGATAGAAGAAAATATTTACAAAAATGTGAGGGGTGTACTCACTTTTGTGAGATACTCTATCTATCTATCTATCTATCTATCTATCTATCTATCTATCTATCTATCTATCTATCTATCTATCTATCTATCTATCTATCTATCTATCTATCTATCTATCTATCTATCTATCTATCTATCTGTCTTTGTTGATTATATACCAATGCTGCACCTAAACTTAGTGAAAAACTAATAACAATGCATAAATATATATAAAGGGTGCAAAGGAAACAATACAAAAATCAAATATAATATACAATGTGTATCTGATTAATAAAGTGCACAATGAAGTAAAGCATCATAATTGTCCATAGTAATCATATGTGAACAAATCTTCTTGTGTATGCTCCAACACCCTGAGAAATAAAGTGCACACATGCTTCAGTAAACTTGCTTAAAGTGCTTCACCCAAAGTGATAACAAAATGCACCCACCAGATCGCCTCGGCCACTGAGTGACCTCAAAGCATGACTAATGGGAAGGACTCCCTAATCCAATGCTGTGGCTCCTTTATGTATCCCATTCCAATCAAGCAATCATATATGGAGGAAGCTGGATCCCAATCCACTATGCAGGTATACAAATGTAGATGTCTTCACCTTATAACATCTCTCCACCGCATACTTCAACTTGCATCAAGTAGGTCTGTGAAATATCTCCCCAACAAAGAGCTACAGAAGGCAGGATATAGTGTAATAGCTCGTTATGCTTTATTGCTTAAAAAGAGCACTTACATAGTCCAGCATGAAATCACAAACCATCCTGCTCAGGGGGGAAGCAGAAACTGTTCAGATGCCGGTATAAAACTCGCAATGTGCGTGGTGCATCTCAGATGTGCAAGCAATAATATAGGGCTCCTGTGGTTGTAAGTGTCAGGCCTCTATGCATTTCACGCTAGAGTGCGCGTCATCAGGAAGACTGAGGCAACAAAACACGAAAAACGCCAAGGGGGTGAATACTTTTGCAAGGCACTGTATACTACCCCCCCACAGACAGAAGCCCAGGGGAAATGGAGCTACACAAGATCATAAATATTCATAACCCATCCTTGCTGATTCTCCTGGCACCATGACCAAGGGACACACCCCAGCAGGAGGCAGAACCAAACAATAACACAGAACTTAGGGATGACCAAGTGAAAACAGAGCTATAATTTCAGCATAGGCTGATTACAGTCTAGCAGCACTAAATTCAAAGAGTCATCCCTACTTGTGCTTTTCTTTATATTAAAACAAGCTCCGAGGGTTTTCTAACATGTTTTTAGGTGTTAGGTTTTGTAGAGTAATGCCGCGTACACACGGCCAGACTTGTGAACGGTCTAAACTCCGTCAGCATTTCCGACGGAGAGATTTAGAACATGTTCTTTTTCTGAGTCCCTCGGAAATGCCGACAGAAAAAGTCTGATGGGGCATACACACGGTTGGAATGTCTGACCGAAAGCTCCCATTGGACTTTTTCTGCCAGGAAGTCCGCCCATGTGTACGCAGCATTAGGCCATCCATGTTAGAAATGTTTACAGATTGATGGAGAAAAGACTCTCTGTCTCTCTCTCTTACTCATATAGGATGTTATGTATCTGACAGGATATTGGGAGGACAAGGGCAGCCTCTCTTGTATCTCCAGGCCAGGTGCCCACTGGATGTGAGACAGATGGTGATGTGGTATAGGAGGTACATGAGTGCTGGAGGAGGATCCTGGCAGAACTTCAGACCAGAGATGCCACCTGGATGGAATCAGCAGGATGTGCAGACAGGAGTATCACATGAGCAGTTGGTAGGGCCACATGAAGATTCTGCAGAAGTTAAATAGGGGGTATGGAGAAATAAGATCATTGATTGTCACTCATCCAGCCGATAGAGGGACTATATTGTGATTTACATGTTTTCACTATCTATACTGTTTACCAACTATTTGGTTCTGCTCTTCGGGTTTGCTCGATCGAGCCTCAGGATATATGTGTGAATTTTGTACCCAACTGTATCTATGATATACTGTAATCAATTTCTTTAAATTACTTTTTCAATTTTTGGGCCCCTGAGTCGGTCCATGGTCCTTTTGGGCAGCTTCATGAATGGCTTCTCTGCTCATTATCCACTTAAAAAAAATCTTTCACACCAGTACTATTTTTGTGCCATGGGTCCAAAGTTTTGAATCACTTGGCACTATCCATCTATGGGGTAGAGGGATTTTGTCTTGGGTGTATATGTTACTTGTTTTGGGAGACTGTTTTGTTCAGTCCCTTTTATATAGACGTGCAAGATCCACGTCCTCATATATCCATTATACATTCGTGTCCAGTCTATCTAGTGCTTACTATCCTTGCCCATCTTCTTGGTCTGCTAATGGTCTATATGGCAGTTTCATGGTGGCTCTTGCGTTTGTTATCAACTCATTTCAGCATTTACCACAATAGCAGCATTCTTTTTAGGCATAGGGCTAATTGGTATATACAGATTAGGCTGGGATACTGATATTTAGGACAAACTCTCAAATGACCTACTAATGGTTAAAGCCAATGGACACTATTCTGTACTACTTCTCCTGGATTTCTATGCTGCCTTTGACACAGTGGACCACCCCCTCCTCCTCAAAAAACTCCACTCCTTTGGTCTCCGTGACTGTACTCTTCGCTGGTTCTCATCCTACCTATCCCACCGCTCCTTCAGTGTCACTTACAACTCTACTTCCTCCTCTCCTATTCCTTTCTCCGTTGGGGTCCCCCAAGGTTCTGTTCTTGGACCTCTCCTTTTCTCAATCTACACCATCTCCCTGGGTCAGTTGATTGCCTCCCACGGCTTTAAATATCATCTCTACGCTGATGACACCCAAATCTATCTCTCCACCCCCCTGCTCTCTCCATCCTCACGCATTACAAACTTACTAGCAGACATATCAGCCTGGATGTCACATCACTTCCTCAAACTCAACCTATCCAAAACCGAGCTCCTGATATTTCCTCCCTCAGGTGCCACTTCCCCTGATTTTCCTGTCAATATCAACGGCTCAACTATCAACCCATCTCCCCACGCCAGGGTCCTAGGTGTAATCCTGGACTCTGGACTAACCTTTCGACCCCACATTCTATCACTATCCAAAACTTGCTGCCTCAATCTCCGCAACATCTCCAAGATATGCCCCTTCCTAACCAATGTCACCACAAAGCTTCTAATCCACTCCCTGGTCATCTCCCGCCTCAACTACTGCAACTCCCTCCTCATTGGTTTACCTTAAATAGGCTCCTCCCTACTTCAGTCCATCATGAACGCTGCTGCCAGACTCATCCACCTCACAAACCGCTCAGCGTCTGCTACACCCCTCTGTCAATCCCTCCATTAGCTGCCACTCAGTCACCGAATTCAATTCAAGAAGCTAACTATAACTTACAAAGCCATCCACAACCTGGCCCCCAGCTACATCTCTAACCTAGTCACAAAATACCAACCTAATCGTTCTCTTCGCTCCTCCCAAGACCTCCTGCTCTTAAACTCCCTTGTCACCTCATCCCATGCTCGCCTTCAGGACTTCTCCAGAGCCTCTCCCATCCTCTGGAATGCTCTACCCCAATCCGTCCGATTTTCTCCTACTTTATCCACCTTAGGACGATCCCTGAAAACTCATCTCTTCAGAGAAGCCTATCTGGCCCCCACCTAACAACTGTACATTTATCTTCTCAATCAGCACATCACCCACAGTTATTACCTCTTGTATCTCTTGACCTTCCCTCTTAGATTGTAAGCTCTAAGGAGCAGGGCCCTCTGATTCCTACTGTATCAAAGTGTATTGTATTTGTACTGTCTACCCTCAAGTTGTAAAGCGCTATGTAAACTGTTGGCGCTATATAAATCCTGTATTATAATAATAATAATAATCTTTTCCTTTATTTTTCTGTTTTCTTACTTAGGTATATACCGCCAATATACATCTATTTATTTTTATTTTTCATTGGTGGCCCCATTGGTGTAGATAGCTGCTATATGGTTGGCCCGTTTTTTTAGGCGCTGTAATCCGTGTGTGTGCCCGGCACGGCTAAGACGTTCTCTTTTGAGAACATTTTGGAGGGGTTGTGGTGTCTTTTTCCTTCTTAGACATCCCCCCCCAGCGCTGGGTCAGTCTTCATTGACTGTCCCCAGGGCTTGCTTGCCATGCCGGTGGGAGTTGACGGCGGCGTGTCACTAAGTGGCGCGGCATTATGATGTGGCGCCGTGACTGCGTACCCGCTTGGTTGGCGCGCATGCGTGGAGCCTCGTGGACATTGGCGCGATGTGGAGGCGGGGTGTGGCCGACGCTCAGGGGGCCCATTGGGAGGACAGGGCTCAGGCACACCTCCATCCAGCTGATTCTAACTTAGAATCAGCTGATGGTTGAATTAGTTGGGCTATATATAGCCCAGCTCATTCAGTATGAGCTTTAGCTGTGATCAAGATGGTCTGGTTTGGAAATCAAAGGATGTGCCTCAAAGTAAGTGGAAACTTTAGATCCGACATTTTGTTTTTCTGATTTAGTCAGGTTCAAATGCCTGTTAGTAACTTTGGGTTTTTATGCCCTTCTTTCTTCTTTTTCTTTTTGGCTTACATCCATACTTACTTTGGCCATCCCTAAACTATAGCTGTCCTGCTTTGGATACTACATACCGATGTCCACACCTACCAGACTACCCACCTATGTGTGACACAGGTTTATTCCTTATATATGCACTCTTTTGGATACACCCCACGTTTTCCAGCTGGTCCATGAACTGTTGTACTTTTGATTTCAGGTCCTCCACATTTCGGACCCCAGTACACACACAAACGCTGTGCCTGGGTGCAGGACACAGCGCTTTTTAGCGCCATATTGGGCCTTTCTTCCCTTCTGGGGGGGATATCTCTTTTCATACAGCCCAGGGGGTTCCAATTAGATCCCGCGTGGATACCTGCGAGAGGCCAGACGTGAAGCTGCATTATTTTTGTTTTTAATCATATGGATACTTATGCATTGTCGATGAATTTTAAGTAAGTGAATCATGTCTATGCTTCTGCTGAAGGTTTACTCTGGGGGGTGGTGCTACATTTGTTGTTATGAACTAGCTTGCATTTTGTAACCCCTCAGATGTAATCTCCTATGTATGAACCCTGAGGAAGGAAACAATTTCTGAAACGCGTCGGTTCAGGGAGCTACACTCATTTTCATAGACGGTCTATTGTATTCACATTGCTGTTTATGTGTATCATCATTGTTTATCATTGTCTTTTTGATATACATTTTTTGTAAATAAAATTATATTTTTTTTTTACACTGTGGTAGTGCCTTTAAAGTCCCGCCTTTGGGGAATTTTTTCTTTCAATGGCTGATGTTGGGGCTATGGCAGGAATAGATGTGGACAAGGAGGCAGGTTTATCCACTCTGGCAACTGCAGGGGACTGCAAACTTGCTTGACAGAGGATGAGGAGGATGAGAAAGGTTTAGTAACCCAGTCCACCACCTCCTCTGCATGCTGTGGCTGGATAGCACGGGCAAACTCACTAAACAGAGGAAATGTCCGCTCGTGTGTTTAGTTTAGGGACGGCTTCTTGCCTGCTTAAAATTAAAATAATTTTTTTACAGAAAGTCTGCAGGAAGGAAGTCAGTGTGTTACCATAATAGTTGTGTAAGTTAAGGTAAGAATACATTTTAATCATCATTTATTACTCTGAAATATTCCGAGGAGGTGGAAGGTTCTTCTCTCCATCTGCTGCAGACAAGTAGAGGTATGTCAGAAACCATTAATCAGACTGAGACAGAAGTACAGTTAAAAGTATGAAAGGTGAGAGGACCCTGGAGGGTACGACAATGGACAGTATGTACAGAAGAGAAGTGTGGAAGGTATTACAGTGGGCAGTTTGTACAGGAGAGGAGTGTGGAGGGTATGACAGAGGGCAGTTTGTACAGGAGAGGAGTGTGGAGGGTATGACAATGGGCAGTATGTACAGGAGAGGAGTGTGGAGGGTATGACAATGGACAGTATGTACAGAAAAGGAGTGTGGAAGGTATTACAGTGGGCAGTTTGTACAGGAAAGGAGTGTGGAGGGTATGACAGTGGGCAGTTTGTACAGGAGAGGAGTGTGGAGGGTAAGACAGAGGGCAGTTTGTACAGGAGAGGAGTGTAGAGGGTATGACAGAGGGCAGTTTGTACAGGAGAGAAGTGTGGAGGGTACGACAGAGGGCAGTATGTACAGGAGAGGAGTGTGGAGGGTATGACAGTGGGCAGTTTGTGCAGGAGAGGAGTGTGGAGGGTATGACAGAGGGCAGTTTGTACAGGAGAGGAGTGTGGAGGGTATGACAGTGGGCGGTATGTACAGGAGAGGAGTGTGGAGGGTATGACAGAGGGCAGTTTGTACAGGAGAGGAGTGTGGAGGGTATGACAGTGGGCAGTTTGTACAGGAGAGGAGTGTGGAGGGTATGACAGTGGGCAGTTTGTACAGGAGAGGAGTGTGGAGGGTATGACGGAGGGCAGTTTGTACAGGGGAGGAGTGTGGAGGGTATAACAGAGGGCAGTTTGTAAAGGAGAGGAGTGTGGAGGGTATGACAGTGGGCGGTATGTACAGGAGAGGAGTGTGGAGGGTATGACAGAGGGCAGTTTGTACAGGAGAGTAGTGTGGAGGGTATGACAGAGGGCAGTTTGTACAGGAGAGGATTGTGGAGGGTATGACAGTGGGCAGTTTGTACAGGAGAGGAGTGTGGAAGGTATGACAGAGGGCAGTTTGTAAAGGAGAGGAGTGTGGAGGGTATGACAGTGGGCAGTTTGTACAGGAGAGGAGTGTGGAGGGTATGACAGAGGGCAGTTTGTACAGGAGAGGAGTGTGGAGGGTATGACAGTGGGCAGTATGTACAGGAGAGGAGTGTGGAGGGTATGACAGTGGGCAGTTTGTACAGGAGAGGAATGTGGAGGGTATGACAGTGGGCGGTATGTACAGGAGAGGAGTGTAGAGGGTATGACAGTGGGCAGTTTGTACAGGAGAGGAGTGTGGAGGGTATGACAGAGGGCAGTTTGTACAGGAGAGGAGTGTAGAGCGTATGACAGTGGGCAGTATGTACAGGAGAGGAGTGTGGAGGGTATGACAGTGGGTAGTATGTACAGGAGAGGAGTGTAGAGGGTATGACAGTGGGCAGTTTGTACAGGAGAGGAGTGTGGAGGGTATGACAGAGGGCAGTATGTACAGGAGAGGATTGTGGAGGGTATGACAGTGGGCGGTATGTAAAGGAGAGGAGTGTAGAGGGTATGACAGTGGGCAGTTTGTACAGGAGAGGAGTGTAGAGGGTATGACAGTGGGCAGTTTGTACAGGAGAGGAGTGTGGAGGGTATGACAGTGGGCAGTTCGTACAGGAGAGGAATGTGGAGGGTATGACAGTGGGCGGTATGTAAAGGAGAGGAGTGTAGAGGGTATGACAGTGGGCAGTTTGTACAGGAGAGGAGTGTAGAGGGTATGACAGTGGGCAGTTTGTACAGGAGAGGAGTGTGGAGGGTATGACAGAGGGCAGTATGTACAGGAGAGGATTGTGGAGGGTATGACAGTGGGCAGTATGTACATTAGAACGTTTTTTGTAACTTTTACAAAAACCAGGACAAGCTTTGAGTGTGACTGATAGTGGTGTAAGATGGATATGATATATTTTGCCGCGTACACACGAGCGGACTTTATGGCAGACTTTGCCCAGCGGACTTTTCGACGGACTTTATGACGGACTTTCCGAATGAACGGACTTGGCTACACACAATCCACCAAAGTCCGTCGAATTCGTACGTGATGACGTACGACCGGACAAAAACAAGGAAGTTTATAGCCAGTAGCCAATAGCTGCCCTAGTGTGGCTTTTTGTCCGTCGAACTAGCATACAGACGAGCGGACTTTTCGACCGGACTCGAGTTCGACGGATAGATTTAAAACATGTTTCAAATCTAAGTCCCTCCGACTTTTGAGAAAACAAAGTCCGCTAGGGCCCACACATGATCGAATTGTCCGACGAAATCCCGTCCGCCGGGCAAAGTCTGCCGTAAAGTCCGCTCGTGTGTACGCAACATATGCCTTTGACGGAAGAGAGATAAAAATGTTCAGAGTTAGTGGGAGAGTGTGTGGGAGTAAGACAATAATGGGGGGTATAGAAGTGTTTGTTTGAAGGTACCCGTATTTCTCTATCAGTGATGTTTTCCAGTGCGGTTTAAGTTTTTTTGATTGAGATGAAGACAGAGTTTCTTTGAAGGTCTTTTAGACTTGTCAAGGGGTTATAAATCCACCAGGATAAGTCGTTCCTATTCTGGAATGCCACAACAAACATCGGAGCCCTTATATTGGAAGTCATAAGGGAGACAGGTGATACAAGGTATATTTAGTACCTATACAGTTATTAGAGGTGAAGGGATTGTACTATAACCATGCAAAATGGAACCAATGTGTGATCAGGAGGCGTTTTATTTATTTAATGGGCTCCCCTGCTGACCACACATTGGTTCCAATTTGGGGCCTTATCCCCCTTACCATTTTTTCACCCAACCTCACCACAGCTTAGAGCAGTGCAGGAATCTCCCAAAAACCCAGACAAGTGTAGCGGTACTCCCCGTAGGAGCTACTTGAATATTTGTACCTGGGTCTCCCACTGATTAATTCACAGCCAGTTACACTGTATTTTCACACAGCCAGGTGCACACACTGGGATGTGTTTTTATGTTTTATTTGGAGAACTTGGATAGGAGAAGGGAATTGGTAGGATACTCCAAATGAACTATGCACAAGCGAGGACAACTCTCTCTGTAGAACTGTGGAGCAGATTATTCTGCTGAAAAATACAGCATTTGTATGGAATGAACAAGTCCCTTTGTAGCAAAAGGGACTCGGTGGACTTTGTTTCTTCAAGACACTTGCCAGTGTCCCCTTTAGGGCACACACCGTCGTCATGTTCTCCAAATGTGTTAAAATAGGTTGCTTGACCCTAAGAAGGGTATACAGCAACCTTATGAATGTGAGTATACGCTTACTATAATTTTTGCTATATCATTTATGTACAACAGAATACTATACTGACTATTATCCATGATTTTCTCCTTGCCTCTGCTCACCTGGAGCAACAATGACTTATGCAGTATGTAATTATTGCCTGTCTCCCATACCATTAGTGAACGGGTGCACTTGAACATGTTGGTGAACACATCACCCCAGAGACGTAACTAGAACCTTCAGGGCCCCGGTGCAAGAAATCATGATGGGCCCACCTGCCCCCCTTCCATCTGAGCCCCGGGCTTCCAATTTTGGGTGGGTGTCCATGAACATCCTAGCAAAACCGAGTTTCCCCTCATGCCCCCTGGGACATGCATCCAGCGCAATCACAGCGGCCCTTTACCATGTGATCAGCTGATCACTAGGGATGGGTAAACGGTTCGGGCCGAACTTTGGTTGTTTGGATGTTCTTCGAACACCGAACAATATGCGGTGTTCGGGGCAAATTCGAAAGCCGCCGGAAAACACAGTTAAAGTCTATGGCACATTAACATGAAAAATCAAAAGTGTTCATTTTAAAAGCTTATATGCAAGTTATTGTCATAAAAAGTGTTTGGGGACCTGGGACTTGCCCCAGGGGACATGGATCAATGCAAAAAAAGTTTTAAAAACGTTTTTTCGGGAGCAGTGATTTTAATAATGCTTGAAGTGAAACACTAAAAGTGAAATATTCCTTTAAATTTCGTACCTGGGGGGTGTCTATAGTATGCCTGTAAAGTGGCGCATGTTTCCCGTGTTTATAACAGTCCCTGCACCAAATTACATTTCTAAAGGAAAAAAAGTGATTTAAAACTACTTGCGACTATAATGAATTGTTGGGTCCCGGCAATACAGTCATTGAAAAAAACGGCATGGGATGCCCCCCAATCCATTACCAGGCCCTTTGGGTCTGGTATGAATATTAAGGGGAACCCCAAACCAAAATTAAAAAA
Source organism: Aquarana catesbeiana (assembly GCF_042186555.1). Taxonomy (NCBI): domain Eukaryota; kingdom Metazoa; phylum Chordata; class Amphibia; order Anura; family Ranidae; genus Aquarana; species Aquarana catesbeiana. Next base: position 5,329,988 of record NC_133331.1, read on the forward strand.
GAAATTGTGTGGGGGTCCCCTCAAATTCCATACCAGGCCCTTCAGGTCTTTTATGGATTTTAAGGGGAACCCCGCGCCAAAATTTTTTTAAAAAATGGCATGGGGTCCCCCCAAAAATCCATACCAGACCCTTATCTGAGCACACAACCTGGCAGGCTGCAGGAAAAGAGGGGGGATGAGAGAGCGCCCCCTCCTGAACCATACCAGGCCACATGCCCTCAATATGGGGAGGGTGCTTTGGGGTAGCCCCCCAAAGCACCTTGTCCCCATGTTGATGGGGACAAGGGCCTCATCCCCACAACCCTTGCCCAGTGGTTGTGGGGGTCTGTGGGCGGGGGGCTTAACGAAATCTGGAAGCCCCCTTTAACAAGGGGACCACCAGATCCCGCCCCACCTGTTTGAAATTGTAACGAGTACATTGTACCCCTACCATTTCACAAAAAAGTTTCAAAATGTTAAAAAACCACAAGACACACTTTGGGACAAGTCCTTTATTAAAAAATAAAAATGTCCCACAAAGTCCATTCATCTTCTTCTCTCGCTCCGCCGACGGACCAAAAAAACCCCGAAGGCCGCCACCGATCCGCCTCCATGGGAGGCTCCCACCATCTGACATGTCCTCGCTGGTGACAATTCTTATATAACTGAGGGCGGGGCCATTCGGTAACGTACCCTGGTGACCCCGCCCCCTCTGACACACGGGGACTTCCCCATGGCTTTCTGGGGCGTCAGAGGTGGCGGGGCCACCAGTTTACGTAAACGGGTGGCCTGCCCCTCTCTGATGCCACGGGAAAGCCATTAGAAAGTCCCCGTGCGTCAGAGGAGGGCGGGGTCACCCGGGTACATCACCGCGTGGCCCCGCCTTCAGTTATATAAGAACTGTCACCTGCGAGGACGCGTCAGATGGTGGGAGCCTCCCATGGAGGCAGATCGGTGGCGGCCTGCAGGTTTTGTTTTTTTTTTTGATCCGTCGGCGGAGCGAGAGAAGAAGATAAATGGACTTTGTGGGACATTTTTATTTTTTTATTTTTTAATAAAGGACTTGTCCCAAAGTGTGTCTTGTGGTTTTTTAACATTTTGACACTTTTTTTGTGAAATGGTAGGGGTACAATGTACCTGTTACCATTTTAAACAGGGGGGCCGGGATCTGGGGGTCCCCTTGTTAAAGGGGCCTTCCAGATTCCGATAAGCCCCCCGCCCACAGACCCCCACAACCACCGGGCAAGGGTTGTGGGGATGAGGGCTTGTCCCCATCAACATGGGAACAAGGTGCTTTGGGGGGCTACCCCAAAGCACCCTCCTCATGTTGAGGGCATGTGGCCTGGTATGGTTCAGGAGGAGGGGGCGCTCTCTTGTGCTCCCATCTTTTCCTGCAGCCTGCCAGGTTGTGTGCTAGGATAAGGGTCTGGTATGGATTTTTGGGGGGACCCCCGCGCCATTTTTTTTTAAATTGGCGCAGGGTTCTCCTTAATATCCATACCAGACCTGAAGGGCCTGGTATGGAATTTGGGGGACCCCCACTCAATTTTGGACTAATGGACTGGGGGGGATCCCATGCCCTTTTTTTCAATGACTTTTATCTGTATTGCCAAGACCCGACAATTCATTATAGCCGCACATACTTTTAAATGACTTTTTTTCCTTTAGAAATGTCATTTTGTGCAGGGACTGTTCTAAACACGGGATAAATGTGCCACTTTACAGGCATACTATAGACAGCCCCCAGGTACGAAATTTAAAGGAATATTTCACTTTTATTGTTTCACTTTAAGCATTATTAAAATCACTGCTCCCGAAAAAACGGCCGTTTTTAAAACTATTTCTTTGCATTGATCCATGTCCCCTGGGGCAGGACCCGGGTCCCCAAACACTTTTTATGACAACAACTTGCATATTAACCCTTAAAATTAGCACTTTTGATTTTTCACGTTCGTGTCCCATAGACTTTAACGGTGTTAACGGTGTTCGAACAAATTTTTTGCCTGTTCGCATGTTCTGCTACGATCTGAACCGGGGGGTGTTCGGCTCATCCCTATTAATCACTTGTAAACAGACTTGCCGGTTATACGCAGCCCTTTCCTCCCACGCTGTGTCTGTGTTAGGAAAGGACTACCATTAACTGCCAAGAATGTTAGTAAATTGTTTACACTAATAATCAGTGCCCCAATCATCAGTGCCATCTATCAGTGATCATCAATGCCACCTATTAGTGCCCATCAATGCTCATCAATTCTGCCTACAAATGTTACCTATCAGTGCTCATTATTGCCACCTATTAGTGCCCATCAATTCTGCCTATTAGCACCACCTATCAGTGCTCATTAATGCTGCCTGAGTTCTGCCTCTCAGTGTACCTCAGTGCCCATCAGTGCAGCCTATGAGTTCTGCCTATCAGTGCTCATCGATGCCCATCAGTGCCACCTATCAGTGCCCATCAATGTCACCTATCAGTGCAGTCTATCAGTGCACATCACTACGGCCTATCTGTGCCCATCAATGCCTCCTATCAGTGCTCATCAATGCCTCTTATCAGTGTCCATCAATGCCTCCTATCAGTGCCCATCAGTGCCTCCTATCAGTGCCCATAAATGCCTCCTATCAGTGTCTTCTATCAGTGCCCATCAGTGCCTTCTATCAGTGCCCATCAGTGCCTTCCATCAGTGCCCATCAGTGCCTTTTATTAGTGCTCATCAGTGCCTTCTATCAGTGCTCATCAGTAAATCCTATCAATACCTCCTATCAGTGCCCACCAGTGCCTCCCATCGGTGCCTTCTATAAGTGCCCATCAGTGCCTTCTATCAGTGCTCATCAGTGAATCCTATCAGTACCCATCAGTGCCTTCTATCAGTGCTCATCAGTGCCTTCTATCAGTGTCCATCAGTGCCTTCTATCAGTGCTCATCAGTGCCTTCTATCAGTGCTCATCAGTGCCTTCTATCAGTGCCCATCGGAGCCTTCTATCAGAGCTCATCAGTGCCTACTATCAGTGCTCAATAAGTGCCTTCTATCAGTGTCCATCAGTACCTTCTATCAGTGCCCATCAGTGCCTTCTATCAGTGCTCAATAAGTGCCTTCTATCAGTGCTCATCAGTGCCTTCTATCAGTGTCCATCAGTGCCTTCTATCAGTGCCCATCACTGCCTTCTATCAGCGCTCATCAGTGCCTTCTATCAGTGCTCAATAAGTGCCTTCTATCAGTGCTCATCTGTGCCTTCTATCAGTGTCCATCAGTGCCTTCTATCAGTGCTTTCTATCAGTGTCCAACAGTGTCCTCTGTCTTCTCAGGACAGCACGGCTCTGAGCGGAGAGCAATTCTTTCATGTAACAGCAGCACAGAGACACCGGCATTGACAGTTCTATTTCCGTCTCCGTCTGTCCTCTCTCACACTGGATGACAGAGGACACAGCTGATCTTCTCCCCCTTCTCCCCCCTCCCCTCTCCTGTGTGCTCAGCAGGAAATGTGAGCTTGTTAGCTTTGCACTTGACTGCCTGCGGAGCACACAAGAGAGGGGAGGGGGGAGAAGGGGGAGCAGATCAGCTGTGCCCTGCGTCATCCCGTGTGAGAGAGGACAGACGGAGGGGGAAATAGAACTATCAATGCCGGTGTCTCTTTGCTGCTGTTACATGAGAGAAATGCTCTCCGCTTATAGCCATGTGAATAGCATCCCCACTGGGCCCCCCCCACAGTGACGGAATGCCAGGGCCCCATCGCAAGTGCGACTGTTGCGACCCTGGTAATTCTGCCACTGCATCACCCCATTGTTGATGGGAGAAAGGTGCTCCATGATCACTTTCTTATTGGATAACTGGAAGTGATTTTTCTGGGAGGTGAAAGGGATTCAGATAGTGGTGTAAAATGGACATGATACCTTTGCTATTGAGGGAAGAGAGACAAACATTAGGAAGAGGATGTGGAAGTATAACAATAATGGTGGGTGTAGAGGTGTTTGATTGGAAGGTACCTGTATCTCCATTTCTGTGATTTTCCTGTGTTGTTTAAGTGTTTTGAATGAGACAAAAACATTCACTTTGAAAGTCTTTTAGACTTGTCAAGATGTAATAAATCTGTCAGGGGAAGCTGTTCCTGTTCTAGATTGCCACAGCTATACTGTAGCATCCTCCTAGATAGGTGCTAGGTAATGTCAATTTAGTTCTGGCTCTCCTGTAATCAGTGGAGCTGCCTGTGATTACTTTGGTCTGCTCTGAGTTTCACAGGCTGAGTTTGACTGTTTCCCCCTGTCTTCTGGATGGTTCTGGAAGATAGTGGGCTGGGAGAGTCAAATTCACAGTATGAATATTTATGTGGATCCAGCCAATCCCTGGGAGAGGGCCCAGATGGTGGCTGGGAGGGAGTATAACTAGTTTGAAGCATGAAGCAGAATATTTCTTCTTGTCCAGGAGGAGATGATCCCAGCCTGAAGGACTACTACCCTTCTGGGTAGTTCAGCTGTGCTTTTCTACTGCTCATCAAGGTCACAGCTTTGCTAGCTGGGGGGGGGTCTATTCTTCTGAGCTTTGCTTGAGATGACTGAAGGACTTTTTGAGGATCTGGTCCAGAGAATTTACTGGAGTCTGAAAGATATTGGAAGGAGGAATCCAACTATCCAAGGACATTAGTGAGTACAGACTGGTGTGTGAGAGCCCATTGACTGTGTGCTGCTACTACCCTATTGACATTGTTCATGGTGTCCCTGCCCCGTTCAGTGCATTATTTGTTACTGCAAGGACTGTGCTCGGTATCTCTAGGAGGAAGATAGGTGTCCTCAAAATACCACTGAACGTTGCTGGAGTATCTCACGGTTACCCCACTCCTACCCCAAGGTGCATTTATTTTGGTCAGATCTACGCATCATACAGTTACTTCTGGTGGCTTGTGAAAGTGTCATTGGCTAACATTTCCAAGGAACAGTTGTGTTATATTTTCCCTTTAGAAACCAAGATGCCTCGAAACTGTGCAAACAACCCAGATAACTTCTGCTACATTTGTGGCAAGGTTTTATTTGTGTCTCGAAAGTGCAGCATGACAGCAGTGGTAAAAAAGGCATACCACCGATAATTTGGATGCAAAATAGGGGATCAAGACAAGAGTTGGGCCCCTCATGATTGTTGCATTACATGTGCAACTTATCTGTGTCATTGGCTAAACAAAAAGAAAAAGTCCATGCCTTTCACAGTCCCAATGGTGTGGAGGGAACCTGAAAATGTTACATGAAAACCATTAAATGAAAGGAAAGTTATGTTATTGGTATCAAAAATATACATTTATAATGATTGGTGTGGCACCATTCTCAATGCTATATCACATTTTGCAGAAAAGTTATGAAATCTAATCGCACATCCCCCTCGTAATTTTGAATTATTTTGATGCAATTTTGGCCTGAAACTGTATCTTGGAAACTGGATCCAATTAATACTCAGGGCTTAATTTTCCTTTATTAGTGATCAAATTCTGGTAAAATGTAGCTACTTTCAATTCCAAGGCTTCACTAGGGTATCAAAGAGGCTTTGATCAAACTGCCTGACCACTACTCCCCGCCACTTATAATAAAATTGATCAGACGTGACACCGACTGAAGTTTTAATGGCCATAGCAGCCTTTTATTAACCAAATATAAATAACATATTAAACATATTAACATATGAACATCAGACAGTATTCAAGGGGCCCCATGGTCCTTGTGGGCAAGCACTACAAATACCTGCATAACCACAAAAGTTTCGGTTCCGATTAATGGTAAAACACCCTATTGAATAGGCACCACATCCCTGAAAATGGTTATAAATGGCAAGGAAAATGAAGGGATTTTAACGGTGCAAATAAACTGAACATAGAAAATGTAAAAAAACTAAATTTAAATTAAACCATTAAAAAACATACAATTTGTACATAATTCATAAAATCCCAATATTGATATAGTTACAGTGGTCAAGTGGGATATGAGTGTACATTTATTTTGAAAGATGATATAGTTGCATACTAGCCCGACATGTTTCGCAGTGTCGCTTTTTCAAGGGATATGCAAACTGAAAGGTGATATCATCCAACACTCCTATAATTTCTAAAAAGATAGAAAATTACAAAATAACATTCATTGTGAGTCACAAGAAAATACAAATATACATAATTGTTAAACAAAAACAAGCGCAGTGTCTTCTCTGAAACAGCACTAATAAGGTGCTTACCCCTATATATGACCCACGGCTCGGTCAGTCCCCGCATACACCAACCAATACTGGAACACCGATAGGGCCAAATGTGCAACCACAGGGGACAGAAGGGTAAAACTATATGTGGGACAAAAAATGCAGTGTATCAAGATGGACTATTTGTTGATATAGAGGAAGTAAATGTATATCTAAATACATATATCAATAAAGTGAAGTACTTGTTTTTGTAAACTTATTATGGTTCTAGTAAAACTCGCAGGAAGTGCACAAAGAGGGAACTAGTAAGCTCAAAAACAAGGAGCTATTAAGTACTTACTCTATATATTATTCAAAGCAAAGCCTGTAGAGTGGAGGCGATCTTCAAAACACCTGCTAGTGGTAGTTACAGGGGATGATTCAGTAATGCTGATGAATGAAACAAAATTTGTATATATATGTATAGGGATTAATTGAAAATAAAAAATGAAATAATAAGATAATAAAAATGAAGAATGAAACTCTGCTGAGAATAGCAAGATTTGAAGGACTAAAGGGTATAATAAAACGTAGCCTAGAGATCATAGAGTGATTGGCAGTGGCGGAATTACCGTGGTCGCAACAGTCGCAGTCAGTGGCGGAATTACCGGGGTCGCAACAGTCGCAGTTGCGACGGGGTAAGGCATTCCGCCACTGTGGGGGGGGGCCCAGCGGGGTTGCTCCTCACAGCGCTCCTAGGCTGAGCGTGTCTCTCATCTAACAGCAGAGAGACACCGGCATTGTTTGTTTTATTTCCCTGCTCTCCGTGTGTCCTCTCGCACTTCATGACAGGACACACAGCTGATCTCCCCCCTCCCCTCTCCTATGTGCTCACACTTGACTGCCCGCGGAGCACATAGGAGAGGGGAGGGGGGAGATCAGCTGTGTGTCCTGTCATGCCGTGCAAGAGAGAGGACACACGGAGAGCAGGGAAATAAAACAAACAATGCCGGTGTCTCTCTGCTGTTAGATGAGAGACACACAGGCGTACAGCGGAGCGGACCGAAGCCGCCTCCCCCTCCTCTCTGGTTACAGAGGGGGAGGAAGAGGAGTCCGAGGGAGAACGCTGTTCTGAGGTCTGTAAAGTTTGTATGCAAATAGACATGTGCTGGGGGGAACACTCTGGGGTGGGGGTCTGCACTGAGGGGGGTCTGCATTGATGAGGTGGGGGTCTGCACTGAGGGGGGTCTGCATTGATGAGGTGGGGGTCTGCACTGAGGGGGGTCTGCATTGATGGAGGGAGGGGGGTCTGCACTGATTGGGGTCTGCATTGATGGGGGGTCTGCACTGAGGGGGGGTGTGTGCTAATGGAGGGGGGTGGTCTGCAATGAGGGGGGTGGTCTGCATTGTGTGGGGCCTGCACTGATGGAGGGGGGTCTGTAATGAGGGAGGTGTGAACTGATGTAGGGGGGGGTCTGCAATGAGGGAGGGGAGGTCTGCACTGATGGAGGGGGGTCTGTACTGAGGGGGGGATGTGAACTGATGGAGGGGGGGTCTGCAATGAGGGAGGGGAGGTCTGCACTGATGGAGGGGGGTCTGTACTGAGGGGGGATGTGAACTGATGGAGGAGGGTCTGCACTGATGGAGGGGAGGTCTGCACTGATGGAGGGGGGGTCTGTACTGAGGGGGGGATGTGAACTGATGGAGGGGGGTCTGCACTTATGGAGGGGAGGTCTGCACTGATGGAGGGGGTCTGTACTGAGGGGGGATGTGAACTGATGGAGGGGGGATCTGCACTGATGGAGGGGAGTTCTGCACTGATACAGGGGGGTCTGCAATGATGGAGGAGAGGTCTGCACTGATGGAGGGGGGTCTACACTGGGGTCTATAGTGATAGAGGGGGGTCTATACTGATAGATGAGGGTCTGCACTGAGGGGGTCTATACTGATAGATGGGGGTCTGCACTAAGGGGTTCTACACTGATAGATGGGAGTCTATGCTGATAGAGGGAGGCTATACTGATGGATGGGGTCTGTACTTAGTGAGGAGGATCTATACTGCGAGAGGGGGGTCTGTACTTAGTGGGGGGTCTATACTTAGAGGGGGGTGTGCAGTTAGTGGAGGGGGGTCTGTACTGAGGGGGGGCTATAGTTGGTGGAGGGGGGGTGACACCAATTTTTTCCTCACCGTATGACACCAACCCTAGTGATGCCACTGGAGAGACACGCTCTCCACTCAGAGCCGTGCTGTCCTGAGAAGACAGAGGACTCTGATAGAGGACTCTGATGGGCACTGAGAGGGGGCACTGATAGGATTTACTGATGAGCACTGAAGGGGAGGCACTGATAGGGGACACCGATGAGAGGCACTGATAGGGGACACCGATGGGAGGCACTGATAGGGGACACTGATGGGAGGCACTGATAGGGGACACCGATGGGAGGCACTGATAGGGGACACTGATGGGCACGGAAGGTAGGCACTGATAGGGGGCACTGATGGGAGGCACTGGTGGGCAATGGTAGGAGGCACTGATGGGGGGCACTGAGAAGGCACTAGGGGGCACTGATAGGGGGCACTGATGGGAGGCACTGATAAGATTTACTGATGAGCATTGATAGGGGGCACCGATGGGAGGCACCAATGGGATTTACTGATGAGCACTGAAGGGAGGCACTGATAGGGGGCACTGATAGGGGCACTGATAGGAGGCACTGAAAGGGGGCACTGATAGGCTGCACTGATAGGAGGCATTGATAGGCATTGATGAGCACTGATAGGCAGAACTCATAGGCTGCACGGATGGGCACTGAGGAACACTGATAGGCAGAACTAAGGCAGTATTGATGGGCACTGATGGGTAGTATTGAAGAGTACCGATAGGTGGCATGGATGGACGCTGCAATAATGAGCACTGATAGGTGGTGCTGATAGGCAGATTTGATGGGCACTAATAGGCAGCATTAATGAGCACTGATAGATAACACTTGTAGGCGGCATTGATGGGCACTGATAGGTGGCATTGATGGGCACTGATAGATGGCACTGATGATTGGGGCACTGATTATCAGTGTAAACAATTTACTGACATTCTTGACAGTTAATGGCAGTCCTTTCCTCACACAGACATAGCACGGGAGGAAAGGGCTGCGGATAACCGGCAAGTCTGTTTACATGTGATCAGCTGATCACATGGTAAAGGGCCTCTGTGATTGCACTGGATGCACGTCCCAGGGGGGATGCGGGAAGCACGGTTTTGGGAGGATGTCCATGGATGCCCTCCCAAAATTTGAAGCCTGGAGCTCGGATGGAAGGGGGGTGGCCATCATTGTTTCTTGCACCGGGGCCCTGAAGGTTCTAGTTACGCCTCTGGTGATTGGGATTAGGTATGAATCATTCAGTATAAATAACTGGATGGTAATAGACACATTGTCTCAATTAGTACATATGAAAAGGCAAATCAACGAGTTAGGTGCTTTTTGCACTAAGTATGAAGGACAATTTGGTACTAAGTAGCAGATGAATAAACTGAAAGTAAAAAAGACGGCTGGTTTTAGAGCAGTGTGTGGTAAACTTACCAGTCACTGACACTGCTAGGGAATGAGTTCCACCCTCCGGCTCTGGCAGATTGCACTGTTAGATTGGCCGGCTTATGTGCACAAAAAGCACCTAACTCGTTGATTTGCCTTTTCATATGTACTAATTGAGACAATGTGTCTATTACCATCCAGTTATTTATACTGGATGATTCATACCTAATCCCAATCACTCTATGATCTCTAGGCTACGTTTTATTGTACCCTTTAGTCCTTCAAATCTTGCTATTCTCAGCAGAGTTTCATTCTTCATATTTATTATTTTATTATTTCATTTTTTATTTTCAATTAATACATATATATACAAATTTTGTTTCATTCATCAGCATTACTGAATCATCCCCTGTAACTACCACTAGCAGGTGTTTTGAAGATCGCCTCCACTCTACAGGCTTTGCTTTGAATAATATATAGAGTAAGTACTTAAAGCGGGGTTCCACCCAAATTTTGAACATTATCTCTATGCATTCTCTTCCTTGCCTAGATGCTGACATGCTGTGTAAAAAAATTTAAATCGCCGTAATTACCTTTTTTTTTCTAATCTTCTGAGCACTTCCTGGTTTTCCTCCCATGGGAGTAGGCGTGTTTCTAGCCTCTCCCAGACCTCCCACAGTCCCCTGGGAGCTAGTCTCAGGCTTCCCAGCATGCATTGTGCAACAGCGTCATCACAACATCTCGGTGAATGCTGGGAGCACAGCATTCACCGCATCCAGGAAATACATGCTTGTGGGCTTCAAATGGCCACAATGAAGATGGAAACCGCCATAAGTGAATTTTATAAGTTATTCTTTACAACGAAATCGGACACAGGCGGACTTATTACACAGAACATGTGAGCAGATAATCATGAGAAGAAAAGTTTGTGAATGAACTCCAAAAAAAAAAACGATAGATAGGTGGACCCCCGCTTTAATAGCTCCTTGTTTTTGAGCTTACTAGTTCCCTCTTTGTGCACTTCCTGCGAGTTTTACTAGAACCATAATAAGTTTACAAAAACAAGTACTTCACTTTATTGATATATGTATTTAGATATACATTTACTTCCTCTATATCAACAAATAGTCCATCTTGATACACTGCATTTTTTGTCCCACATATAGTTTTACCCTTCTGTCCCCTGTGGTTGCACATTTGGCCCTATCGGTGTTCCAGTATTGGTTGGTGTATGCGGGGACTGACCGAGCCGTGGGTCATATATAGGGGTAAGCACCTTATTAGTGCTGTTTCAGAGAAGACACTGCGCTTGTTTTTGTTTAACAATTATGTATATTTGTATTTTCTTGTGACTCACAATGAATGTTATTTTGTAATTTTCTATCTTTTTAGAAATTATAGGAGTGTTGGATGATATCACCTTTCAGTTTGCATATCCCTTGAAAAAGCGACACTGCGAAACATGTCGGGCTAGTATGCAACTATATCATCTTTCAAAATAAATGTACACTCATATCCCGCTTGACCACTGTAACTATATCAATATTGAGATTTTATGAATTATGTACAAATTGTATGTTTTTTAATGGTTTAATTAAAATTTAGTTTTTTTACATTTTCTATGTTCAGTTTATTTGCACCGTTAAAATCCCTTCATTTTCCTTGCCATTTATAACCTGCATAACCACCATTTTTAGGCTTCCGGACGCAGAAAGCACTGATTCGCAGACAAAACAACATTGCAAGTACCACCAGCCAGAATAATGGGAGCCGTACCTAAGACGGGTCCCTACAAATGTACCTTTTGCCCCTAATCATAACACATTCATGTACCTCGTGCCCCCGCCACAACGCATAAACATAAGACCTTATGTTTGTGCACCCCTCCACACTCGCAGGGCCCTCTGAATGCCATCCTGCAAGCCCAGGCACCACATGTCAATCCTGCCTGCATTGAGGTGCACACCGTCACCCCGCAAATACTGCCAAAAATCTTTTTCCATTACCACATGCCTAACTGTCAAAATGACAAAATGAGTCACTTCCCTATTGGTCTTAATCCGGGCCTTGTTCACGCTTTCAACTGAACGCGCTATACGCCACCGAGTGCGTGCCACCATATCAGACCAAACAAGTCTGGGTAAAAAGAACGTAATTGTAAAAAATCAAACTTAATGTCCTGGATCAATTCCCTCACAGAGCGCAGACCTAGGTCATCCCCCCCCCAGCATGCACCAGCAGGATGTCAGGTGCTCAGTCCAGTCAAGCAAATCAGTGAACCTCGGCCACCACTCGACTCCACAGCATGCCGGGCACCCCGATCCAGCGCACCATGGCTACATCCCTGGAAAACACCAGCTGACATCTATTCGGTCTTACAGCCGTCCTCCTGGCACCCTAGGTGACATAAGAGTGCCCCAAGATCCATATTAGACAAGGGGCTTCTCCTGAAACTAAACACAACAAAGCAGCGTGCATAGCAGTCACTGCCTTGCAAACCACCATACAAATAACTAGGGACGAGCTTTATGTTCGAGTCGAACATGAGTTCCACTTGAACATTGGCTGTTTGCCCGTTCGCCGAATAGCGAACAATTTGGGGTGTTCGCGGCAAATTCAAAAGCCGCGGAACACCCTTTAAAAGTCTATGGGAGAAATCAAAAGTGCTAATTTTAAAGATTAATATGCAAGTTATTGTCATAAAAAGTGTTTGGGGACTCGGGTCCTGCCCCAGGAGACATGTATCAGTGCAAATAAAAGTTTTAAAAACGGAAGTTTTTTCGGGAGCAGTGATTTTAATAATACCTAAAGTGAAACAATAAAAGCAAAATATTCCTTTAAATTTTGTACCTGGGGGTGTCTATAGTATGCCTGTAAAGTAGCGCATGTTTCCCGTGTTTAGAACAGTCCCTGCACAAATATAATGAATTGTCGGGTCTCGGCAATACAGATAAAAGTCATTGAAAAAAATGGCATGGGATTCCCCCACAGTCCATTACCAGTCCCTTTGGGTCTAGTATGAATATTAAGGGGAACCCCGAACCAAAATTTTTTAAAAAATGGCGTGGGGGTCCCCCCAAAAATCCATACCAGACCCTTATCCGAGCACGCAACCTGGCAGGCCGCAGGAAAAGAGGGGGGGTGAGAGAGCGCCCCCCCCTCCTGAACCGTACCAGGCCACATGCCCTCAACATGGGGAGGGTGCTTTGGAGTAGCCCCCCAAAGCACCTTGTCCCCATGTTGACGGGGACAAGGGCCTCATCCTCACAACCCTTGCCCGGTGGTTGTGGGGGTCTGTGGGCGGGGGGCTTATCGGAATCTGGAAGCCCCCTTTAAAAAGGGGACCCCCAGATCCCGGCCTCCCCCTGTGTGAAATGGTAACAGGGTACAAATGTACCCCTACCATTTCACAAAAAAAGTGTCATAATGGTAAAAATGACAAGACACGGCTTGGCACAAGTCCTTTATTAAAAAATAAAAAAATAAAAGTGTCCCACAAAGTCTTCTTCTTCTTCTCTCGCTCTGCCAATGGACTGAAAAAGAAAAATAAAAAAACAAAAAGCCGCATGACCCGCCTCCATTGGAGGCACCCGCCGTATAGCGCGTCCTCGCAGGTGACAGTTCTTTTATAACTTCTTCTCTTGTTCCACCGATGCACCAACCCGCCTCCATGGGAGGCACCCGTAGGTGACAGTTCTTTTATAACTGAGGGCGGGGCCACACAGTGACGTCCCCTGGTGACCCCGCCCCTTCTGACGCACAGGGACATCCCTATGGCTTCCCTGTAGCGTCAGAGGGGGCGGGGCCACCCGGTGACGTAACTGGGTGACCTGGCCCCCCTCTGATGCTACGGGGAAGCCATAGGGATGTCCCCGTGCATCAGGGGGGACGGGTTGACCCCGCCCCCCTCTGACACTACAGGAAAGCCATAGGGTTATCCCCGTGCATCAGAGGGGGGGCGGGGTCACCTGGGGACGTCACTGTGTGGCCCCACCCTCAGTTATAAAAGAACTGTCACCTGCGAGGACGCGCTATACGGCGGGTGCCTCCCATGGAGGCGGGTCATGCGGCTTTTTGTTTTTCTTCTTCTTTTTCAGTCCATTGGCGGAGCGGGAGAAGAAGAAGACTTTGTGGGACACTTTTATTTTTTTATTTTTTAATAAAGGACTTGTCCCAAGCCGTGTCTTGTCATTTTTACCATTATGACACTTTTTTTGTGAAATGGTAGGGGTACATTTGTACCCTGTTACCATTTCACACGGGGGGAGCCCTGGATCTGGTTCTTGTTAAAGGGGGCTTCCAGATTCCGATAAGCCCCCCCCGCCCACAGACCCCCACAACCACCGGGCAAGGGTTGTGAGGATGAGGCCCTTGTCCCCGTCAACATGGGGACAAGGTGCTTTGGGGGGCTACCCCAAAGCACCCTCCCCATGTTGAAGGCATGTGGCCTGGTACGGTTCAGGAGGGGGGGGCGCTCTCTCATCCCCCCCCCTCTTTTCCTGCGGCCTGCCAGGTTGCGTGCTCGGATAAGGGTCTGGTATGGATTTTTGGGGGGACCCCACGCCATTTTTATAAAAATTTTGGTTCGGGGTTCCCCTTAATATTCATACCAGACCCAGAGGGACTGGTAACGGACTGTGGGGGAATCCCATGCCATTTTTTTCAATGAATTTTATGTGTATTGCCGGGACTGACAATTCATTATAGCTGCAAGTAGTTTTAAATGACTTTCTTTTCCTTTAGAAATGTCATTTTGCTCTCGGACTGTTGTAAACGCGGGAAACACGCGCCACTTTACAGGCTATAGACTATAGACACCCCCCCAGGTACGAAATTTAAAGGAATATTTCACTTTTATTGTTTCACTTTAAGCATTATTAAAATCACTGCTCCCGAAAAAAACTCAGTTTTTAAAACTTTTTTTTTTGCATTGCTACATATGCCCTGGGGCAGGACCCAGGTCCCCAAACACTTTTTTTGACAATACCATGCATATAAGCCTTTAAAATTAGCACTTTTGAATATTCATGTTCGTGTCCCATAGACTTTAACGGTGTTAACGGTGTTCGAACAAATTCGCATGTTCGTACACATTTTTTGCCTGTTCGCATGTTCTGCTGCGAACCGAACCGGGGGGTGTTTGGCTAATCCCATTGGCTCACAAAGCACACACCCCCACAGGCAATCATAACAGGTGAGGTCGTACATACAGTCGGTAGCGCACAGACTCCCAGCAGCCAATGCGTCTAAACCACCCTGTCGCTCGGGCCCCACCTAGCCGCCTCCGTCGCTGCCCCAATCTGGAAGGAAGCATAATCAGTGGATCAAAGGCCCAATGCCGCTAAGCATTTACAGAACACCGACACAAACCTGAAGTGGGATGAAGCAGAGCCATCCACATGCCGCAATACAGGGCCATCTCGGCCCTGTCGCAGCAACATAAATTGGGACAGTGTCCGAAGCAGGCACACGTCCGAACCGGAACAGAAAACAACTCCACTGTTGACCCCCAACCAACCACAGCCATTTGAACATCAGCACATAGCAGACTATCGGCTGACCGCATGGAGGTGCTAACAAGTTCACCAATGCACAACGCCCCAAAAAACACCAAAATAAATGCTGCCTGAAATAAGACTGCCTCAGTCGCAGAAAAACAAATAGAAGGAAGCACCCGAGCCACCAAGAATAACAAATTATAAGACACCGGCTTCCTGCCATCCACAGGTCTACAGCTCCTCCTGTATCCACGCACGGCCTGCCGCATTAAAAAAATCCTTAGTATGATCACAACGACCCAACAGCTTTAACAGAAATGCCAAACCTGCCAACTTCCAGGTTCAAGGAAGACACGGACACCTGATCTTCCACATTACGGCCAATGAAATACAGCACCACCAACCGGACGTTATCCTCTGAAACAACACCACCCACTCCTTGCACCATGGCAAAATATTCCTCCCACACACGCAAATAAAATTACCAAGTAGTCTCACTCACTCTCAAGATGAATCAATGATGCCATCAACCCAAGGAAATCTTCCACAGCCATACTGGAAAAGGAACTCCATGTTGCTCCACTCCCAATGCCAACATACAGAATCTGTCCCACTGAAACCGAGAAAGAGAATTGGTGCAACCCCAACATGCACAGAGTACATAAAAGCATTCAAACGCAAACAGGATGAAGCAAACGGATCACCTGTGGAGAAGATGCTGCAACACTATTAATGACCTCTACCACACCCAAATTGTCACCCAAATTGTCACAATGAAAACGTATCCCCTTGTTACAGAAAAACTTACCTCGCAATTTCACCGCCAGCACGATGGGGAACAGTTCCAAGAGGACCAGATTCCTACCGAACCCCACCTCTAGCCACTCCAAAGGCCAGGGGCCTGCACGCCAACGACCTTGGAAATACGCACCATAACCTGCTTATCCAGTGGCATCCGCGAAGACTTCTATTTTGCAAATATTGATCACACCCTCCATCCACACTGACCTCCCGTTGTAAGTATCCAGAAATTGTTCAAACACTAACAAGTCCTCGTGTTCCCAGGTCAACTGAACGTGGTGACCTGGAGCTCGCAACCCCGCCTTGGCCAGTGCAAGCTGTCGATTAAACACCCTGTCCATTGGCATAATCCTGCAGGCAAAGTTAAGCTTGCCCAACAGAGACTGCAGCTGACGCAAGGTAATCTTGTGACCTTGCTGGGCTGAATCCACAAGTTTTGCCTCTGGGAGACGACACTCCATAGCCTCCATGTCAATCAAGATGCCTAAAAAACTAAACACAGTGGAAGGTCCCTCTGTCTTGTCAGAGGCCAAAGCAAACCCAAAAAAACTCTGTCATATGCCGGACTGTGGCTAACAAGGTACGACAAATGCTAGCATTCACCGGGCCAGTGAATAAAAAATCATCCAAGTAGTGGATGATGGAATGAAGGCCAGACACCTTGAGCACCACCCAATCCAGGAAGGTGCTGAATGTCTCAAATAAAGAACAGACAACGGTCAACAAACAGGCAACAAACAGGCAACAGGCAACAAACAGAAAGCAGCTTCCACATCCTTCTTGGACAAGAGAGAACTCTGACCGTATTAACGAACCCAGCGAACCACTGCATCAAATGAAGTATATGAAACTGAACACAAAGTTGAATCAATAGCTTCATTGACAGAACCACACTGCGGGTAGGATAAATGAATTATCAGGCATAATTTTTTAGGTTCCTTTTTAGGAACCACACCCAAAGGAGAAACCACAGAACCATCCAAAGGAGGGTCCTTGAATGAACCGGCCATACGCCCCAATCCAACCTCCTTCAATAATTTAGCCCATGGCTAGCTGTGAACCCACCGGCAGTGCTGCCAGCTGCTCCTGGTAAGCGATAGATGCAGGGGAGATGGTGCAGAGGGCAGAAGTTGTCCCGCCCAGGCTCTCTTCCGACTAAACTTCTCCCAAACCTTCCCATGTTCCAACTCCTGAAACCCCACCTGCTCCTGCCTTTTTATCAATGCGGTTAGTACCACCTTTCTCCCATTACTTTTATCTCAGCATGACTCCTCCTATGCTCAAACCCCTTCTAACCCAGTCATGTTGGCCCTGCGTCTAGGTTTTTTCCTTCTTTACTCCCGGCCTCCCTTTCTTCTTGTAGACCAGTTCTATTAAAAAGAATACCCCTAGATTGTTTGCTGAGCTACACAGTTACAAGTTCATCTAGTTCAACAAATAAAAAATCGTACGATCCCATATACACAATCCTATACCCACAGTTGATCCAGAGGAAGGTGAAAAACCCCAGAAAAGCATGATCCAATTTGCTACAACAAGGAAAAAAAATCCTTCCTGATCCCCCGAGAGACAATCTGATTTTCCCTGGATCAACTTTACCTATAATTGTTAGTATTCAGTTATATTCTGTACATTTAGGAAAGAATCCAGATCTTTTTTTAAAGCAATCTACTGAGCTGGCCAGAACCACCTCTGGAGGGAGTCTATTCCACATTTTCACAGCTCTAACATATCCCCCTTATGTATTTATACATGGAGATCATATCCCCCCTTATGTATTTATACATGGAGATCATATCCCCCCTTATGTATTTATACATGGAGATCATATCCCCCTTATGTATTTGTAGCAATAACTCTCGGTGGAGCTGCTGGTTTAAGCGGGCTTGTTACCTTCACTCTCCTTCCCTCTGTTTCACCGGCACCGGGTCTAGGGTTCCGTTGAGTTTACCTCTGGACGACACACGCACCAACACTTGAGTACGTTTTCAATGCTTTATTAAACCATCAACGAAGGAAGTAGCAGGAAAGAGGCAGAAGGAAAACCGCAGAGGAAAACTCAAATACCTTTTTAGTAAGATTCTTGACAAATGTCCTTTGGGGTTGGATATTTCAGTAGAATGCACTCCCTTGGTGGGATACGCTCCTTGCACGCCTGGATAGGCCTCTCTCACTAGCCTAGCAGCCCGTACGTAGCACGAACAAATGTCTCTGCCACAGACTTGTTTGGGATGAACCCGTACCATCCTCTGCCACAGGATGTATTGTTTTTTTTGTGGTGAAAGTCAGTCACAGTGCTTGAACCTTTAAGCCAACCCGGCAACACTATGCTGTATAATCACTTTAGGATCCGTCCTCCAACCGAGTCACCAGGCCCCTCTCCAGACCAGCACGCTGCATGATCCTTCCATGACGGGTCCTCCCCTGGGATCTTCTCGGTTGTCCAGCTTCTTTCCTCTGGATAGACAGCTCAGCACCATTCCTCGGCCGCTGTGGTAGGCCCCAGACTGGCTTCTGGGCCCACCCCTGTGCCACAGCAACATGGGCCTCCGGAATGGAGGACCACGAGATAGCTCTCTAACGCATACCTGTCGGCCAGGAGAACCCCAGAATATGGCGTCTGTCCCATAAATACCCTCACCCAGAATGCAACTCGGAGGACCACCTCCACCGAGTTGTCCCCGGGATAGAAGAGCATCCATATGCTTAGACACGTTGCCCTTCCAACACCAGCCAGCGGTAACAGCGACACCCACGGCTCAGTATGGAACCACACACAACGTCAACCAAGCTGGAACAGAGGCAAATCTATCCTTCCTAACGAACAAATTACTAAATTTACCTATCAGATGGTAGATCGCAAATCTACCAGCACTACATATTTATACATGGAGATCATTTCCCCCCTTATGTAATTATACATGGAGATCATATCCCCCCTTATGTATTTATATATGGAGATCATATCCCCCCTTATGTATTTATATATGGAGATCATATCCCCCCTTATGTATTTATACATGGAGATCATATCCCCCTTATGTATTTATACATGGTGATCATATCTCCCCTTATGTATTTATACATGGAGATCATATCCCCCCTTATGTATTTATACATGGAGATCATATCCCCCCTTATATATTTATACATAGAGATCATATCCCCCTTATGTATTTATACATGGAGATCATATCCCCTCTTATATATTTATACATGGTGATCATATCCCCCCCTTATGTATTTATACATAGAGATCATATCCCCCTTATGTATTTATACATGGTGATCATATCCCCTCTTATATATTTATACATGGTGATCATATCCCCCTTAGTCTCCTGTTCTCAGGAGAATAAATTCAGTTCCTCTAATCTTTCCTCATAGCTGAGCTCCTCCATGCCTCTTATCAGTTTGGTTGCTCTTCTCTGCACTTTCTCCAGTCCCCTGATATCCTTTCTGAGAACTGGAGCCCAAAACTGAACTGCATATTCCAGATGAGATCTTACTAATGATTTGTACAGATGATGTCTCTCTCTCTGGAGTCCATACCTCTCTTATACAAGAAAGGACTGCTCATTTTGGAAACCTCAGCTTGCATGCGATTATTGAGCTTATGATCTACCAAAACCCCCAGATCCTTCTCCACCCTTGACTCCCCCAGATCCTTCTCCACCATTGACTCTACCAGTTGTACTCCCCCTAGTATGTATGATGCATATTCTTAGCCGTGAAGTGCAGAACTTTACATTTATCAACATTAAACCTCATCTGCCGCATAGTCGCCCAACTAAACAGTGCATTGAGGTCGGCTTGAAAGTTGGAGACATACTGTAAGGACGTTATTCCATCTGCAAAGACTGAAATCCCAGACCCTATGTAATTTATATCGATGTTAAAGAGTAAGCGTCCCAACATTGAACCTTGGGGTACACCACTGATAACCTTAGACCATTCAGAGTAAGAATCATTAACCACTACTCTCTGAATTCTTTCTTTTAGCCAGTTTTCTATCCATTTACAAACTGATCTTTCCAACCTTACACCAGTGCACAAAGCAAGGTTCATAAACACGTGGATGAGCGAGTTTGGGGTGGAAGAACTTGACTGGCCTGCACAGAGTCCTGACCTCAACTCTGATAGAACACCTGTGGGTTGAATTAGAGTGGAGACTGCAAGCCAGGCCTTCTCGTCCAACATCAGTGCCTGACCTCACAAATGCGCTTCTGGAAGAATGGTCAAACATTCCCATAGACACCCTCCTAAACCTTGTGGACGGCCTTCCCAGAAGAGTTGAAGCTGTTATAGCTGTAAAGGGTCTCCAATATTGAACCCTACGGACTAAGACTGGGATGTCATTAAAGTTCATGTGTGTAAAGGCAGGCGTCCCAATACTTTTGACAATATAGTGTGTGTGTGTGTGTATATGTATATATATATATATATATATACACACACACACAGAGGGGACGGAAAGTATTCAGACCCCCTCACATTTTTCACTTTTTGTTATATTGCAGCCATTTGCTAGAATCATTTATGTTCATTTTTTTCCTCATTAATGTACACACAGCACCCCATATTGTACACACAGCCCCCCATATTGTACACACAGCCCCCCATATTGTACACACAGCACCTCATATTGTACACACAGCACCCCATATTGTACACACAGCCCCCCATATTGTACACACAGCACCCCATATTGTACACACAGCACCCCATATTGTACACACAGCACCCCATATTATACACACAGCCCCCCATATTGTACACACAGCACCCCATATTGTACACACAGCACCTCATATTGTACACACAACACCCCATATTGTACACACAACACCCCATATTGTACACACAGCACTCCATATTGTACATACAGCACCTCATATTGTACACACAGCCCCCCATATTGTACACACAGCACCTCATATTGTACACACAGCCCCCCATATTGTACACACAGCACCTCATATTGTACACACAGCCCCCCATATTGTACACACAGCACCTCATATTGTACACACAGCACCCCATATTGTACACACAGCACCCCATATTATACACACAGCCCCCCATATTGTACACACAGCCCCCCATATTGTACACACAGCCCCCCATATTGTACACACAGCACCCCATATTGTACACACAGCACCCCATATTATACACACAGCACCCCATATTGTACACACAGCACCCCATATTATACACACAGCCCCCCATATTGTACACACAGCACCCCATATTGTACACACAGCCCCCCATATTGTACACACAGCCCCCCATATTGTACACACAGCACCCCATATTATACACACAGCACCCCATATTGTACACACAGCACCCCATATTGTACACACAGCCCCCCATATTGTACACACAGCCCCCCATATTGTACACACAGCACCCCATATTATACACACAGCACCCCATATTGTACACACAGCACCCCATATTGTACACACAGCACCTCATATTGTACACACAGCACCCCATATTGTACACACAACACCCCATATTGTACACACAGCTCCCCATATTGTACACACAACACCCCATATTGTACACACAGCTCCCCATATTGTATACACAACACCCCATATTGTACACACAGCTCCCCATATTGTACACACAGCCCCCCATATTGACAGAAAAACACAGAATTGTTGACATTTTTGCAGATTTATTAAAAAAGAAAAACTGAAATATCACATGGTCCTAAGTATTCAGACCCTTTGCTGTGACACTCATATATATACCGTATTTATCGGCATATAACACGCACTTTTTTCAGGGGAAAATCAGGGGAAAATCGTGGGTGCGTGTTATAGGCCGATACGTCACTTTTTGTTCGGATCGGAGCGATCGCGGCTTTTGCCGCGATCGCCGCTGATATACACAGCCGTGTGTAAATTCAAATATGGCGCCGAGACTGCAGAGACTCGGCGGAGCGGAGATACACATACCCGAGAGTCCTCGGCTTTTCTCGGCGCTGCTCACAGTCCCGCCCAGTCCCGCCATTGGACCTGTGTTATGTCCACCATAGGGTGGGACTGGGCGTGACTGTGAGAGGCGCCGAAAAAAGCCGAGGACTCTCGGGTATGTGTATCTCCGCTCTGCCGAGTCCCTGCAGTCTCGGCGCCATATTTGAATTTACACACGGCTGTGTATGTCAGCAGGGATCGCGGCGAGCAATGGGGCAAGGCTGCACTGGGGCACAGATGCACTGAAAAGGCTGCAATGGACACTGGGGCAAGGCTGCACTGACACTGACAAGGCTGCAGATGGACACCGATAACGATGCATTGATGGGCATTTTAATGTAAGTTTTTCTTCCTTAAACTTTACTCCTAAAAGTTTTTTTCCTTAAAATTCCCTCCTAAACTTGGGGTGCGTGTTATACGCCAGCGCGTGTTATACGCCGATAAATACGGTAACTCAGGTGCTGTCCATTTCTTCTGATCATCCTTGAGATGGTTCTACACCTTCATTTGAGTCCAGCTGTGTTTGATTATACTGATTGGACTTGATTTGGAAAGCCACACACCTGTCTATATAAGACCTTACAGCTCACAGTGCATGTCAGAGCAAATGAGAATCATGAGGTCAAAGGAACTGCCTGAAGAGCTCAGAGACAGAATTGTGGCAAGGCACAGATCTGGCCAAGGTTACAAAAAAATTTCTGCTGCACTTAAGGTTCCTGAGAGCACAGTGGCCTCCATAATCCTTAAATGGAAGACGTTTGGGAGGACCAGAACCCTTCCTAGAGCTGGCCGTCCGGCCAAACTGAGGTATCGGGGGAGAAGAGCCTTGGTGAGAGAGGTAAAGAAGAACCCAAAGATCACTGTGGCTGAGCTCCAGAGATGCAGTCAGGAGATGGGAGAAAGTTGTAGAAAGTCAACCATCACTGCAGCCCTCCACCAGTCAGGGCTTTATGGCAGAGTGGCCCGACGGAAGCCTCTCCTCAGTGCAAGACACATGAAAGCCCGCATGGAGTTTGCTAAAAAACACCTGAAGGACTCCAAGATGGTGAGAAATAAGATTCTTTGGTCTGAAGAGATGAAGATAGAACTTTTTGGCCTTAATTCTAAGTGGTATGTGTGAAGAAAACCAGGCACTGCTCATCACTTGTCCAATACTGTTGTGTATCTATATAAAGTGGGTATATAAAAGAATCGCCCACCCACGTTTTGTTGCTTTGCAGCCTGAAATGAAGACAGACACAGTTTTTGTTTTATCCAGCTGTATTTACTCGGTACAACTTATAACAGCCAAGTAAAAGATATAACAGTAACATGTCAGAAAAAATGAAAATAAACATCAAAAACAGAATCACTGAGTTGGAAAAGGGATCCCCCTTGTGTCTATATTTTTTAGACCACCTTTTGCTTTATTTCCAGCCTTTAGTCTGTTGGGATTTGTCTCTCTACTAACTTTGCACATCTGGACTTTGCAATATTTGCCCGCTCTTCTTTGCAGAACTGCTCATGTTTAGTTACATTTGATGGTGACCGTTTGTGGACTGCAGTCAATGGGGTCTACCGTAGGAATGGTGTTATTTCCGCCAGACATATCGTTTGGTGTTGAGGCCGTGTTTGGAGGAAGAGATATGCTGACTATGACCCTAGGAACTAGTTGCTAAGAGACAACCAAGAAGCATTAAGGATTTAGAGAAGATCTGTAAGGAAGGGTGGACCAAAATCCCTCCTGAGATGTGTGCAAACCTGATCACCAACTACAAGAAACGTCTGACCTCTGTGATCACCAACAAGGGTTTCTCCACCAACTATAAATTATTTAATCTAGTGTGCCTATAGTACCACAAACCTCCCACAGGCACCCAAAGAAAAAAAAAAAAAAAAAAATGATATATTTGGTAACGGCTGACGTAGCCTCCTTATATACCATTATACAAGATGAGGACGCTGCGTTGGCCCTTAATTGGGCATTGAACAAAAGGGAGGATATCCCGGTGGTCCAGAAACGGTTTTTGGGACATGTATTGGATTTTTACATGTCCCATAATTATTTTTGGTGTAATGACCAATTTTATTCCCAGCAGGTTGGCGTGGCTATGGGAGCCAAATTTGCTCCTAGCCTCGCCAACCTGTTCATGGCGGAGTGGGAAGACAGAAAAGTTTTTAGTCAAAGGAGACCTCAATTATTATTTTATTGGAGATTCATTGATGACCTCCTGTTTATTTGGGAAGGTACAGAGAAATCTGCTTTTGATTTCATACAGGAACTGAATACTAACAATAACAATATTAAACTGGAGCACCAAATTAGTAATCATTGAGTGAATTTTCTGGATGTTACGATAACAAGAGAAGGGAATGGTCTGAAAACAAAGGTATTTTTTAAACCAACCGATCGCAACAGTTTCTTATCAATAAAAGCAGTCACCACCCGACATGGATAAGAAATATCCCGAAGGGACAAATGTTGCGAGTACGCCGGAATTGTACTGAGTTAGAGGATTTTCTTGAGCAGGCTGGAACCCTGAAAAATAGGTTCATTCAAAAAGGCTATGGAGAAGAAATATTGGATGGGGTCATTCAGGAAGTGGCAGAAATGCCTAGGGAACAGTGCCTGATTAAAAAGGATACTGTAGCAAAAGATAACCAACACCAGTTCGGATTTATATCTGGTTTTCACTGCCAATACAAGGATATTGAAGATATTTTTAAAAGGTATTGGCATATTCTATGCAGAGATAGACACCTGGGAGAAGTACTACCCAGCCACCCTAAGTTTATATATAGAAGGGCCCCAAGCTTTGGGGACCTGGTGGTCAAGAAAATTTTGAACCCACCAGGGCAGAATGACCTGAGATTGGATTTCAGGGGTTTTTACTGCTGCAGGAGATGCATTTGCTGCAGGACGGTCAAAGTAAAACACAGAGGGATAAAGAGTGTGACAAATAGGGATGGAGAATCCTTTGACATTAAGGAGTTCAGTACATGCAACTCCTCACATGTAGTATATCTTATGTGGTGCCCCTGTGGCCTATTATATGTGGGGAGAACCAAGAGGCTTTTAAGGATTAGAATCTCAGAACACTTAACGAACATTAAAAACGGTTATAAATACCATAGCGTTTCTCTACATTTTAAGGAAAAACACCAACAGGACCCCTCCCTATTACAGTTTTGTGGGATAGATGTGATTCACCCATCATGGAGGGGTTCCAATAGAGTTAGGAATCTGTCCCAAAGGGAAACTAGGTGGATATTTTTATTGAAGAGTCTGGCCCCGAGGGGGTTGAATATAGAACTAGACTTAAACTGTTTTATCAATGATTTTTAGTGGAGTTTTATTCGGAATCCCTTGAGGAGAGAGTATTCTCAATACTGGCTAAGGAATATATCCATATGATGCGAATGCTTAGGGGGAGGATATATTAGCCGAGATAGTAGATACATGTATAGATTATGAGGTATTATTATGTATAAGAAATGAGTCACCTAGCCTGAATAATAAAGCTGAGGTGGAGCTGGATCTATGGGTAGAATCCCCTTAGTTTTAACATGTAATTATTTATTTAATGAGTTATTCTTCATGAATTACTCAGTATACACTGTAATATATTTAGCTGGTTTATATTTATTCAACATGCATATTAGCTAGCAGCCACACATGGAGTTTAATTCATTTTTAATGAAGATTGATTTTAATATTTTAGTATTTTATTATTCTATTGAAATAATCCATTATCCAGTACATATCCATGCATGTATGTGACTGACACTCATAGTATATGTATGCATATGGAGTAGGAAGGCACATATACATAGAAAGAGATTTCATTTATTTTTTATATGTGGCTTATTAAGATAGTATACACTGAGTGGATGTTTAGTTATATTTATTCACACATATATATGTCTTTTATGTGAGCAACATAGGGGATCTAGTAAAGAACATGAGAGCGGCACAGGCAGATATTGTCAGTAAGCTGCGCTGTCTATGTTTGCAATATGTGATATATGATATAGTGATTGATTTAATTTGTAACCATGTGTGTAACATACTTCATAGAATGAATTTATCGTTGGTACTATCAGTCCATGTCATTGAATTGTCTGACCCCTGGCTTGCACCGCTGTGGAGTTCTCAGCTCAATTCATACAGCGGGGACCCGAGATGTGCGCATGCGCGAAGCGCGGCTTAATAGACGCAGGCGGAATATGCATATAAGGGATGAGTGACAGGGAACACAGCCTATCCCATGAGGAAGTCAACTTGTGACGAAACATGTCGGGGGCGTGGCTGTGAGACGTGACACACAGCGCTGCGATCCATACTGAGGGAGAGGAGTTGTAATTACACGGAGGCACGGAGGATTATCAAGGGAGGTGGTGAGATTGAAAGCTTTGCGCCGGCACACCTCGGGTCCGCCGTGACCATTTGTTGCATTTGGTTCCACCACATACAGTTTGATGTGATCTGCACCTTGCTTTGGCTGTTTTTTATTGTTTTAAATGTGAGTGTGATGTTAGAAGATTGCAGTGGTTTTAATAAAAGTGTGAAACTGGTTTACACTATTGGAGCACTCATTATTTCTTTCATGTGGACCCCATGTATAAACAATCACCGTGGAAACAACGATTGATCCTATTACCCGGGTGTGGTAAATAAGCGATTTTTGCCGTGCATGAGAGTGCTGGCAAAATTAGTCGGTGAGTGTTATTCTTGAGGGAGTGGAAGCACCGTGCACCAAGGGAGAGGTGGAAGATACACATTATCACCCTGTTGCATCAAGATTGATCACCTTTTTAGGACACTATCCATCACGTGTGATGTCATGTCGTTTTTTGGACTGATTGTTTTTTTAAAGTGATGTCATTGCATTGGATTTATTTTAGTGCATGCTTAGCATGAATGTATTGCACCTTTATCACTGGAGAAGCATTGGTATTTATGTTTAAGAGATTCAGTTATTGATTGTGAGTATTATATATAGAGAGGGTCACACCATTATTGTATTGAAACACACCCAAAACACATTTAGTGTGTTTTATATTATTTTTTGCTTTCTTATTTTATAGTTCTGTTCACCTTTCATTTTTTGAATGTATTAAGGTACTAGGACACCTTCAGGGGGTCACACCATCACTGGTTTGAAGCACATGAACACTTTAATTGATTTTCAGCGCCTCTTATTTTTTCTTTGGGTGCCTGTGGGAGGTTTGTGGTACTATAGGCACACTAGATTAAATAATTTATAGACAGATTTATTTTAAAGGGGCAGCTTTACATTAGCTGTGGGGAGTCGGTTCACCACACATTTTACATCTCTATATATACACATATATGGATTTGTGATTTCACCTTCATTCTTGGGTTGTAGCAGGCGCGGTGGAGATATTATTGGTGGGTAGGGCAGTATCTCATAATATCTTTATATATACACATTTCTCCATCAACTACCAAGTCATGTTTTGCTTGGGGATCAAATTTAGAACAAAAAAGGAAAGGAGATGCGGTACTTTGTAGGTGCTTATTAAATAGAACCATATTTCAAAATCTATTCAAAACAGTAACATTTATTAAATCACAAAGATCGAGGTAAAAACATTTATACATCCACCTATCTTCATCCATTGGATTTAGATAACAATACTATTTAGTTGTGTTGCTGATTCCACGCTTTTTATTTCAACATGTTTTTGTTTCAACATAGGCTTCTTCAGGAAAGGGCCATGGTTGCAATCTCTGTATGATGAATTTAACTACATACATGTACTATGTTATGTTTTGTATATATGTATTTTTCTGACATATGCTTTTTTGTTTGTTTAGTAGTTATTATACCACGCCTTTTTTCCTGAAGAAGCCTATTTGGTGAAACATGTTGGAATAAAAAGCTTGGGATCAGCAACACAACTAAATAGCATTGTGATCCACCTCCAATGGAAGATGATAGTTGCATGTATCCATGTTTTTACCTCGATCTTTGTGATTTAATAAATATTACTGTTTTTAATAGATTTTGAAATCTGGTTCTATTTAATAAGCACCTACAAAGTCCTGCATCTCTTTTCCTTTTTGTTCGAAGTTTCTATGTCTATTGGATGTTGGTGCTTGATTATGTTGATTTTTGGATAATTCTGGGCTTGTCTACATAATCTACCAGATCTTGGGGTTCAAATGCTTACTTATTTTACTCATTGAACTGAAACTTAATTTATTGCTTATTTTTGTGTTCTTTCTGGATTTTTGGTTGATATTCTGTCTCTATCATACAAGATACACCTATGATAAAAATTCTAGACCCTTCATTTCTTTGTAAGTGGGCAAACTTACACAATCTGCAGAGGAGCCAATCATTATTTCCCCCACTGTATATATCCATTTTTTATTGCTAGAAGTTACATTATTTTCCTTACAATAATATGGAATTTAATTATAATCAGACAGATGAAGTAACTCTTGATGTCTTTACAGGTAAGCAAGGAGTTCAATGTCAGCAGTGAAATGGAGCCACCCATATAGTACAACCCTGAGCACATGTTCACAATTCTGATTTTATCTTTCACCGCTCTTGTGGGTGTCCCCGGCAATGCTCCGGTGCTTTGGGTTACTGGTGTTAAGCTGGAGCGGACCGTGACCACTGTTTGGTTTGGGAACCTTGCTCTGGCCGATATCAAGTGCTGCTTGTGTCTTCCATTCATTATAGCGCAGTACTTCCACCCAGACTGGTTATATGCCCTCTGCGACATTTTACCCTTCGTCCTCTTCTTTAACATGTATACCAGTGTCTTCACCCTGGTCGCTATCAGCGTTGACAGATGGATTCTGGTTGTCCATCCTGCGTGGGCCCGAAATCACCGAAGAATCAAAATGGCGTGGATGATATGCTTGGCTATTTGGACGTTGTCCTTCGCGATGTGTCTGCCTGAGGCCATCAACAAAATATATCACCCCTCTGATAAGAAGACCTTCTGTTATTCAGAACTTCACATGAGACAGCCCTTCAATCTTATATGTGCAATGTTTGGATTTCTGATCCCTCTTGTTATCATTTGTATCTGTTACATTCATCTGGCTTGTAAGGCACAAAATATCAGATTTTCTGAAGTAGGTAGAAAAACCATCAAGATGTCAATAAGTATTATTGTTGTGTTTTTCATCACCTGGGCCCCCTTCCACATCATCGGAGTAATCCAGCTATACACTGACAATCCGGTAATGGACATCCTGGACCTTGTCTCGCAGTCTCTGGCCATGTTCAATAGTTGCGTCAACCCAATACTCTACGTCTTCATGGGGAAAGATATGAAGCAGAAGCTGAGACAGTCTATTGGCGAGATCATGCAAAATATATTCAGGGAGAACGTATTATCCCCACCAGGCAATGAGGACCAGCGCAACACAGAAGAAAGCCTCCCGATATAATGTATGAAATGACAAGGGATGCTGGGGTGTTCTAAAGGTCTATTAATGCTGGCTGCTTGAAGATCTATTGTTTCCGGGGGTATCTATTGTTGCAGGGGGGGGTCTATTGTTGCTGGGGAAGTCTATGGTTGATGGGGGTATCTTTTGATGCTCGGGGGTCAATGTTTGCTGGTAGGGATCTACAATTCAGGGAGGGGTCTACTGTTGCTGGCTGCTAGAGGATTTATTCATGCTGGCTGCTGGGAGATCTATTGTTGCCGGTGGGGGGATCTATAGTTGCTGAAGTTAATCTATTCTTGCTGGGGGGGTTATATTGTTGCAAAGGGTCTATTGTTGCTGAAAAAGTGTATTGTAGTTGTTGTGAGATCTATTGGTGCTGTTGGGAGTCTATAGTTGCTGGAGTGGATCTATTATTGCTGGGGGGTTGTCTATTGTTGCTGGGGGGGGTCTATTGTTGATGGCAGGGGGTCTATTGTTGCTGATTGCAGGGGATCTATTTTACTGCTTTTCTTGACACTGGCTCAGCCAGGCCCAAGTAAATTCCTCTTTGCAGTCAGGGACCGCGGGCCCCTATGGTGTAGCAGAAATTTTAAAGTCTTTAGTGCTAGCTGTCCTATAGGTGGACTACTGCTCCCAGTCAGCCCTCTTCAGGCCCTTCTGGCTGCAGCTGCCTGACTCCACTGCCCGTGACATTGCAGTCCTCACTACTGGCTCTGCACCCAGTCCTCTCAGGCATTCCTCCCCAGTCCTCCTGACTGCACACGTCACTCACCAGCCCTCCTGGCTCCAACCAGCGGTTCCCTCCTGAAAACTTGCCTGGCAGTACTAGCTCCTGCTGTCCTCTCTTGCTCCTCCCGTGCCTCCTGTTCAGAGCCTCCATGATTTTCTGGAGGGCTCCATCCTGCACCCGAGTCCCAGGCCCAAGGTCAACCCCCCCCCCCCCAGACTGGGGATCTCCCTCAAGTGTCCCAACAGCCTAGTACTCCATCCTCAGTTCTTCCACCCAACAACTCCTCCCCAGCTGGGCTGACTCTAGGTATTTAAGGATGAATTATATCATAGAGAAACACATATGTGAGAGTCAAAAAAGACGCTGCACACCCCAATAATGGTAATTGAAAAATGGAAAGGTTCCCCACAGGGTTTTTTTTAGCAGCAAGAAGAATAAATGAATATTTGTTTGTAAAAAACACAAGTTTACTTATACAAAAAATTAAAATATGAGCTCTGGTTTTTGTACATACAGCGAGATAACTAGAATTGATGGAAACAATATGCATCAAAAAATAGTACATCTATCAATCATGTTTTGTACCATTGGATGCATAGAAATACCCCAATGCATTTTGACCCCTATAGTTGCGGTCTTCAGGGTTTTTTTTTTTTTTTCTTTTTTCTAGAAATACATCAAAAATAAATTTTCAACATATTTACATTACATCATTTCCTACAGTAGTGAGATATTTTATGTTCTATTATCATATGAGGATTATACATGGCTTTATGTTCAGATGGTATATTTACCCTTCAAAAGAGGAATCTCGCATAACCAGAGACTTATAAAACAAATACGTTCGAGCGCACCTCGACCTTCACGTATCTCCTCCGCTCCACCCCAGGGCAAGATCCTGGCTTACAGGGCTTGCAAGTGATCACAAACTTAGGACACCTGATTGGGGGCGGGTGTAGGTGGGAGCACCTGCAATTTATAATTACAAATGATCAAAGTGGATGGGTAACGGTCAAAAAAAAATTTATAAGGAGTTCTCAATGAGGGAAACCACTGAGTCTAATAAGTCATATTTATCTAATTGGTTCTTGTTCAATGCTTTTTTTTTATTGAGGTTTACAATAGAAATGAAATATAATAATGTATAAACTAGAGATGTGAAGGCCCGGAAAAAAAAAACGGAAAAAAAATTGGAAAAATTGAAGAAAGAAAAAAAAAAATTGTGGAATATTTTATTTTATCATGATGAATAAAATATTTTAAGACGGGGTGTTCACCTCAAGTTTTTAGAAGTTAATTGTGATGACGGACAAAAAAGAGTAGCTGCAGAAGCAGAGAGACGTATGCTGACCATTTCAGTTCAGAAAATGATTCTGATTAAATATCCATTGAAACTTACTCCCAACTCTCTTCTTAACACTTCCCCCATCTTCAATTCTTTTTATGAGAATGGGGTTTTTATTTTTATTTTATACTGTGGAGAGGAAATATGAAAAATTGTTACTTTTGGTTTTGAAAATTGTTTAGTGGAGGCTTTTTGGCTGTTCCACATAAACTAGTAAGCAGTTCAGGAGATTTGTTGCTCCCTTTGTTACAAATAAATATTATAAAGAAGTAAATTCTGTTTGTGATAATTGTTTGGCTACACTATATTTTTAATATGCTAGTTGTGATCATTTTATGCCAAATCAAATTGTCCATAGTCATATTTTATGTTCCTAAAGCAACAGAATGACTTTCAATGTTAAAAAGACAAAAAAAGTGCTAATGTAGCATTTTTTTAAATTTTTCCGAAAATTTCTGTTTTTTCCCCCAAAAAGAAAATGGTAAAAACACAGGGTTTTTTTCCGAGCTGCAAAATTTCCGGAAATTTTACATCTCTAGTATAAACTTGTACATGGGATACGATCAATGTGAACAGTGTCATACATTCGTTTACATAACAGCTTTTGAAAAACAAAAAAGAATAAGAAAAAGATCTAAAAGTCTAAAATCGATCTATGTGTTAAAGAGTATTAGATCAGGAAGAAGAATCCCTCATCGATCAATGTATCTATTGAGCCATGCCTCCAGACCACCCGTCCACCCCTCATGGGATCAAACTGTGGACGGGTAGGGGCATGGATATAAGGTAGTAAATTGTCCTTGTCTAAAACAGGAGGTAAGTTATACGAGGTATGAAGGGGTCATGGTATGCAGACAGCAACTCATGTTCTCTTTGTATAGCAGAATAAAAGAAGATCTAAATATAAGAAGAGATAATGCGGGGGTAATCTAACATAGTATGACGTAAATTGAGTAAGAATTAGGAATCCCATGTAAGAGAATTATGAAGTGAAAAGATAGAAAGAAGGAGAAGAAAAATAATAATAGGACCAGATGTGTAAACAATACGGGTATTTATTTTCAGAAAATGAATGGAAGATGCGTATCATCTCTATCGTGCCCGTAGTTAGCGGGTCGATATAAGGGAAAAGAAAAGGAAAGTAGATTAGAAGGGGAAAGGTGAAAAGAAAATGGAAAAAAGCCAAGGAAGGGAGACAAAATCTCTCGTGGTGGTAGCGCGGCCCACGGTCAGGAGATGCGAATGCTTGATAGAGGAAAGGGAAAAAAAAAATAAAATTAGCAAGGTAACAATAATGATTGGTCAAAGTCAGGCGGTAGATGGTGCTTGATCCATGGTTGCCAGATCTTATGAAATTTTTTAATTTTGTTATCTTCGATAGCCTTCATTTTGGCAAAGGTAAGGGCTCTATTCATCCTATGTTTAGCTTCAGCCACAACCAAGGTTTGGGATTTCCATGCCTTGGCTATAGTTTGTTTAGCTGCAGTGGCGATGTGAATGAATAATTTGAATTGAGTTTGCGTTAGTTCAGCCGGTTTGAGATTCAAAGGAGCCATGGCTGGGTCAGGAAGAACGGAAGTGCCCAAAGCTTTGGAGGCCATATCAAATATTTTCTTCCAAAATTCTTGG
The DNA here is from genome assembly GCF_042186555.1 of Aquarana catesbeiana. Lineage (NCBI taxonomy): Eukaryota > Metazoa > Chordata > Amphibia > Anura > Ranidae > Aquarana > Aquarana catesbeiana. The sequence goes on from NC_133331.1 coordinate 5,363,054, forward strand.
GCTACCGGACATAGCCACCAAATATGGAAATGGGTACCTGAAGTTGGCCATCCCCAGAAGCAGGAGTCTGGATAAGATGGAACAAATTTTGCTATCCTGGCTGGTGCTAAATACCAACGTGCCAAAACGTTAAAATTAGTTTCTAACGCAAAGCAATTCGGGGAGGAGGTTTTGGTAGCTAACCAGATATTAGACCAGTCATTTATGTCAAAAATACGATCCATATCTTGCAACCATTTAATAGTGTAGGAGGGAAGTATTTCATGAGGAAGTGTGTTGAGATGTTAATATAAAAGTGAAATCAGTCCTCTAATGTGTGGGTCGCTCTTACAATGGCGTTCAAACTGTGACATCTTGTTAAGTGGAGAACCTGTCCTAATAAAGTGTGTATAAAAATTTTTAATTTGTAGGTAGCGCAAACGTTCAGTTTTAGGAAGCCCAAAGGTTTCACATAAATCAGGAAATGTGTGTAATGTGTTGGTAGAAACTAAATTATGCAGTCTGACCAGATTTGCAGAAGACCAATCCAGGCCGGATAGAATGCTGGGTTCCTGAGGAAGGAAAGGAGGGGGTTATGCGAAGATTGAAGATTACGAGAACTCTTAAATTTGTCCCAGATAGCTAGGGAGTGCTTGGTGATGGGATTGGATAAGTGTGCTCTATTTTTGGGTTGGAGCCATAACATATTGGCCACAGAAACAGGGTCACTATGAATGGATTCGACAGCAACCCACAGAGGAGTTTCCACAGTAAAATGGTATTTAGGTAACTGGGATAGTTGTGCCGCGTAATAATAGGAAGAGAAATTCGGTAAGCCTAATCCGCCCTTCAACTTGGCAAGGTAAAGTGTTGATTTAGGAATACAGGGTTTGTTAGTGCCCCAAATAAATAACATAATTCTACGCTGTGTGAGTCGTAAAAATTAGATGGTATTGGAATGGTGAGTACTCTAAACATGTACAGGAATTTCGGTAATATCGACATCTTAATGGCATTGATCCGCCCAAGCCATGAAGTCAAGGAAGAGAAGACCATTGTTTCATTAAACCAGTGGATTGTTTTAGTAATGGTAGATAATTGGTTGCGAAAAGGTCTGTTAGTGAGGTCGTGAGTTGTACTCCCAAATATAGGAGTTGATGTGATACCCAATTAAATGGTAGGGAGGACTGGGCTTGTTGAAGTTCTGATTGTGTTAAAGTAACATTCAGCGCATTTGATTTAGTGTGATTGACAAAAAGTCCAGAGACTTGGACAAATTTATCTAATAAGTCTATTAGGTTAAGGGCGGACACATGTGGAGGAGTTAAAAAAGTAAGGATAACGTCGGCGAAGAGAAATAAGTTATGTTGGTGACCACCAAGCTCTATGCCTTTGACATTGGGATTGGATCAAATTAATTGTGCTAACGGCTCTATAAGTAAGGCAAAGAGCAATGGGGATAGGGGACAACCTTGCCTTGTGCCCCTCCTAATGTCAATCATTGCTGATTTATAACCAGCATATTTAATGTATGCCCTCGGATTGACATACAGAGAGGAAACCCAGGTTAGAAAATTATTCTTAAATCCCCATTTTTGGAGTATATATGCACGTACGGCCAGGAGACTGAATCAAAGGCCTTTCTAATATCCAAAGATAGAAGGCAGGTCGGAATATGTCTCTTCTTAGCAGCATGGGTGAGTAAGAGGGCTCGTTCTTATATTGTCACCCGCCTGTCTTGTGGGCATGAATCCCGTTTGGTCACGATGAATTAGTCGGCCTATAATTGTATTTAGTTGAGTCGCCAGGATCTTGGCTAGTAATTTAATGCCCAAATTTAGGAGGGAGATGGGGCGGTAATTAGTCCAGGGGGTGGGGTCTGATCAAGGTTTGGGAAGCATGGATATTATGGAGGTCAATGTTTCAGTTCTGAACGAGTGTCCCGATATCAGAGAGTTAAAAGCTCTGTTTAAGACTGGAGTCAAAATAGACTCAAATTGCTTAAAGTATGATGCCGAAAACCCATCTGGACCTGGTCGTTTATGAGGCTTTAAGGCTTTGATGGCATTTTGGACTTCTAATGTTGTAATAGGATTCTCAAGGAGATCACACTGTTCTTGTTCTATGGTGGGGAAAGTAATACCGGAAAACAGAACATCTCCTTTCGTCTTGTCAAAGTCTTGAGAAGGGGAGTACAATTTAGCCAGGTTAGAGCGAAAAACCTCCAATATTTTAACTGGATTGCTAGTGTATGCGTCACGAGAAGTTTTCAGTCTTATAGATGTCTGTGTATGTTGAATCATTCTCAAACTGCATGCCATTGGGGTGTCAAGGTTTATTAGCTTTAAGATAATGAATATGGTGGCGCTTACGTAACGAGTCAGTTAAAAATAGGTCCAGTTCAAGACAGGCTTTTTCTAAATTTGCATTAGTGATGGCGTTAGGGGTAGACTGAAAAGCCAAGTGGCTTGCATTAAAATTAGCCTCCAACTTCGCAAATAGAATTTTACATTCTCTTTTAAGAGTTGCAGCCTGCTGTATTAGTCTGCCACGAATGACAGCTTTGTGGGCTTCTCACAGTGTAAGGGCGGAAAAATCTTCAGTATCATTAGATGAAAGGTATTCTGTGAGTGCTACCTCGATCTCTAAGCGAAGGGATGGGTGGGCTAGTGTAGATACACCAAGTTGTGTCATGTGGCTATGGTGGTGGAAATTGCAATTACAATGGTCAGTCCATGGGAAGGGAATAATTTTAGAGGAGATAATCTCCGGGAGCATGCTAGATGGGACTAAAATGTGGTCTATACGCGAGAAAGAGTTATATGGGTAAGAGTTGTTGCCTTGGTGGTATGTTTAGGGTCATTATCATGCTGAAAGACCCATCCATGCCTCATCTTCAGTATTCTGCCTGAGGGAAGAAGGTTCTCATCTAAGATTTTAATAATACATGGCCCCGTCAATTGGTCCCAGAATGCTGCAAAGTCTGTACCTTTAGCAGAGAAACAGCCCCAAAGCATCATGTTTCCACCTCCATGCTTGACTGTAGGGATGATGTTCTTAGGGTCATAGTCAGCTTTTTTCTTCTTCCAAACACGGCGAGTCCCCCTCCTCAAGAAGGCACATGTACAGTCATGCCAATGAACATCTAAATGATTCCAATGAGAAGAATTGGAAGAAAGTGCTGTGGTCAGATAAGACCAAAATTGAGCTCTTTGGCATTAACTCGACTCGCTGTGTTTGGAGGAAGAAAAATGCTGACTATGACCCTAAGAACACCATCCCTACAGTCACACACGGAGGTGTAAACATTCCAAAATCTTCTGGGGATTAAATAATTATTTTCCACACTGTAGAAGTTACTTTGTTTTCCTTACAATAATATATCATTGACTAATAATCAAGTAAGTAAAGGTAAGTAACTCTTGATGTCTTTACAGGTAAACAAGATGTTCAATGTCACCAGTGAAGTGGAACCAACCACGTTTTACAGTCCTGAGCACATGTTCACCATCCTGGTTTTATCTTTCACTATTCTTGTGGGTGTCCCCAGCAATTCTCTGGTGCTTTGGGTTACTAGCGTTAAGATGAAGCGGACTGTGACCACCATTTTGTTTGGGAACCTTGCTCTGGCCGATATCACCTGCTGCTTGTTTCTCCCATTCAGTGCAGTGCAGTTATTTTATTCAGAATGGCTGCACAGTCATGCCCTCTGCAAGATTTTACCATTCATCATCCTCCTCAACATGTATACCAGTTTCTTCACTCTTGTGGCTATCAGCGTTGACCGATGGATTCTGGTTGTCCATCCCGTGTGGGCCCGAAATCACCGAAGAATTAAAATGGCGTGGATGATATGCTCAGCTATTTGGTTGTTGTCCTTCACGATTTGTCTACCTGTGGCCATCTACATTGGACCCAACACCCTTGATAAAAAGACTTTATGTTATTTTGAACGTCACATGATAAAGCCCTACATTCTTACACGTGCAATCTTTGGATTTCTGATCCCTCTTATTATCATTTGCACCTGTTACATTCATCTGGCTTTTAAAGCACAAAATATCAGATTTTCGGAAGTAAGTAGAAAAACCATCATGGTCACAATAAGCATTGTAGTGGCGTTTTTCATCACCTGGGCCCCCTTCCACATAACACGAGTAATCCAGATATACACTGACAATGAGGCACTGGGTACCCTGTACATTGTCACGCAGACTCTGGCCCAGATCAATAGTTGTATCAACCCAATACTTTACATCTTTATGGGTAAAGATATGAAGTATAAAGTGATACAGTCTATGCAAAACATATTTAGGAAGAATGTATTATCCCCACCTTGCAGCAGTAGCCAAAGCACGGGCGAAGAAAAGTGTAATTACAGGCTTAAGAGCTTGGTGTGAAACACCAATTTATGCCAAAGAAATGACGAAGAAGAAGAAGAATTAAGAAGAAGACTTATGCTTCAATGTATGAGTTGGATCTGTAGACTTTTTATAGTTTTTAGTTTTATTGATGATTGTGATCAACTGCCTGCTCAAAATCTTATTAGTGCATTTTAGGTCGGCCATGTGTCTTGAGTACGTCACATGGCTGGTGATTTTTGGACATTTGGGGCGATAGGTATTAGCAGTATGTTGAAGGGTCCCAAATATGTGAGTACCTCACTGTAGAAGAGTCCCAAATATGTAAGTACCTCACTGTAGAAAAGTCTCAAATATTTGAGTACCTCACTGGGGACCTGCTAAAAGCAAGGCTTGCTCAGGCCTAGCACCAGCCATACTCAGTCCAAAGCCCTATAGTACTCCATTCTTCTCACACTCCTGCATGTACAGTGTGCCCAATGCACACACTTACCATACTCTTGGTCACACTTAGTAACAACACCACTTTGACTAAGGATACCTGTTTCACCAGACCCAACATCTTCAGGTGGTTCCAGGATAGGCTCTCACTCCCCCATCCACCTCCATCCCCTAGCCTGACCAAGGTTGCACACAGTTGGGTACACTGGGATCCCTCTTTGCCTTATGGGTTTTTCAGGAGATGCAGTGGGGTTGATTTATTAAAGGCAAATAGACTCTACACTTTGCAAAGTGCAGTTGCACTCTGAAAGTGTGGTTGCTCCAGAGCTTAGTAAATGAGAAGAAGCACTGTTGACTTCCATCATATAAAGCATATGCAAGCAAAAATGCTACTTTTTTATTTTCCTTGCACGTGATTGGGTAGTTTGGGTCTTTGCAAATTGAAGCTTTGCCTAATCTACTAAACTATGGTGCAACTCTACTTGCAGAGGGCAATTGTGCATAGTCTATTTGCCTTTAGTAAATCAACCCCATTGCCCCTGATGACGTCATCTATGAAGAAACACGTAGCTAGGACGTACGACACAGAACTTACCATGCATGCGTGGGCCATCTCAGCGATTTTGGGTACTGGTGAAAGGTTCCATTTGCTCCAACTGCATTATATATACGCCTGAATTCTTTTTTTATCTTGTAAGTTCATATCTTTAATAAATGCTCTATACGTGATTACACTATGGCTGGTTCTTTTGTTCCACATATGTGACCAGCTACAGTACCTGACTGACTGAGGGCAAGATCGGGTTGAGGACGTTTACTCCTTGTGACAGGCAGGAGTGCCTGGAGTATCTTCCGGTATCCACTCTACCAGTGAGGTTGCCATTGATGTCCCATCATATCCATAAAAGGCCCATATTGACCACCTTAATTGGAGTTATAACCATCTGGTAAGTAGGGGTGAGCTTTATGTTTGGGTCGAACATGAGTTCGACTCGAACATTGGCTGTTCCCCCCTTCATCGAAAACCGAACATCACGGGGCGTTCGCGCCAAATTCGAGCGCCGCATAATGCACTGCGGGAGCTCAGTGCATTGCTGTATGATGATTAGCCAAAGCATGCACCATGACCTGCATGCTTTGGCCAATCCCAGCGCCCTCTGCTAAGAGAGCCATAATTGGCCAAAGGCAGGGTGCCTTTGGCCAATTATGGCTCAGGGGACTAAGTCCATGCCCCACACTATATAAGGCTGCCTGCACGTCTGCCCCGTGTAGTGTGTTGTTGGCGTGGACAGAGAGAGAATGTCATTTAGAATGAGCAGGCAGGCAGGTTATTCAGTTAGCTGCAGTGTATTTAATACATATATACAGCCAGCCTCATATATATATATATATATAAACACTGCATCCAGTTTAGCTATTAGACTTCTGGTGGTGTACACAATACTGTGCACCCATAGTGCAGTTCCTTCTACTTTTGTGGTGGTGTACACAATACATACAGTGCACCCATAGTTGTTATTACACTTCTGTTGGTGTACACAGTACCGTGCACCCCTAGTGCAGTTGCTACTACTTTTCTGGTGGTATACACAGTACACAATACAGTGTAGTGTGGTGTTGCAAAACAAAATCCCCATCATGTCCGGAAGGCCACCAAGGAGAGGCAGATGCTCACAGGCCACTAAAAGAGGGCAAACAGGCTCTGTGTCTACAGTCAACAGTGCTGGCCATGGACATGGTGCATCTCCTGCAGGTGGCTGTGGGGCACGCTTGTTCTTTTTTTTCTGCTGCTGGGACAGAGAGAAAAATTGGGCCTTTGGTGGTGCCACAACACTGCCACAACACGAGCCCTACTGCTAAATATTTAATCAAAATTTGTAATTACACGCCCCTGTTAAACAGGGGTAGAAAAATAGGGCCTTAGGCAGTGGTGGTGGTGCCCTGAACCAAAAATATTCTTAGAAGCTATCATCATGAAGATTGAGGAGGAATAGGATAGTCACTCAGAAGCTTAATAGGATAGTCACTCAGCATATGCAGTCTTTAAGGGATCTCACATCCATAGAAAAATCAATCGGTTACATCAGCATCAGGTGCTTGGTAGCTGGTGATCCAAGACTGATTCATTTTATTGAATGTGAGCCGATCAACGGAGTCTGTGGACAGGTGCACTCTATGATCCGTTACAAACCCTCCAGCAGCACTGAATGTGTGTTCAGAAAGAACGCTGGATGCAGGAGAGGCCAGTAGCTCAATTGCATATTGAGCTAGTTATGGCCAGTGATCCATCCTCAGGACCCAGTAACCCAGTGGATGCTCTGTTGGAAAGGTCTCCAAGTATGCTCTTGCCCCTAGATATTCCTGAACCATGTAATGCAGACGCTGCAGATGGTTGCTTGAACCAATGAGACCTTGGCGCTGAGGACTGAAAAATTGTCTAAAGGCATCGGTCAGCCGGCCACCTTCTCCACCGCTCTTCCGCTGACCGAATGAAGCCTCAGAAACACATTGTCCAGCACCAGGAAATGGTAACCAGTAACAGGGTCTGGAAAGGCGTTACACAAAATTTTCTTCAGGGCCTCCTGAAGATGTTTCATTCTTTGCTCCCTCTGCAAAGGAAGGATGAGTTCTGCAACTTTACCTTTGTAACGTGGATTAAGAAGGGTTGCCAGCCAGTAATAATCCCTCTCTTTGATACCACAAATCCTAAGGTCATTACACTGCATGGCCTCCCTGATTCTGCAAAGCCTGCGAAAGTTTGCAGAGGCATTCGATTCTGAGTCCTCTGGGTCACTAAGGATCACATGATCTGTAACAACCTCCTCCCAGTCACGTACAACTCCTTCAGTTTCTGGGGACTGAAAACCATCCCTTGAAGACTGCTGCTGAGTGTTATCCTCCGCATCCATGCTGACACAATCCTCCTCCTCCTCCTCTTCTTCCTGTGTGTTTGGCCGGCCTGCAGGAATAATATCTGGATAAAGGGGGCCTTGAGAGGTAAGGAATTCCTCCTCTTCCTCCCGCTGTTCTGCCTCAAGTGCCCTGTCCATTATTCCATGAAGCGTATGCTCCAACAGGAAGACAAGAGGGACAGTATCACTGATGCATGCATTGTCGCTGCTCACCATCCTCGTGGCCTCCTCAAATGGTGACAGGACAATGCATGCATCCTTGATCAGTAGCCACTGGCATGGTGAAACGAAGCCAAGCTCCCCTGACCCTGTCCTGGTGCCATACTCACACAGGTACTCATTGATGGCCCTCTGCTTCATGTGCAGCTGCTGCAGCATTGCCATCGTTGAGTTCCACCTAGTGGACATGTCACAAATGAGGCAGTTGGTGGGCAGGTTGCATTCCCTTTGAATGTCAGCCAGCCGAGCACTGGCATTTTATGACTGGTGAAAATGACCACAGACTTTTCTGGCCTGCCTCAGGAGATCTTGTAAGCCTGGGTACCTGCTCAAGAACTGCTGCACCACCAACTTCAGGATGTGTGCCAAACATGGAATATGGGTCAAGTGTCCCTGTCAGAGGGCGGAGAGAAGGTTGGTGCCATTGTCGCACACAACACTGAACCCTGTCCTGCATCCTTCCCAGCTGACAGCAGAGTTACCCAGTGCGCCGTGAAGGAAAGCTAACATCCCTGCCCATGCCTGCTGGACCATGAGTCAGCGGTAATATACACCTTACTGCTGATCGCCCTGTCCAACAAGACAAAAACATTGCCTTCCACATGCCACATGAGAGCCGAAGTCTACCAGCTGAAAAGGCAGTAGTTGCAGTGCTATCAATTTGGCCAAGCTAGCATTCAGACGCTGAGCATGTGGATGGCTGGGACCGAATTTCTTTTTACGGTTTAGCAACTGGGGTAGGGAAATTTGCCTGCTAAAATCAGTTGGTGGTGTACTGCTAACAGATTGGCTGCAAGTACTTGGGACACCTATTTCTAGACCTTCATTCCTCAGTGCAGGTTTTCGAGAGGACTGGAGATCCCAGATGAGGAGCAAGGAGAAGTCCGCCTTTTTCTTTGATGTGGGTCTTTGCCAAAGGAATTTTCTTCCTTGGTGTAGACTATAGATAGATGGTTGTGTATTAGATAAACTTTCAACTACTCACCAATAAATGTTGTTATTGTGTTAAGGCTTTCACTCATGGTCAAAGAACTCTCATTTAACCCAAATCATATCTGAGAGATATTAAATCTCAAATATAGTATACGGGAAACAGACTGCATGGGAGGTCGTGATCTGTCTGGTCAAGCATGTGGTACCCAAGCGGCTGCTGTTCTGGCCACGCTTGATCCGCTTCAGACATAGGTTGCGATCTGCTGCACACATGTCCAAAAAGGCCCACATCAAGGAACTTTTCAAAATCAGCGGGGAGTCAGCAGCGCCCTGCACCTGCGGAGCTCTGCGGTGTGATGCAGTAGGGTGGCTGCCCTTAAACTGCCCCCTAGAGGACATCCTGCCTCATTGGAATTGTGCCTCCTCCTCCTCCTCTATTCTATCAGGTGCCCAAGTAAAGTCAGTGACCTCATCATCCCGTCCCTCCTCATCACTGGAGCAAACTTGGCACTATGCTGCAGCTGGGGGAACATGACTGCCAGTGTCTTGTCCTTCTTGGGCACCCCCTCTCTCTAGGCTCACGTTACTCCCTTCCTCAATCTGGGAACCAACATCGGAGCCTTCAAGTCGCTGCGCATCCTCCAGCAGCATGTACCCGACACTGTGGTCGAATAGTTCGGGGGACTTCTCTGTGCATGATGGTGGGGCTTATGAAAGGAGTGACTGTGGACAAGGAGTCAGTGGAATAGGCCACTTTGGCAGCTGCATAGGAAGGAAAACTACTCTGAGCCTGGGTGACAGAGATTGAGGATGATAAGAAGGGCTTTGTTATCCATTCCACCAACTCTTCTGCATGTTCTGGCTCAATAACACGGCCAGCAGCAGAAAAAAAGGACAAGTGTGCCCCATGGCCACAACCATGAGGTTGCACCATGTCCACAAGAGGATGCACCATGTCCACAACCAGCACTGTTGACTGTAGACACAGAGCCTGCTTGCCCTCTTTTAGTGGCCTGTGAGCATCTGCCTCTCCTTGGTGGCCTTCTGGACATGATGTATATTTTGTTTTGCAACACCACACTACACTGTATTGTGTACTGTGTACACCACCAGAAAAGTAGTAGCAACTGCACTATGGCTTCACTATATTGTGTACTGTGTACACCACCAGAAAAGTAGTAGCAACTGCACTACGGTTGCACTGTATTGTAATTACAATTTTTGCTCTAATATTTTATAGCAGGGCCCATTCCTGCGCTCAACAAGAGTATCTGTGAGGCTTTACAGTGTTGTGCCACCACCTAAGGCCCAATTTTTCTGCCTCTGTTTAACAGGGGCATGTAATTACAATTCTTGATATAATATTTGACAGCAGTACTCGTTCCTGTGCCCACCAAGAGTAACTGTGAGGGCTTACAGTGTTGTGGCACCACCACCACCACCAAAGGCCCACTTTTTGTAGCCCTGTTTAACAGTGGCATGTAATTACAATTCTTGATATAATATTTCACAGCAGGTCCTGTTCCTGCGCCCACCAAGAGTAACTGTGAGGGCTTACAGTGTTGTGGCACCACCCCCACCAAAGGCCCAATACTTCTGCCCCTGTTTAACAGGGGCATGTAATTACAATTTTTGCTCTAATAATTCACAGCAGGGCCCATTCCTGTGCTCAACAAGAGTATCTGTGAGGCTTTACAGTGTTGTGCCACCACCACCACCACCACCGCCTAAGGCCCAATTTTTCTGCCCCTGTTTAACAGGGGCATGTAATTACAATTCTTGATATAATATTTCACAGCAGGGCTCGTTCCTGCGCCCACCAAGAGTAACTGTGAGGGCTTACAGTGTTGTGGCACCACCACCACCAAAGGCTCAATTTTTCTGCCCCTGTTTAACAGTGGCATGTAATTACAATTCTTGATATAATATTTCACAGCAGGGCCTGTTCCTGCGCCCACCAAGAGTAACTGTAAGGGCTTACAGTGTTGTGGCACCACCACCACTAAAGGCCCAATACTTCTGCCCCTGTTTAACAGGGGCATGTACCGTATTTATCGGCGTATAACACGCACATTCGTTTTAAGAGGGAAGTTTCAGGAAAAAACGTACATTTTAAATAAGGAACTTTGAAGCACAATAAGGGTCAGTGCCCATCTACAGCCTCACCATTGCCATCAATGCCCATCTGCAGCCTCCCCATTGCCATCAATGCAGCAGCCTCACTATTGCCATCAATGCAGCAGCCTCACCATTGCCATCAATGCAGCAGCCTCGCCATTGCCATCAATGCAGCAGCCTCGCCATTGCCATCAATGCAGCAGCCTCGCCATTGCCATCAATGCAGCAGCCTCACCACTGCCTTTAATGCAGCAGCCTCCCCATTGCCATCAGTGCAGCCTGATTGATGTCCATCTGCATCCTAGAGGGGACAGGGAGGGGGGGGACAAGCATCGACAGATTACATACAGTGAGAATCTCCTATGATAGACACAACAGTGGTCCAATGGCGGCCCAGGAGACGAGACTTCCTATTACAGAGGCCGCCAAGTAAACAGGAGATTCTCACTGTATATAATCTGACGGCGCTCATCCCGCCCCCCTCTGAGGCAGCTAAAATTGAAGTATTGGTGTATAACACGCACACGCTATTTGCACCCAATTTTCATGGTAAAAAAGTGAGTGTTATACGCCAATAAATACAGTAATTACAATTTTTGCTCTAATATTTCACAGCAGGGCCCGTTCCTGCATTCAACAAGAGTATCTGTGAGGCTTTACAGTGTTGTGCCATCACCACCATCACCGCCTAAGGCCCAATTTGTCTGCCCCTGTTTAACAGGGGCATGTAATTACAATTCTTGATATAATATTTTACAGCAGGGCCCGTTCCAGCGCCCACCAAGAGTAACTGTGAGGGCTTACTGTGTTCTGGTACCACTAACTAGGGATGAGCCGAACACCCCCCGGTTCGGTTCGCACCAGAACCTGCGAACGGACTGAAAATTTGCACGAATGTTAGAACCCCATTGACGTCTATGGGACTCGAACGTTCGAAATCAAAAGTGCTCATTTTAAAGGCTAATTTGCATGGTATTGTCCTAAAAAGGTTTGGGGACCCTTCCTAGGGGTAGATTTCATCTTACTTCCTGTTGTCTCCTTCCGTTTGCAAGTAGGAGTAGTTTGTAAGTTGGATGTTTGAAAGTAGGGGCCTGCCCTATATACTCAGCAGAAATTTGGGCCTTAGGTGTTGTTGTGGCCACAAAACTGTAAGCCCTCTCAGGGCCCTGCTGTGAAATATTAGATCAAGAATTGTAATTACATGCCCCTGTTGAACAGGGGCTGAAAAAATGGGCCTTAGGCACTGGTGCTGGTGCCACAACACTGCAACCCCTCACAGATACTCTAGTTGGAACGCAGGAACGAGCCCTGCTGCAAAGTATTGCTTCAAAAATTGTAATTACACGCCCTGTTAAACAGGGGTAGAAAAATTGGGCCTTAGCCACTGGTGCTGGTGCCACAACACTGAAACCCCTCACAGATACTCTAGTTGGAACGCAGGAACGATGGTGGTGGTGGTGCTGGTGCCACAACACTGTAAATCCTCACTCGCTCTTGGTGGGCGCAGAAACGGGGCCTGCTATGAAATATTAAATCAAGAATTGTAATTACATGCCCCTGTTGAACAGGGGCTGAAAAATTGGGCCTTAGGCACTGGTGCTGGTGCCACAACACTGCAATCCCTCACAGATACTCTAGTTGGAACGCAGGAATGAGCCCTGCTGCAAAGTATTGCATCAAAAATTGTAATTACACGCCCCTGTTAAACAGGGGTAGAAAAATTGGGCCTTAGGCACTGGTGCTGGTGCCACAACACTGCAACCCCTCACAGATACTCTAGTTGGAACGCAGGAACGAGCCCTGCTGCAAAGTATTGCATCAAAAATTGTAATTACATGCCCCTGTTAAACAGGGGCTGAAAAATTGGGCCTTAGGCACTGGTGCTGGTGCCACAACACTGCAACCCCTCACAGATACTCTAGTTGGAATGCAGGAACGAGCCCTGCTGCAAAGTATTGCATCAAAAATTGTAATTACATGCCCTGTTAAACAGGGGCAGAAAAATTGGGCCTTTGGTGGTGGTGGTGGTGCTGGTGCCACAACACTGTAAGTCCTCACTCGCTCTTGGTGGGCGCAGAAACGGCCCTGCTGTGAAATATTGGATCAACAATTGTAATTACATGCCCCTGTTGAACAGGGGCTGAAAAATTGGGCCTTAGGCACTGGTGCTGGTGCCACAACACTGCAATCCCTCACAGATACTCTAGTTGGAATGCAGGAACGAGCCCTGCTGCAAAGTATTGCATCAAAAATTGTAATTACATGCCCTGTTAAACAGGGGCAGAAAAATTGGGCCTTTGGTGGTGGTGTTGGTGCTGGTGCCACAACACTGTAAGTCCTCACTCGCTCTTGGTGGGCGCAGAAACGGCCCTGCTGTGAAATATTGGATCAAGAATTGTAATTACATGCCCCTGTTGAACAGGGGCTGAAAAATTGGGCCTTAGGCACTGGTGCTGGTGCCACAACACTGCAACCCCTCACAGATACTCTAGTTGGAACGCAGGAACGATGGTGGTGGTGGTGCTGGTGCCACAACACTGTAAGTCCTCACTCGCTCTTGATGGGCGCAGAAACGGGGCCTGCTATGAAATATTAAATCAAGAACTGTAATTACATGCCCCTGTTGAACAGGGGCTGAAAAATTGGGCCTTAGGCACTGGTGCTGGTGCCACAACACTGCAATCCCTCACAGATACTCTAGTTGGAACGCAGGAACGAGCCCTGCTGCAAAGTATTGCATCAAAAATTGTAATTACACGCCCCTGTTAAACAGGGGCTGAAAAATTGGGCCTTAGGCACTGGTGCTAGTGCCACAACACTGCAACCCCTCACAGATACTCTAGTTGGAACGCAGGAACGAGCCCTGCTGCAAAGTATTGCTTCAAAAATTGTAATTACACGCCCTGTTAAACAGGGGTAGAAAAATTGGGCCTTAGGCACTGGTGCTGGTGCCACAACACTGAAACCCCTCACAGATACTCTAGTTGGAACGCAGGAATGAGCCCTGCTGCAAAGTATTGCATCAAAAATTGTAATTACACGCCCCTGTTAAACAGGGGCTGAAAAATTGGGCCTTAGGCACTGGTGCTGGTGCCACAACACTGCAACCCCTCACAGATACTCTAGTTGGAATGCAGGAACGAGCCCTGCTGCAAAGTATTGCATCAAAAATTGTAATTACATGCCCTGTTAAACAGGGGCAGAAAAATTGGGCCTTTGGTGGTGGTGGTGGTGCTGGTGCCACAACACTGTAAGTCCTCACTCGCTCTTGGTGGGTGCAGAAACGGCCCTGCTGTGAAATATTGGATCAAGAATTGTAATTACATGCCCCTGTTGAACAGGGGCTGAAAAATTGGGCCTTAGGCACTGGTGCTGGTGCCACAACACTGCAATCCCTCACAGATACTCTAGTTGGAATGCAGGAACGAGCCCTGCTGCAAAGTATTGCATCAAAAATTGTAATTACACGCCCCTGTTAAACAGGGGCTGAAAAATTGGGCCTTAGGCACTGGTGCTGGTGCCACAACACTGCAATCCCTCACAGATACTCTAGTTGGAATGCAGGAATGAGCCCTGCTGCAAAGTATTGCTTCAAAAATTGTAATTACACGCCCTGTTAACCACTTGACCACTGGGCACTTAAACCCCCTTAATAACCAGACCAATTTTCAGCTTTCGGTGCTCTCACATTTTGAATGACAATTACTCAGTCATGCAACACTGTACCCAAATGAATTTTTTGTCCTTTTTGTCACACAAATAGAGCTTTCTTTTGGTGGTATTTAATCACCGCTGGGTTCTTTATTTTTTGCGCTATAAAAGAAAAAAGACCGAAAATTCTATAAAAAATGCATTTTTCTTCGTTTCTGTTATAAAATTTTGCAAATTAGTAATTTTTTCTTCATATATTTTGGCCAAAATGTATACCGCTACATATCTTTGGTAAAAATAACCCAAATCGGTGTATATTATTTGGTCTTTGTGAAAGTTATAGAGTCCACAAGCTATGGTGCCAATCTCTGAAAATTGATCACACCTGAAGTACTGACGTCCTACCTCATTTCTTGAGACCCTAACATGCCAGAAAAGTACAAATACCACCCAAATGACCCCATTTTGGAAAGAAGACATTCCAAGGTATTTAGAAAGATGCATGATGAGTTTTTTGAAGTTGTCATTTTTTCTCACAATTCTTTGCAAAATCAAGATTTTTTTTTTCTTTTTTTTTTTTTTCACAAAACTGTCATATTAGCAGGTTATTTCTCACACACAGCATATGCATACCACAAATTACACCGCAAAACACATTCTGCTATTACTCCCGAGTATGGCGATACCACATGTGTGAGACTTTTACACAGCGTGGCCACATACAGAGGCCCAACATGCAGGGGAGCACCTTCAGGCGTTCTGGAGTGCCCAGGCCAATTCTGACATTTCTCTCCTACATGTAAAAATCATAATTTATTTGCTAGAAAATTACATAGAACCCCAAAACATTATATATGTTTTTTTAGCAAAGACCCTAGAGAATACAATGGCGGTCGTTGCAACTTTTTATCTCGCACGGTATTTGCACAGCAATTTTTCGAACACGTTTTTTTTTAAAAAAAACAGTTTAGTGCTTTCAAAAAAAACAAAACAGTAAAGTTAGCCCAATTTTTTTACATAATGTGAATAATGAAGTTATGCCGAGTGTAATGGAAATTTGTAAGTTCTGTATATAATTGTATTGTATTTTGTATGTATTGCACATTGCCCTCACTGTGCAACAGCACTAATAATGTTTTCAGTAAATGTTTACATTCTTTCGAGTCCTGATTAGAATAAGCCTGCCTATGTTATGCCCCTTGTTACCATAAACGTACAATTGTAATATTAATGTGATACCTACGTAATCATGTGCATAAAAACCTTCAATTGCGTCATAATAAAGCAGAACAGTAATTTGGAAAGATGCTGAGCGTATCTTTTGTGTCTGTTCCCTACTGCAGTAGTTATTATTAATTTGGAACCACTAATCAATATGAGGATAGGAGTTGCCTATCATCAATTCAACCGAGTCAGCATGGCGAGCTTTGCCTTAGGAGGGGATTCCAGGTGACCCTGAGTATCCGAAACGAGGAGCTTGAGACGATCCGGGAATTTCTGATAATCAGCCGGCTGAGGTAAGCCTTTTGCTTACATTTGAGTTATCAGACTTCCTTGATCGGTAAGGCATTTTCGTGACAAAGGGTACCTATTTTACTCCCCTTAATCGAACTGTATTGATTGGTGGTTATATGTTATGTTGTCCCTGTCTACTGTCCATCGGAGTGTTATAAATAAGAAAGGGAAGAATAGTACTGTTCACAGGTATATGTAGTAAATCTGCTAGATAAAGTAGTTTAGAGGCAAGAGGGTATAGGCACAAGTAGAGAAGAGAGAAGACTGGCCAGTCATTATGGGCATTAAATTAAGTAAGGGAATGAAGGGTAAGAGACCCTCAAAAATGCCCAGCGCAAGAGGAGCGCTATATATGAACCAAAGGTGCGGTTCCGCCTATACTGAGCCCCTAGATTAATGGTTAGAGTGGACAGGGATCCACAATGGGTAACTGGGTTACCAAGGTCCACAGGGACTAAGAATCATGCAGAGTAAACAGCTAGAGAAACAGCTATCTATGTGAGCAGGATGGATCAAGGGTGACATTAACACTAGACAGAAAGGGACATTTTCATGTTAAGTTGTGGGATGAATTTGGGGTCAGGCACTACAACTATTAAAGTCAGAAACAGAGAAATGAGAGGTAAAACAGAATACTTTATATGTTGTCAGAGAGGGAAGATGGGATGAGCACTGTGGCTCCCCATCTGATCATAGAATCATAGAAGCTAGATATAAAAGTTATTTAAACAAAATAAGGAAAGCAGAATTTAGGCAGGGAAATATTAAAGAATTAAAAGAAAGTGAGAGAATGATATGCATGTGTTGTGTACAAATGGGAAAAATGTAAACGATTTTAGAGAGATATTGGTGTGTGTGCGAATGCTGGGACCTTTAGTTCTATTGCTTGTGTGTGTCATGTACGCAGATGTGACCCCCTCCTTTGTGCTCTCCTGAAAGAATGTGGTCAGTGATAAGCTGGAAGGACTCCATGCCAATTTCTGTTTTTTAGACAAAACATTTATAACAAAATGTGCCGGGTTAACGAATCTAATGGTAAACAATGTGATCACAATTATTTTGAATCTGTTTTCCAAACATGGTAAAATGAAGGTTACATTTAACCGTGTATTACACAAATTGAATATCCTTTGATAGTGGAAACAGTGCATTTAAAAAAGGGAAATTAAGTAAAATTAAGTAATAATGAGTATTAATTTCTAATATGAGTTTAACAATTTTATTAATAATATAGATATATTGAAACTGGTTTAGACAACCTTTGGTTGGAAATGAAGTTGAGGTTAATGGGGAAATTTGTAATGAATGAGATTAGTTTAGATTAAGATAACAATTTTGTAATTTTACATTTATTCAATAAGCCCTTATTGAGAGAGAAAAAAAGATTAAGATGAGGTTGTTATTTGGAATACATCTGCCATAATATTTAACAAAGCCAAGATGAATGGGATACATAAAAAGTTTTTCTACAAAAATGAAATTTCAAGGTTCTTGATAATAACTTGATGTGCGGTCCATGATGTGAGAGTTGTTATAAATAAAATTTAAATATAACAGACCCATCACATCAAGTCCACACACCCTGTTAGGATAGATGTCACCTGCAGCCAGTTGTTTTATAGTTTTTGATGCTTTCTGGTCCATCATACAGATTGGTCCTTTTGTTTTTATTTATTTTTATTTTTGAAATCCAAAGCAGAATGTGTGGATTGTGAAATGATGTGCCCCTTTTTCTTGTAAGTACAGTGGTATAAGCAGAAGAATATTTTGGATTTATGGGCATCTCTCCATGACCGCAGGGTATTGTTATCATTTATTATAATATTGCCAGGAAAAAGTTGTCTTTTGAAACATGAGACTGGAGTTCTTACACAAATAGCGTGATAGAAAACAAGACATTGTAATATATTTATGCAAGCTGGACCCAATAATGAAGGGTTCACCCCGATATATCAGAGCTGTAGCTTTTATGCAAAGGTGCTATTAGACAAAGTTAGATATTGTTTTGGTCAAACATTTAATTTTTAATGGTCCGACATTCTGTGCAGCAAATATACAGCTAACTAAATGTTTGTTTAATGAAAGGTTTAAAATATGAGTTTGTTTATGTACAAATCTAACAATGACAAATGCGTACATTTATTCAAAAGAAAGGAAAAGACACATGTGTTAAATTGATGGTGTAGGAATCAGCTGCTGTGAGCCCAGTGCAGGACACACTCCCTGAAGACCCAGATATTTAATTTTTTGTAGATTTGAGTATGCAGTTTATCACCCAGAAGGATACTCTGTATTCAAAGTCATTGGATCCTTTTTCCCCAGCTCAAGAAACAGAGCTCCATGTTTTAGCAAAGCCTGTGAGCTGTAAAAAGAGTGTATATTTATATAGATAGTCGAGATATAGAGAGCTTTTGGTTCCATTTAAAGGGCCAGAAGTTTGTTTTTACTTCGGCAGGTGAACCAATCAAGCATGCTAAGTTAATTTGATCGGCTGTTTTCAGCCTTCCAGGTTCTTGCTGAGGTAGCCATATTAACTTTCACACATGGAAGCAGACCAGGTGACTAAGGATGCTGCATTTACAGCCCCGGACACTTGATGGGTCTGTGCAACTCACAGATTCCACCCTAGTTCTGGCCCAGTATAGCTGGGATTAATAATTCAACTTTAAGGACCCCAGAACGAGAAGAACAAGTGGTCCACAGGGGGCAACTTCTTATGAAACAGGACTTTGGAAAAGGTGATCATTTATGTCTGTCAGCCACTCTTTTCCCTTCAGCTTGACACATGGACCGTGTCATCAGTCACAAGAAGTTATGGCTGCCTTAGTAAATGAGCGAGGGATAGAGCCAGGGTTCACCACAGTTGTTTTTATAACACACCACTTCTTGTTTTACCTGTTACCAAAGGTGTTACCAAAAGCTGAACATCCCTCCCAGAGATGACAAAAAGATATATCCAGATGCCCAAGTTAGGATCTTAGGAGTATGCATTTTGTCTGTATGGACGTGTTTTTTGGATGTCCAGTGGCAAATGCTACTGCAAAGGCCACAGTAAAAAGTGTTATCAGAAGTAGTTTGTAAGTACAGAGTGCCAGGGAGTACAGAGAGTAACAGAGGAAATCATTTTTTATAGGAGAGTCCTTACTAGAAGTTTTGAGGTTTTATTTTTACACCCCCTACTGTCTACAATGTATCAGACAAAGTAGAGTAAGAAGCTAGAAAACTTTTGCCTGAATGTTTTCTTATATTTTATGAAGCCCCTAAGGGGGATGTTGGACTTTCTCCCTATGGGATTTGGTTTGGGAGTGTGTTACTCACTTGCTTATATTTTGTCTCAGCAGCTGAAGTCCTTCATTCGGATCTCATAGAGAATGTTGCTGATCTTTTAAGGTTTTTGACAAACTCATTTATGTGTTTTCTCCCCAATTCCAGATCCTAAAAGTTTGGAAGGATCTAAAACTAAAGCCAGGTGACTTGTGGATTTTTAAGAGACATTTATATATAAGGAAATGTTTGGAGACTCAATACAGCATCTATTTCATGTACAGTTTTTGCAAAACTTGAAGGAAAAGTCACCTGGATCCACACCAGACACTGCAAAAATGACTTAATTAAAGAAATCTCTGTGTTTGATTTGTTTTCCTCTTGTGATCACAGTCTAGGGTACTTTTTTATTCAATTACTTTAATTGTAAGGGATATATATATATATATTTGAAAAGTAGTTCAGCCAAGTTGAAGTCATATTTGTCTTTTGTGCGTCTTCCATTTCATGTAGAATTGTCTGTGTTTACATGTGCTGATAAGTCAGCATGTCCACAATTCAGCTAGAAGGCCATTCTGGCCACAGGAGTGTACAGCCAGTACTCTGTAAATATGTCTTATCAATCATTTGTTTTTCACAATGAAAAGTCATTTTGTAATGAAAAAGTTGCTCAGCTATTATTTTCTCCACAATGGAGTTTTTTGCCTCTTTGGCCAGGACTACCTCTACCTAAGCGTGTGGAGGTTCCAGGTTAAAGGTGATAGCAGGTATGGTTAGTGATCAAAATATTGATCAAAAGAGGGGAGACTGTAATGGAAATTTGTAAGTTCTGTATATAATTGTATTGTATTTTGTATGTATTGCACATTGCCCTCACTGTGCAACAGCACTAATAATGTTTTCAGTAAATGTTTACATTCTTTCGAGTCCTGATTAGAATAAGCCTGCCTATGTATCTCCCCTTGTTACCATAAATGTACAATTGTAATATTAATGTGATACCTACGTAATCATGTGCATAAAAACCTTCAATTGCGTCATAATAAAGCAGAACAGTAATTTGGAAAGATGCTGAGCGTATCTTTTGTGTCTGTTCCCTACTGCAGTAGTTATTATTAATTTGGAACCACTAATCAATATGAGGATAGGAGTTGCCTATCATCAATTCAACCGAGTCACCGAGTAAATAGATACCTAACATGTCACCCTTCAAAATTGCACACGCTCGTGGAATGGCGCCAAACTTCGCTACTTAAAAATCCCCATAGGAGACGCTTTAAAAAATTTTACTGGTTACATGTTGTGAGTTACAGAGGAGTTCTAGGGCCAGAATTATTTCTCTTGCTCTACCGATCGCAGCGATACCTCACATGTGTGGTTTGAACACCATTTTGATATGTGGGCGCAACTTACGTATGCGTTCGCTTCTGTCTGCGAGCACACGGGGACACGGGGATTTTTTATTTTTTTATTTTTTTTATTCATTTTACTTTATTTATTTTAGTTTGAGGCTTTTTTCCCAAAAATAAATTTTTTGATCACTTTTATTTCTATTACAAGGAATGTAAACATCCCCTGTAATAGGAATATGGCATGACAGGTCCTCTTTACAGTGAGATATGGGGTCAATAAGACCTCACATCTCACCTCTAGGCTGGGAAGCCTGAAATAAAAATAAAAAAAAATGATCCTGGCTTCGATCGTAGCGGTGAGTCGGTAGAAGCACCTAAGGGCGGCGAGAGGGGGGGGCGTTTCCTCTCGCCTCCCGTAAGAATGATCAAGCAGTGGAACAGCCACTATGATCATTCTTATGGTGTAGGGAATCGCCGGCTGAAAAAGATGATATCTGAATGATGCCTGTAGCTGCACCCATCATTCAGATATTCCCGCACAAAGTCAAGGACGTCGTATCACGGCCGGTGGGCAGGAAGTGGTTAAAACACATTTTTTTTAACACAAAGTTGTCCATTTATACAATATTTCTAACACATAGCATGTACATACCAAAAATGACACCCCAAAATAGATTCTCCTGCTCCTCCTGAGTACGGCGATACCACATGTGTGAGACTTCCACAGCCTGGCCACATACAGAGGCCGAGTACAGCCGAGCATGGCAGAGAATAGCTGAGTATGGCTGAGCATGGCAAAGTATGGCTGGGTATTGCAGAGTATGGCGGAGTATGGCGGGGTATGGCAGGGTATGGCGGAGTATGGCGGGGTATGGCAGGGTATGGCGGAGTATGGCGGGGTATGGCGGAGTATGGTGGGGTATGGCGGGGTATGGCGGAGTATGGCGGGATATGGCGGGGTATGGCGGAGTATGGCGGGGTATGGACGGGGTATGGCGGAGTATGGCGGAGTATGGCGGGGTATGGCGGGGTATGGTGGAGTATGGCGGGGTATGGCGGAGTATGGCGGGGCATGGCGGGGCATGGCGGGGCATGGCGGAGTATTGCACAGGGTTGCACAGGATCATTGCAGAGTATTGCACAGGGTCATTGCACAGTATTGCACAGGGCCATTGCAGAGTATTGCACAGGGTTGCACAGGATCATTGCAGAGTATTGCACAGGGTCATTGCACAGGGTCATTGCAGAGTATTGCACAGGGTTGCACAGGATCATTGCAGAGTATTGCACAGGGTTGCACAGGATCATTGCAGAGTATTGCACAGGGTTGCACAGGATCATTGCAGAGTATTGCACAAGGTCATTGCAGAGCATGGGGGGATGGCTGAGCATGGATGGATGGATGTGACTGTACATGTCACTGAGCTGCGCTGTGGGCACTACACATCCAGCCCACAGCGCTGCTCCCATCCGATCTCTCCCCCTCTGTACCGATTGATACAGAGAGGGGAGGGAGGAACCGGCGTCATGACATGACGCCGGTTTGTTTGTTTACATGTGATCGCTCCGTCATTTGACGGAGCGATCACATGGTAAACGGCCGCGATCAGCGGCTGTGATCCGTGATGCGTGATGGACCCGGCGGTCACGGATGTTCCCGTGTGCCCGCCCCATGGGGCGCGCAGGAGCAGTTTTCTGGAATCACGTCATATGACGTGATCCCAGAGTTATCCAGCCGCCCTGCAGCTGTCATTTGGCTATGGAGTGGTTGGCAAGTGGTTAAACAGGGGTAGAAAAATTGGGCCTAGTTGGAACGCAGGAACGAGCCCTGCTGCAAAGTATTGCATCAAAAATTGTAATTACACGCCCCTGTTAAACAGGGGCTGAAAAATTGGGCCTTAGGCACTGGTGCTGGTGCCACAACACTGCAACACCTCACAGATACTCTAGTTGGAACACAGAAACGAGCCCTGCTGCAAAGTATTGCATCAAAAATTGTAATTACATGCCCCTGTTAAACAGGGGTAGAAAAATTGGGCCTTAGGCACTGGTGCTGGTGCCACAACACTGCAACCCCTCACAGATACTCTAGTTGGAACGCAGGAACGAGCCCTGCTGCAAAGTATTGCATCAAAAATTGTAATTACACGCCCCTGTTAAACAGGGGCTGAAAAATTGGGCCTTAGGCACTGGTGCTGGTGCCACAACACTGCAACACCTCACAGATACTCTAGTTGGAATGCAGAATGAGCCCTGCTGCAAAGTATTGCATCAAAAATTGTAATTACATGCCCCTGTTAAACAGGGGCTGAAAAATTGGGCCTTAGGCACTGGTGGCAGCGCCCAGAACCAAAAATGTTCTTACAAGCTATCAGTGTGATCATTGAGGAGGAAGAGGATAATTACTCAGGATAGTCACTCAGCATCAGCATAGGCAGTCTTTGAAGGGATCTGAGATTTCAAAAAAAATTATTTGGTTACATCAGCATCAGGTGCTTGGTAGCTGGTGGTGATCCAAGACTGATTCATTTTTATGAAGGTCAGTCAATCGACCGAGTCGGTGGACAGATGCACCCTGTGATCGGTTACAAAGCCTCCAGCAGCACTGAATGTGCGTTCCGAAAGAACGCTGGATGCAGGACAGGCCAGTAGCTCAATTGCATACTGTGCAAGCTCTGGCCAGTGATCCATCCTCAAGACCCAGTAACCCAGAGGATTTTCGGTGGGAAAGGTGTCCAAGTCAGATCTTGCCCCTAGGTTTTCCTGCACCATGTAAAACAGACGCTGGCGATGGTTGCTGGAACCTATCATACCTTGGGGCTGCGGACTAAAAAATTGTCTGAACGCATCGGTCAGACGGCCACCTTCTTCACCGCTCCTTCTTTGACCTACCGAAGCCTCAGCAACATGTTGTCCAGAAACAGGAGTTTGTAACCTCCCAGTCTCTGTGAACGCGTTGCACAGACCTTTCTGCAAGGCCTCCCGAAGATGTTTCATCCTCTGCGATGGCAAGATAAGGTCCGCAACCTTACCCTTGTAACGTGGATCAAGGAGGGTTGCCAGCCAGTATTGGTCCTTCTCCTTGATGCCACGAATAGGAGGATCCTTACGCAGGCTTTGCAGGATCAGGGAGGCCATGCAGCGTAGGTTTGCTGAGGCATTCAGTCCGGGAGTCCTCTGGGTCACTAAGGACGACATGGTCTGCAGCCACCTCCTCCCAGCCACGTACAAGTCCATGTGTTTCTTGGGACTGATCCCTTAAAGACTGCTGCTGATGCTGAGTGCCAGGCTCCACCTCCATACTGACACAATTCCCCTCCTCCTCCTCTTCCTGTGTGATCGGCGGGCACGCAGGAACACTGTCTGGATAAAGGAGGCCTTGAGAGCTAAGGAAGTCCTCCTCTTCCTGCCTCAAGTGC